>NC_142367.1:6024270-6382603 GCF_059441175.1 Urocampus carinirostris | reverse complement strand
CTCTACGACAACGGCACCGTCCGCTCGCACGACTCCGCGCAAAAAACTTCCTGTGAAACCCACCGAGCCCTCCTTCATCGGCGACTCCTACGCCAGTGAAGACGTCCCGCTGCGAGCCGTAAGTGTGCGACCAAATTTCGAGCCGTCACCTCATTCAGCCAAAATGAGGTCCAATGTCATGTTTGCAGGACTGCCCCGACAGCATCCGAAGCCGCCTCCCCAAGTCAGATGTGTCCAAAATCTTTCTAAGGAACATTCCCGTGCTGCAATGGTCAAAACACGCCACGCTCGCTGAGTTCCGCCGCCTCAGTCAATATGCGGGTGCCATGGGCTGGGGGAACCTCAATTACCAAAGTTAGTACCAACACCGCCTCTTCCAAACCTTTATTGAGCCAAAGTGCAATTGACCTATGGCTAGGTCGCCCTCCCTCTCCTTTACTCACTCAGACAAAGGAGGGTGATATAAATTTAATTTTTGATAAGGTTGACGAAAAGCCTTCAGCTAGTCTAAGTCTAAGCTGCATGTTTTCCAAGGACAAACCTTTTTACCATCTGTAGGTTACCCGGAGCGCCTCTCCGTTAGTTTAGTGCTACAGTATTTACGTTAAGTCTTTGTGCATAACATTACCAATATTTATCGTCTTAGTTATTAACAGGTAAGTTAAAGACGCTAAACTCCAAAAGTTAACGTCACTTCAACTAGAGTTCCTTAGACAAAAGCTATCAATCATGTACAATAACGAAAGTACAAAATCTAGTGATGTGATATACAATGCAGCCAAGAGTTAACGCTAGCTAACGTCAGCCTAACGTTAGAGATGTTTACGGTATATCCATCCATCCATTATCTGCACATTCAGTTTAATCTCATTATCACTGTATATGTAGTCACAGTACCAAGGACAAACGTTGAGGAATGGAGAAAACAGAGAGTCGTCTTGAAAGCGTAAGAAAAGGAAAAAAAAGGCACCACGTGGGAAACAACTCTGGTGTATCTAATAATGAATCTGACTTTGAATTACATTGAATACATTGTAAATTTTATGTTGCTATTGTTTTATTGTCAATAAATGATTTCAATCACGGCCTATTCAACAACATTAGTTACTTACAATGTTAAGTTTGAGGTGAGAAAAAGTAAATCAGAATTTTTTACCAATTTTTGATGAATAAAATTAGGGGTGCGCGATTTACTCAATGCGTGTTTTTAACCAATAAATACGGTTAATATAAACACCCTTCAGAGATGATCTATACAGGATCAAGGGATTTATGTGACAACGTAGTGATACTCAACATTCAGAGAACATTATAATTAATGATCCGCATTTATGAAGTAGCGGAGTAAAAAACACACCAAGTAGTAACGACTGTAGAGTTACAATATTAGATAATTACCGCGTTACAATCCTCATGACTTAATAGCGTTCCTGGAACGTGTTCCCTTGTAAAGCGTTAGTCCCAACACTGATTACGACATTGGTAAAATTTCCCTGCAAGGCGCCATAATCAAATATGTTAGATAAGCGGGTTCAACTTCACACAATAAATGGTGTTTAATTTGTTTTGTCCCATTGTTTGCAGTTGAAACGTGAGGTTAGGAAACACTCCTTTGTTGAACCTAATCTCATGCCTGACATTTAAAGGTGCACACCTTTAAATAATACACAAAGTGAGGTCCTTGTGGAGTGCCACAATCAAATTGTTGTACCAGTTTATTCTCCTTTAGGCCAGTAAATGTGGAAGATTGATTAGTTTGATCTGTTTCTGGCTTGTGACAATCACTGAATATGTGGGTAGCTGTATTAGTTTTTATTAACTGCCATCAAAAGCTAGCATTCGGTCGCTCTATGAAAATATTGAAAAATTGGAAATTATGCACTGCAAAGTATTACTTTGATTTTTGTCTTTTCGTCGTCCTTAACTGAGCACATATTCAGCTCTAGAGGTTAGCTGTTAGCTTTAAGTTAAGTCATGTTTATTTGATTAGCCACAGATGATTGCAAACTAAAGACTATTACGACACCGCTGATCTAAATCCTACATGAGGGCAAGCAAAAGCCCAAAAACCTCAACATGAGGAAAATGAAGAAACCGGACTGCAAGCCGCTACTATAGTGTTGTTTACATTTTAAACACTGTAGCTTTAAATATGATGCAGCTTAATGTTTTTTTTTTTGTGGCGGCACTGAGAAAAATGGCAAGCTGTTTTTTTCCACAATGCATGTGCTCTAATACAAAACACCGCGGTATCGTCTGGAAACATTTATGATGCCCTTCAAGAGAAATTAGGCTGCCTTTAACAATGTTATTCATTTAGTACATAACGTTTCCGGCTTGCGATACCGTAGCAGAGCCATTCACATTACAAAAGACACTTCCCACACCGGCCACCACCTCTTTGACCTGTTGCCCTCTGGTAGGCGCTACAGGTGTCTCAAAGCTCGGAGAAATGGGCTGAGAGACAGCTTCTTCCTTAGGGCCATCACCACCCTAAACAAGCACACAAAACTGTGGAAATATATCTTGCGACTTGCTGCTCTTAATCAGGTGTGCTCTGTAGTCCAGAATTAACGCCAACTGTTTTTTTTACAGCTTTGTCCGACACGCTGCCGCTGCTCAACTTGTCCGCCAACGCCGCCATGTTGGATGATTGGGAAAGTCGCGGCAATAAGTCCGACTGCGTCCGCTGCGCCGTTGTGGGCAACGGTGGCATCCTCAAAGACTCCAAAATGGGCAAAGAGATAGACCAGCATGACTACGTCTTTAGGTACATTCCTGCTTTCGGCAGAGCTTCTGTGATGAGCAATATTGGGCGCAATAATGACTTTTTAAAAATTGTATTTGTATATAATTATATTCTACTGTTACTAGTTACTTCATTTAAAAAGTAACCAAGTTACCCCCCAGATAGCTGACACCAAAAAGGAGCACATAAATCTGAAAGTAACTAGTTACAAATGATTGTAAAAACCTACCTGATGAAAGAAATAGAAGAAAACCTGTGGAAGCAGTGAACCCTTTATATTGATTGGCATGTGCGGTCTTGAGAGATTGCAAATAAACATTTAGCAGAGACATTCCATATCCATTTTGGCTTCAATCCACTGGAAGATCTCCTGCTCCATTTTTGGGTATTGTCCAAGATCTTTTTTTTCCCTTCATGCATGGTGTATTGCAAAAGTAATTTTACAAATTCATCACACTTTTACCATAGATTTTGTCCTCACAGTCTGATTTCCTGCCAGTTTCTTGTTCCTATATAAGCCATGTCCCCCCTCCCCACCTGCTGTCAACCCTTCGCTACTGGTGTCCGCAAACGAAAAGAGCTGGTTCTTTAAAGTAAACGACGAGAGCTGGCTCCCCACCAATAAGGAACTTGATCCTTTTCAAACGCTCGCTCTCTATTTTTTTTCTTCTTCCTTTCTTTCTTTGTCTCTCTCTTACCCTTTCTCTCTTTCACTCTTTTATCATTCTCTCATTCTCTTACTTTTTCTCTCTCTCTCTCCCCCTCAATATCTCGTTCACTCTTTTGCTCTCTCATTCTTTCTTCCTCTCTTTATTTCTCTTCCTCTTTATTTATTTTACTCTTTTTTCTCTCTATACCCCTTCTTTTACTTTTTCACTTTCTCCCTGTCTTTCTATGTTTCTTTTATGCTCTTTCACTCTTTTATCTTTCTCTCATTCTCTTACTTTTTCTCTCTCTCTCCCCCCCTCAATACCTCGTTCACTCTTTTGCTTTCTCATTCTTTCGTCCTCTCTTTATTTCTCTTCCTCTTTATTTCTTTCACTCTTTTTTCTCTCTATACCCCTTTTTTTACTCTTTCACTTTCCCACTCTTTCTCCCGGTCTTTCTATGTTTCTTTTACGTTCTCTCTTTCTTGATCTCTCTCTCTCTTTCTGAGGCTACTATAATTAAAGAGTCAAGTCAAGTCAAGTCATTTTTATTTGTATAGCCCTTAATCACAATAAGTCTCTAAGGGCTTCACAGATTAGTACACTATGTTACACAGACTATTTTTCAGCCGACAAGAAGAGTAGGTTATTATTCATATGCAATGGAGTAGAAGTGAGTTTTAAGTTTAGATTTAAACATTTCCACTGAGGTTGCAGATCGGATCTCAGGGGGAAGAGCATTCCACAGCACCGGTGCCCGAATGGAGAACGCTCTCGAACCAGCAGAACACTTCTTTCCTCTCGGGATCACCAGAAGACCGGCACTCTCAGATCGTAGGCTTCGGACCGGGACATAGGGGCAGATCAGATCTGAAAGATAAGAGGGAGCAAGTCCATGTATGATTTTGTACAATACTAAGAGAACCTTGAAGTCACATCTTTGGCTCACTGGGAGCCAGTGCAAGTTAGCCAAAATCGGTGTTATGTGATCGTACTTTTTTGTCCTAGTTAAAAGCCTCGCTGCGGCATTTTGTACTAGCTGAAGAGACTTGATTCTGGACTTCGGGAGACCGGAGAGTAGTGCATTACAGTAATCGAGACTGGAGGTAACAAATGCATGAATTATAGTTTCCGCATCAGACTGAGACAGTATTGAACGGATTTTGGCAATGTTACGAAAATGGAAGAAAGCGGTTCTAGTGATTTTCTTTACATGCATCTCAAAGGTTAGATCAGGGTCAAATATGACACCTAAATTTTTAACTGAGTCACTCTGTGTGATGTGACATTTGTCAATGTTCACAGCAGTTTTTGAGAATAAGTCACGGCATTTAGATGGACCAATGACTAACATTTCGGTCTTTTCAGAGTTAAGCGCAAGAAATTGAGTGACATCCACTCTTTTATCTCAGTGAGGCAGGCCTCCAAATTTCCACAGTTTAGTGTGGAAGATTCCTCCAACGGAAGATAGAGTTGAGTGTCGTCTGCGTAGCAGTGGAAGCTGATATTGTACTTGCGAATAATGTCACCTAATGGAAGCATGTAAATGTTGAAAAGAAGGGGGCCAATCACTGAACCCTGCGGAACACTGCAGGTAACATTAAAGGGTTCAGATGTCATTTCACCATATTTAACACAGTGCGTCCTATCTGAGAGGTAGGATCTGAAACACGAGAGGACGGTTCCTGAGAGACCAATCCATTTTTCCAACCGTTCTAGTAGGATATTGTGGTGCACTGTGTCAAAAGCAGCACTAAGATCCAGCAGCAGCAAAAGTGATGAAGCGCCAGAATCCATTGACATTAGGAGATAATTTGTTACCTTGATCAGAACTGTCTCAGTAGAGTGGTTAGCCCTGAATCCTGATTGCATGGATTCAAAAAGGTTATTCTCGGATATGAAAGCATTCAGCTGCTGTGCCACTACTTTTTCGAGTACTTTAGAGAGGAAAGGTAGGTTTGACACAGGTCTGTAATTACTTAATATTTCTGGATCAAGGTTGGGTCGTTTCAGTGTGGGTTTAATAACGGCGGACTTAAAAGCTGCTGGAACTACACCTGAGGAGAGTGATATGTTTATAATATTTAGAACTGAAGGTCCAAGGACGCCAAAAAGACTTTTAATAAGTGAACCTGGGAGCGGGTCGAACTGGCAAGTTGTCGGTTTGGCCGCATTTACCACCTGTTTGAGATCATCAAGTGACAGTTCACTAAAACCGGCCATTTTCCCAAGGCAGCCACCCTGTCGTGCATCTGTAAATTTCAGTCCTTTAATATGTGTGGTATTAATAATTTCTTTAGCAATTTCTTCCTGTATGCATTGAATCTTCTTAGTAAAGAAGACCATTAAGTCCTGAGCAGAGTGTGTCGAACTATCTGCGATAGTCTGTTGCCTTGTAAGCGATGCTACAGTGTCAAAAAGGGCTTTGGGGTTGTTCTTTTGAGACGCAATCACCTTCGAAAGGTAGGCCGATTTTGCAGAGGCAAGGGCCGCTTTATACTTTAACAAGCTGTCACACCAGGTTTGATGGAAAACCTCAAGCTTGGTAGCGCGCCATTTTCTTTCCAATTTCCTGCATTCTTGTTTAAGGGTTCTAGTTTCATCAGTAAACCAAGGCGTGCGTCTTTTAGGACGTGATTTTAGTTTTATGGGCGCTATTGAATCCAGCACACTAGTCAGGGTGGTATTGAACTCATTCATGAGTGAGTCAATCGAGCCATTGTATGTAGGAAAGGACGCAACTGCTCCAGGAAGGAGTTCAAAGAGCTCAGAAACTGTGCCAGTGCTTATATTGCGTCCGCTAAATACTTCAGCTTTTTTAACACTACTCTTAGCTAGCACCTCAAATGTAACTAAATAATGATCCGAGATAACGGTAGTACACGGTAACACCATAATGTTTGAGGTTAAAACTCCTCGAGTCAGAATCAAGTCTAGCGTGTTCCCATTTTTATGGGTTGGCAAATCAACCAGTTGATTAAAGCCAAATGCATCAATTAGAGACCTAAACGCAATAGTAAGTGAATTGAGTGGGGAGTTCATATGAATGTTAAAGTCTCCCATAATTATAATTTTGTCTGCATAGGTTACTAGTTCAGACAAAAGTTCAGCAAATTCGTCTAAGAAAGTTGTGTATGGCCCAGGTGCACGATAGATAGTTATTACATAAATTGACAATAGAGAGGACCGCATCACAAGAGCCTCAAACGCCTTGTAATTATTAGAGGTACGTGGATTAAATTTGAGCGATTTTTCAGAAATTAGCGCAACACCACCACCCCTTTTCAACGTGCGTGCTATATGGCTACTCTCGTAGTCTGGGGGAGAAGCATAATTTAGCGCTAAGTACTCATCCGGGCGTAACCAAGTTTCACACAGACCCATACAGTTAAGTTTATAATCACGAATAATGTTATCAACAAGTAAAGCTTTTGGAGCAAGCGATCTAATATTTAACAGACCAAATTTCAGCTTTGCTGAATCATTTGACTTAGCTGAACTCTTTGTAGTCTTTGTCGAAATCTTCAAAAGCTGCCGCTCTTGTGGCTTTTTGTGTGGGTTGTCTGGCGAGGGATGAATGGTGGAATTAGTTACATCCTCGCGTCCTTCCTCGCGTCCATCTTGCTGCTTAGACTTCGCACGCTTCACACATCTACCTGCACGGCAACCACGCTTCTGTTTTCTGTCCTTACGGCGCCGTTGACGTCGTTTATTAAGCGGAATAGCCGTCCACAAGGATGCCGGGTCTCTTTGAAGTTCGCTCGGTATATCATAGGCGGTATAAAAAGTGCCCGAAAAGTCGAAATTTAGACGCCCACCCAACCGAATAAGTTCGTCCCTACTGTAAGTATTTTTGGCCACACATGTATCCAAAAGTGAAAGCAAAAAGACAAGAGAACGGCAATAAATAGAAGATTAGCCGGAGAACGAGCCGCAAGCAAGCATGTATCCATGCGCCGCCATGTTGTCCAACATCAAAGAGCTGCATTTATAAACTAAAGATATTACGCAGTAGCACACTCAGTAGTAACAACTGTGTAGTTACAAAATAGTATCAATAACACATTACATTTTGTTCCTTTGCAAAATGTTATTGTGATTAGCAATGTAAATCACTCTTTGGGTTTCTAGGACCAACGGCGCCATCTTGGCTGGTTTCGAGGACGATGTGGGGACCCGGACCACCCACTACACCTTCTCTACGAATACTTTAATGAACTCCATGAGAAGCTACGCCTCTGCCGGCTACAGGGGGCCGCCTCAGTCTAAAGTGAGCAGCACAAACTGACTCAAACTTGTTTGCAAAACTGGGTTGCACGAAAGTGGAATTAAGAAATCCAGGCTAACTGAATTGGCCACATGCAGGGTTATTAATTCGACCCACCGAACAAAAATGGTCAAAATATGATTATATATATATATATAGGCAGCACGGCGGCGCAGTGGTTAGCGCTTGTGCGGCACAGTTCATGGGAACCTGTCGTGGGTTCAAATCCAGCTCCAGACTTCCTGTGCGGAGTTTGTATGTTCTCCCCGTGCTTGCATGGGTTTCCTCCGGGCACTCCGGTTTCCTCCCACGTTCCAAAAACATGCATTTCAGGTGAATTGGCCGGTCCAAATTGTCCCTGGGTGTGAATGAGCGAGTGAGTTGTCTGTCCCCGTGTGCCCTGCGATTGGCTGGCAACCAGTTCAGAGTGTCCCCTGCCCACTGCCTGATGATTGCTGGGATGGGCTCCAGCACCCCCGCGACCCTACTGAGGATAAGCGGTACGGCTAATGAGATGAGATGAGATATATATAATCATATTTTGAAAGACGTAAATAAATAAATAAATAAATAATACCTAATTTATTATTTAATCTTAGTTGTTATCCTGGTCATGAGCAGGCTAGCAGTAGAGAGTAAATCACCATAGTAACTCAGCCTGCTTTCATGCAACAGATTTAAGGCTAAATTCAGCGAAAATAACACATTTATACCAACTTAATCCAATATCTTGTTTTCGTGCAGGAAACTCGCTACATCTTTCTTCCCGATCACGACCGAGACTACCTGCTGATGAAAGCGGCGGCCCTGCACAAACTTGTCGACCGGGGAAGAGAACAAGGCAAAAAGTATGTACCAAAAAACTCTGAAACCAGGTTTATTTCAAGTTTTTGGGTTAGGGTCCTAACCTTGACCTGACCTCTACTGTATAGAATTATTTCTTAAGTTTTTCATTGACTTAGGTCTGTGTTTTTTAACCGGCGTGACCTGAGACCTTGTTTTGCGTGTCGCAGGTAATTGCTTAGTTTTATCTTTGCAAAAAATATGCCTTTGCACCATATCTTTGTCCCCATTCTGCCTTTGTGTGTCTATGAGACAAATACTACTGCAGAAATAATACATAATACGACAAAAATATGGTACAACTACATGTCGAATTTAGTGCTTAAGCATGGACCTAATATATTATTTGTCTTTCATTTAGAAAAATACTCCAAAAATAATACTACAGTTATACTATAATACAGAAATACTAAACCCGAAATACTACACCATACATACAATCACAAAAATACTATGTAAATACTACAATATACTACAAAATACGTCTACAGAAATACTACAAGAATAATACAAAAAATACTACACAAATACTGCAGAAATATTACGACAGAAATGCTAAAAAAAAATACTACTATGGAAATACTACAAAATTTCAATTACAGAAATACTAAAAAAGTACATATACAGTAATACTAAACATATTTCAGAAATACCACTACCTCAGAAATACTGCAAAAGTACTACAAAAATGCATTTTTAATACGACTAAAACATACTACATCAAGAGTACTACAAAAATCTATAAATATTACTGTGGAAATACTATAAACATAAAATATAGTGGAAATACTACAAAAATACTGTGTAATTCCTACAAAAATTCTACTTCAGAAATGCCACAAAATGACCACTATGGAAATACTATAATACATAAATACCACTACAAAAATACTACTTTATCTTTGCAAAACAATGCCTTTGCACAGTATATTTGCTATTTTCCATCGATCAGACTAGTAATTGTAACACGAGTAACTGTAACAATCCCTCTTAATAGTGGCAGTAGATTCTTTTTTTTTCTATATTTCAACTGAATGGGATTCTGCAGGTGCCTTGATAAGACTCAAGGCAAGACTTGAGACCTCCCCCTCAAACAGTAAATCAGAACACCACTTAGAACAGAGGGTGGCTTGGCACTCTCCTTTAGAGATAATGTGAGGAGCTTCTCCGCGTTAAGAAGAGCCAGCTTAGGTGGCAATACTTTCACCAGGCATTGGATTTGCGTGTAATGAGTACAGACACTGTCCTACTTAGGAACGAGATAGATTCCGGACGATCGTTCGGAAGTTGAATTCATTCGTAAGTTTCTTTAGTGCTATATTTTGCATGTTTATGGTTTATATGAGTACGTTTAAGGCTTGTATAAGTACCTGTATTGTTTTGTACTAAAAAAAAAACATTTCATAAAATAATGTAATATAAAGATAAATAAAGTTAAGTTTATCTAACTTTTGGAAGATGCGCCTTAAAAGGTCCTCTTCCATGGTAAAAAGGGGCCGAAAAAAAGCGTTCGACCATTTTCTCAACCGCATCAAGCTTTCATTGCAAAAGAAACTGCCTGCCTCTTCTTTACACTTTACACCAACCATATTGAATGGATGAACCAGATATTAAACAATGAAAATGTCAGAGTTCTTAGTGCGCTGGAGATAGGATAGACATAGACATTATAGAATGTTTACACAGGAATTAGGAATACGAAGCGGATTTTTTTTTCTTCCGGGTGGATGCTAGGTGACCTCTCACATCGCCACCACTCGCCGGTCGCAGCAGAAAAAAGCAGAGTAATGTCCTGTACTTGGAAAAAGGTGCATACAATACACAATCTAACTTACAGCAATGTCCTGATATTTTTTGACATCCCGAAAGAAATATTCTTATCTACCGTTTTACGTAAGTCGAATGGTCGTAAGTAGGGGAGCGTCTGTACATCAGTAATGCCTAATGTAGTAACGACGGTGTAGTTGACTAAATTTTATTCATAATGGGTTCAGTAAGCGTTATCAGAAAAAGTACTGTAATTCACTTCCAGGAACGCGTTCCTTTGTAAGGGGTTAGTCCAATGTTCCCTCTAAACTGCGTGTATGCGCAATTGCGCACTACCCAGAGCTTTTCCTTGCACAAGAAAATCTAGCCAGCTCACAAAAATCAGGGCTCAAAATTGCTAATTAAGAAGCAAATTAAGTCAAAGTTACAGTGCATGAAGGTAAAAATACACGGGTTCTGAATAGTTTTTCGAGAACTGTCTTCTTCGGCTCGGCTCATTAAAAAGAACCGGCTCTTTTGGGTCCCAAGCGGCTCTTCAGGTTATTTTTGCTTCTTTAATCCTTACATGACCAAATATTACCTAAAATTATACACAAAATGACTTAAAGGAAGGGGGGGAATAGAGCAAAAAATAAAAAAATACCAAAATGAAAAAGTAGTGAAAAGCTGAGAAGGAAACAAAAGAGAGAGAAAGAGAAAAAAAGAGCAGGAAAAAAATCAGAAAAAAGCCAGAAGAAAAGAAATAAATAAATGAAAAAAGTAAATGGAGAACAAAAAAGCAAGATTAAAGTAACAGCTAGGAAAAAATAAACACAATGAGATTTTTTTTTAAATAATTTAAAAAAGGAGAAAGAAAAGGGAAAAAGAAGAAAAAGTTTGTGTTGCATTCAAATAATTTCCAATTATATCAAGTCAATCTTGTTGCCAACATTGTACTTCAACTACAAAATGTGATCAAATACAGTTCTCTATCCTTCAACCGACTAAACAAGTCCCCCAAAATTTTAGTATTATGCAACAAAAGATACCAGGTAAAAAAAGAAATGGAAATCTTGTGAAAGAAGTGTAAAAACAAATGACAATTGCCCTACAACCATTGCAATCGTACATGAGTCGATTCATTCAAAAGTGAAAAATTATTTTGCATTGCCGGAAACTCAGCAAAATGTAACTTGATGTCAAGTTTTGGACATGTTTGATAATTAATTATCTTGCCACACTTGGGATTATGGTTGCTCACTGTTGTTTCAAGCGCTGCTCACCAACTTTGTGTGAACGCTCAGACCCGTGGAAAATTAGAGGGAACATTGGGTTAGTCCCAACACTGAGTTTGGCTCAAATAAGGTAGAGAAACATTGGACTAGGACAATTATAATGAAGTTGTAATCATGTCACATTACCCACCCAGCCCGACCGCCTACTTCGGAAAGGATGTGACGGCGGCTAAGGTGAAGATGTACCACCCCGACTTTATCCGCTACCTCAGAAACCGGTGAGTCAGCCTTGCCTCCTTCCTCTTGGTACCCACAGCATCCAAACAACCTTCTCTTCGACAGGTTCCTTCCATCCAGAACCCTGAAAACCAAATACCGGAACATCTACCGGCCGTCCACGGGCGCAACCATGCTACTGGCCGCTCTGCACAGCTGCGACCAAGTCCGCGCATACGGCTTCATGACGCCCAACTTCAAAAATTACTCGGACCACTACTACGACAGCAAATACCGGCCAGTGGGCTTTTTCATCAACCATGACTTGAAGTTAGAGTTGAACTTATGGCAGCGGCTTCACAAAGCTGGCCTCATCACGCTCTATATGCGCTCTTGAACGCTCCGGGATGTAACTAAACACCCACGGAGTTCCTGAACTCTCCGGAAGCGTCCCTAAATGCACTTCGATACTCCTGATTGCTCTTGAACAAACGCTTCTGAAGTCTTCTGAGCGTTCCTTAACATTCCTGACCACTGCTGAATATGCTGCTGCTGAACGATCCTAAAAGCTCTTGAACGCTCCTCAAGAAACTATGCTACTAGAAAGAAGGAAGAAAAGCCACTGGACTTGTTCTAGGTTATTTGAGTGGTAAAATTAATAGAGGAAACACCAGAGTCAAAATTAATTTCAACAAAAGCCAGCAATTTAATTAACAATAGACAACATTTAACAAACCTTATTGCCTGCATTTATAAGTATGCACCTGTTTATAAGCCGCACCCCCAAAAATAGTCTTGTGATATTTGTTTTCATATATACTGTAAGGGCACTGGACTATGAGGCGCATGGATTTGAAGCTACAGAAAAAAACAAAAGAATTACCATATTTAGCATCGATCGATCAATCAGATTATTTCACTGATCACATTTGCATGACGTTTGATGTAACAAGAATCGAACCCGGGTCGCGGCGGCGTGCGCCAGATCATATCCACTAGACCACAAGGGATGCGGTACCAAATTGTTGTTGTTATTATTGGGCCAGGCTGCGAGAATATTAGACCAATCTGTAGTACAGAAAAGTTGAGGACAAGTGAAATACAGTATTGCAGGGGTGTCCAAACTTAGAAAGCGGGCCATGTTTGGTAAACTGAAAATGTGTGAGGGCCGACTATTCAGCCTGGCATTCTTTGAACGGTCACCCACCGTGAATGGTTTGCAGTGCTTGGCGGTCAGAGTCGCGACCTTTTAGCTTGCCTTTGTAGTATTTTCATTTGACTCGCAGGTTCTCGTGAAAAAGCCTTGCTGTTGACATTAAAACAGCTCACATTCGCTTCACTTTTTCACAGCGTTGGTTTAAAGTTAGCTTTTTGTTGTCAGTATATTTCCTCTGACAGTGCCACTTTATATTATATTCTTTAAAAACAGCCACTGTCTCTTAGCGAATTAGGCAGACGCAGTTGTTTCGAATTTTGGTGGGAAAAATACTCCAGTTTCCACTTGGAGGGTTTTTTTTAAGGGTTATTGATCTATCTTCTTTATTCATTATCTGTTATCGGTCAGTTCATAATACGCTACAAAGCCTAGGAGCCGGGACACTTACTCTCAGCCAAAAGGCCAAGCTAAGGTCCTAGCCTTAAAGCCTTGCTGCGATCATTGCGAATGCACCGTTCCCGGAGGTGGGGGTTTTGGTGTTTTTAAGGGTTATTGTTCTATCTTCGTTATTCATTATCCATTATCCGTTATCGGTCAGTTCATAATACGCTACAAAGCCTAGGAGCCGGGACACTTACTCTCAGCCAAAAGGCCAAGCTAAGGTCCTAGCCCTAAAGCCTGGCTGCGATCATTGCGAATGCACCGTTCCCGGAGGTACTGCAATACCGGGCCGATGCGTGGAGTGGACAGAGCAAGCTCTTATTCCATCTCCGAAATGTAAAAATCAAAGATCATGGCAAGAGGTACGGCCAAAAGGCCAAGCTAGCCCTAAAGCCTGGCCAAGCTAAGGAACTAGCATCTGCAGTACCGGGCCGATGCGTGGAGTGGACAGAGTAAGCTCTTTTTCCATCTCCAGTTTCCATTTGTATTGGTAGCAGAAGCCCTTACAGTCAAGTTTTTTTTTTTTTTAACAGTTGTAGTACAATTTATCTTTATACTGCTGTCAACATTACTGGCGGGCTACATATAATGAATTTTACGAAAGAGGCCGCGGGCCAGTAAAAATTTGATCACGGGCCTGACTGGCCTCATGCCACCCTTTGGACATGGCTGCATCGCCACCTCGCAATGTTTAAGAAGTGCAGGAGATTCTGAACTGAATGAAGCGAAAGGCATTGTGGGAAGCAATTCAGTCATTTTGAACTGAATGAAGAGAAAGGCATTGTGGGAAGCAATTCAGTCATTCTGAACTGAAGAGAAAGGCTTTGTGGAAGGTAATTTGGTCGTCTTAAAATGTAAAGCTAAAGGCATGTTCAAAATGTTTGTCACATAGGCCTACAATGCTTAGTTTGAGCTGAGAAAAAGGTCAAGTTTATTCCAATTTTTAATCACTCCGTTTTTTCATTTCTCTTACATATCTGGTACCGTGACTAGAAATATTGTGATGAGACCTAATGCGTGGTCTAGTGGTTAGGATCCGGCGCTCTTTCGCCCATGTACCGGGTTTGATTCCCATTTTATTCAATTGCAGGCATACGATTGTGAAGAACCAATCATAGACGTTATGCGATTGTGTTCATAAAACGACAGATCAATAATTGTTAATATATCGAAACGCAGTTCCAATTTTGTCCACATATAAGACGCTAATTTCTATTTTCATTTGGGGATTTTAGGATGTGCTTTATAGTAAATCATAGTACAAGAACACTCCTATTAAGTTTAAGGGGTTGGATGGGAACGTTTAGTTAATATTTGTTTAATTACCCAGTTTTATTTCAGATTAAAATATCAAAATTTGCTTTTATGCACACAAGATTCAGAATCAACCTAAATATATTAACACAATCTGCTTTCAATTCCAATGACAATTCGAATAATTGACAAGAGGGGTTCATCAAATTGGCAAAGAAACAACAATTTGAATGTTCCTCTGATAAAGATATCCCAAATCCATGGGCATGTGCTATGAGCACAAGCTTAAAGTTCAGCAGTCCACAGTTAAGAGAAAAGGGATAATCCAATTCCTACCGCAACCTTGATGTGTAGCTCTATAATAAAAAGATCTTTGTTGCAATTCTCATTTGATGTAGCTGGCCACTCTGATTCCTTGAACAAAATCTCAGTGATCCAGGGATTTTTACGGGATGTTACAGAACACCCTCAGGCCGGTCAGCAGTCTTTTCCCAAACAGACTTGAACTTGCTCTTCAAATCACCTGAAGGATTTTCAATCTTACGCAATGTCCTTTATGCTCATGAGTCCACCTAATGAATCCTTTTGACTGTCCTTGAATATTTCTGACCACTCCCAACTGGGCTTATGGATGTTCTTGTTTTCGAAAGCGCTTAAAGATGATCTTTGGTGTTTTTTCTGAATATTTGTACCTTTTGTAATAAACACCCTTTAGCACTCGTGACCTTAACTGAAGGCCTGTGGTGTGCACAGGAAAACAGTAGGTGGTGGTAGAGCTCCTGCGCCTCACCTCACTCTCTACAAAAGGCCCTTTTGATATGTTGGTTTTATTTCTTTTTTATTTCATAAAACTATTAACGAACCGGTGTTCTTTTCTTGTGTGCCTCAGAAAAAAAGAGAAAATAAAGGGACAGTGTGTATTCTTTGACCACTGTATGTCGCTGTGTGGTGGAGTGCAACCGAAAACCCGGTGCTAAAAGGCACAGGGAAGGATATAAACTACAGAACATCAAGGCGAACAAAACGTTACTTCTTAGGTTTTTTCTGCCCAGTCTTATCGAGGTTTTGTGGGACTTGTAGTAGCAAGGTGGCAGACAATTATGTCAGCTCCCTTTAGGTGAGGCTGACATGTGAAATGAATGCATATTTCTCAACGTACTCTATTTTAAATAATGCTCGTTTATATGATAGTTCTTTTTTGCTTCTGATTTAAATCAATCTTTTTTACAACAAATTCAGTTTATTTTGTACCACTAGGAGGCGCTAAATAACACACACTGTCCCTTTGGCTACCAAAGTGAAGCGTTTTGAATTCTAATAAAAAAATGCAGCTAATTGAGCATTAAATAGTAGGTGTCTATCATTTGACCACTAGTGTCACTGTAATGTGTCGTGCAATACAAAACCGGTGCTAAAAAGCACAAGGAAAATTACAAACTATGGTGACTCAACACAGAGGGAGCTAATCAAGAAACACGCGGTGAGCAGCAGGGCTAACCGGCGAACCAACAACAAAAAGCGGCAAAGGGGATAAACGTGAAGCCGGTCCAGAATAATCCAATGGAAATGGTAAAACTAGCACTAATGTGCAGCCAACATGCACCAACCGGGAGCAAACTAAACAGGCAATCCTTCAGCAGCCCCGACGGTAACGGGGACCCGGATGGACAAAATCAGACCAACTGTGTCACATGAGACAAAAAACAAATGTAGAGCCACAATCACCTGCTCCCAAGCAGAAATAAGCAGTATGCAACTGCTTTTCACTGCAATCGCTGTCTATTTCCGAGCTACCTCATATGTTGTGTTAACGGGATTCCCCGTTTTAAAATTGTTGTGACTACATTTTTTGAATCCCCTGGTGTGTGGAATTCTCTTTACCATGTTTGCTTAATAGTGGGGAAGAACACTACCCCTTCTGTGCCTATTTAAAAAAAAAACTGTTTGTGAAGACCTTTAAACTCCTTTTTAAGTATATTTTCTTTTTTTCTGAGCTTTGATCCAACAGGCAAACCATCTGCCTTGTACTGTTTTTGTGAAAACCTTTCAGACCTTGAAAAGCATATTTCCACTGAAACATGAAAGTACAAAATCAACAGAAAATGACAGTTTGTGAACGTTTATCGTCGTAATGGAGCCTGGAAAGATCTTCACAAAAAACAGCATTTTGAAAATACAAGTACTCATCCAAAATGGCCGCCACCACTCCGGTTGCCTGGATGTGGGCGATTCTGTGACTTTTGGTATAAATCTGATCCAGGTAAATACGGGATAGTATCGATCGATACCAATCCAATAAATAAACTTTTTGCTTGCAAATCTCATGATTGGATAATTGAAACCTCTGATGCCATAATGGCAATGGATTTCCAGGTTTTTGTACAATACCATTTGGGGTTGCAGCTCTCTGCTCTCTTTTTTTTTTTTTTTTTTTTAAATGTGGTTATGCCAATCTCTAGTGTTGCCACACGAGCAGACCACTTTACTACACATATTACATCCAGCAATAGATTTTCTGTAGTTTAAAAAGAAAGCTGGGCTTCCTATTTGCTTCTGTCATTTCTACCTTCAAGTAGGGGCAACTATTTTGAGTCGGGGGCCGCATTGGGTTAAAAAAATGCGGCCAAAGCGGCCGCTTGAGCAGACCTTTCCAATATTTCTTATATCTGAATATATAAGCAGACATTGTCACTATGAGAGACGGTTGACACTTCTTTTGCATTACTAACTTTAAAAATATATATATTGTGCAATTGAAGGTATTTTAGTTCTCTTTTTGACATTTTTATATAGTATTTGTAATTTGGTTACATGTTATATTTCTTTAAATTTGTTTTGAAATACATTATCATCATCTCATCAGCCGTACCGCGTATCCTCATTAGGGTCGTGGAGGGGCTGGAGCCCATCCCAGCCATCTCCCAGCAGTGGGCAGGGGACACCCTGAACTGGTTGCCAGCCAATCGCAGGGCACACAGGGACAGACAACTCATTCGCTCATTCACACCTATGGACAATTTGGACCGGCCAATTCACCTGAAATGCATGTTTTTGGAACGTGGGAGGAAACTGGAGTGCCCGGAGGAAACCCACGCAAGCACGGGGAGAACATACATACTCCGCACAGGAAGTCTGGATCTGGATTTGAACCCACGACAGGTTCCCATGACATGAACTGTGCCGCACAAGCGCTAACCACTGCGCCGCCGTGCTGCCCTTGAAATACATTAGTTTCATCAAATTTCTTTCAAAACACTCACAATAAAGCAATATGATAATCACTTTACACATACATACACATTTGATATTTAGATTTGTAGTATTACTGTAGTTTTATTTTAGCAGTATTTCTGTAAAAGTATTGTTGTAGTATTTCTGTCATAATAATTCTGTATTAGTATTTTTGTATTATAGTATTACTGTAGCAATATTTTTTTCTGAGGAAAGTTTAAAAGTATTTTAAGGATATTGTAGCATTACTGTAGTATTTTTGTAGTGTTTAATATTTTCATAATATTACTCTAGTTTCTGGTGTCATATTTTAGTCGTAGTATTATTCTATTATAGTATTACAGTATTTGTATTTTTGTAATATTTTTATAGTATTTGTTTATTTTCAGAAGCAAAACAATACATTATTTTTACATTTTTGAAATATTTTATTGTATTTCTGTAGTTTTTTTGTAGTATTTCCTTTGTGGTATTTTTGTAGAATTTCTTTTGTGTTTGTGTAATATTATTGTAGTAGTATTATTTCATCATAGTACTCCTGTAGTAGAATTTTTGTAGTATTTCTATAATAATTTTTATTCAGAATGAAAGCAAACCAAAATATTAGGTCCCAGTTTTTAAGCACTAAATCTGATACTTTTGTAGTATTACATAGTAGTATTTTTGTTGTATACACACAAAAGTACAATGGAGACAAAGTTGGCACCCAAAACTTTTTTTTAATTAATAGTTTTGTTTTTTTTACTATTATTATTTTGTGTTGGCGGGCAGGATGGAAAACCCTGATGGGCGACATGTGGCCTGTGGACCGTAGTTTGCCTACCCTTAAATTAGAGGTAAAATCTCAAACCCTGGTTCCACCAGTAATTTGGTATTTGGTGTGGGTCCGCCCAAAATCTCCCCTCCTCCTGAGTCTTCACGGATAAAATATGAAGGCCCAATTTTACCTTTAGTAGGAGTACACGTGTGGATGTATCCCTCTTTCCTGCCTTGCAGCTAGGATGCAGCAGCAGGCCAGGTAGGGATGGTTGGTAAAAATGTGCCTGTCAGTCACAAAAACTTTGTGAGGGAAAGAAAGGTTGGCTATCGACATAGAAAAGTGGAGCTTCGAGGAAATTATTGGACAAGTATCAAGCCCAGGAGAATATGATCGATTTGATCCAAGTACAGTACTTGCTTAGTATCGATATTATCAATACAGTATTTGGATCAAACCGCCCACTCTCATCGGATCTAGATCAAGTGATTAAAACATTTTATCCCCATGTTGTCTTTTATTGTGTGAAGCTCTTGTTTTTATTAATATTCAGCCCATTTTCAAGCTCTTAAATTTTGTGTCGAGCTGAGTAAAAGTCCAATTTGAGGAGCTAAACGAGGTTTTAAGTTTGAGGGTCCCGTCATGGTGTCAAATGGCAAGAGCAACCTGCGGGTTGTTTGCTAGGTAGTCGTCGTGGCAACCGCCAAACGGCCTCTCTTGTTGCTAGGATAATGGCAGTATGGAGCCGTTTCAAGAACCTCCTGACTTCATACACAAACAAAATGGTGGACTTTCTTTTTACAGTAATCCCTCGTTTTTTTGCTATGGGGTTGTATTCCAAAATGGACCCACGATAGTCGAGCATTTATTCATCTATTAATGAAATAATACTCTACTATACATGGAAACCAAGACAGAAATGCTACAATAAGACTACAGTACTACAGAAATACTTAAAACATGCTACTGTCCTATCAAATCACTACTACAGTAATACATAATACAAAATTACTACATACAGTAAATTCTACAAAAAAATCTACCACAATAAAACCACAAAAATATTACAAGAATACTTCAAAAATACTACTATAAAAATACTATTACAATTATACATAATACAAAAAACTACAGAAATACTGCAATTAAAATACAACAAAATATTCTACAGTAAAACCACAAAAATATTTTTATAGTTATACATAATACAAAAAAACTACAGAAATCCCACAAAAATACTACTACAGTTATACATAATACAAAAACTACAGAAAAAGCACTACCACAGAAATCCTATAAAAATTCTACACATATACTACTAGTACAGAAATACTTCAAAATACTACTGTGAAAACACAGCAACATATTCTAGAGTAATATTACAAAAATACTACTGCATGAATACTACAAAAATTCTACTACCATAAAACTACAAAAATATTACAGAAATAATAAAGATAAATATACTGCCGTGTGACTATTAAAAATTATTCTACAGTAATACTATACAAATATTACTACAGACATACAACCACA
This sequence comes from Urocampus carinirostris, assembly GCF_059441175.1. Taxonomy (NCBI): domain Eukaryota; kingdom Metazoa; phylum Chordata; class Actinopteri; order Syngnathiformes; family Syngnathidae; genus Urocampus; species Urocampus carinirostris. The sequence continues at coordinate 6,362,525 of NC_142367.1, read as the reverse complement.
GAAACCCCACAAAAATACTGCAACAGTTACTGTAACTGTTACAGTACAAGACAAAAAAACTACAGAAACCCTACACAAATACTACTCGAGAAATAATACAAAACTCCTGCAATAAAGCTAAAATATTACAAAAAAATATCGCTACAGGAATACTAAAAATACCCCTCAGTAACAGTACAAAAATACTACCACCACAGACATACAACTAAAGCATACTACTACGGTTAAACTATAATAAAAAAACAACTCCAGAAATACTACAAGTCAAGTCATTTTATTTGTATAGCCCTCAATCACAAAAATATACTACCACAAAAAAACTACAAGATACTACAAAAATATTACTGCAGAAATACTACAATAAGACTATAGTAAAACTATAAAATATTACAAAAATACTTCAGAAATACTGCTACAGGTATACTACTGTAATACTACAAAAATACTACTACAGACATACAACTACATAACCCTACAAAAATACAACTAAATCTAGACTATAATAAAAATAACTCCACAAATACTACAAGTCAAGTCAAGTTTATTTGTATAGCCCTCAATCACAAACATTTTCTTTCGTTTTTGTGGGTACCTGTAGCAGCAAGATAGCTGACAATAATGTCAGCTCCATCTAAGTGAGGCTAATGTTATGTAAAACAAATGCAGTTTAAAACTTGGACGTCTATGTCATGGTTGATGTATTATGGCTTATTTTTTAATTCAGTATTTCCTTTTTATTTATGAATTATATTTTTCCCACCAGGAGACGTTTAATAATACACAGTGTCCCTTTAGACTTTCATATCAAGGCTGGGGCCTCAAACTATCAACCCCCGGGCCACCATTGGCCCCAGTGCCACGAGTTTAAAACCATTGGTGTAAATTTAAAAAAAAAAAAAAAAAAAAAAAAAAAGGGCTCAGAAACACAGTAGATCTAAACCTAAAATTGCCCCCTGAACTAAAGTTGGCTGTGCATTTTACCTGTGACTTTCAACAGGAGAGTGAATAATTCTGTAGCGTATCAAAGGAGTAGAAGAGGGAAACACTATGAGTAATGAGTAACTAGAGGGAACAATAAAAGCACTTGTAAAAGATAGCGTGTGTTGGATCTGGTTTAATATGTTAACTCTTGTCACCGGGTGACTACCAATAAAGGTACTCAATGACAAAACACAAACTTGGACATTCACAACCATGTCACATGCAGTGGCATCGCTACTTACGAATTGAATTTGTTGTTTAAGGAGCTTTGTAACCTAAAATATTTGTAAGTAGGGACGCCTTTTGAATGTAAATGCGCTAATCTGTTCCAAGCCCTCCAGAAGTATAATACATTGATTTTTTTTTTTAAATAACTTGTAAAAGAGCATCTAAACTTCAAACAAAGACATAACAAAATTAGTTGCCTGCACAATAAACACAAAATGAAAGGCACATCATGTAAAAAAAATAAATTAAGGAAATAATACAAATATATTTATTTACCTTTTATAACTGGTCTCTTTGTTTACTAGTCCTCAGCATGTCCTTAGCATTTCTTGAAAAAGTGATCCAAAGACGTCTCCTTTCACTTTCTAGAGAACCGATAGCCCGACATGTCCGCACTTCTTCTGGGTGATTTGTTTCCGCAAATTCTGAAACTTCTTAGAATTTTGCCAAAATGTCTTTAATTTGGGCTTATGGAATGATGGTTGCCTCTTCCTCCTTGTGGTTTCTGAACTCCTCGCACGGCGATGTGTGTTTTCATACCTTCCTATTATATCTTGCTTTTTTTCCATGGGCAGAAAAAGTCTCTTCCTCTTCTTTTTACTTTGTAAACTTTTCTATATGTCTTTCATGGGGTCCTTTGTGAATTACAGTTCTTTGTAGCAACACCGTCAAGTCAAGTCACATTTAATTGTACAGCACTTAATAGTAGACTGTTTACAGAGCGGGAGGGGGACACGAAGAGCATGCCAGGTTTCACACAAACGCACAGGGTTGCCATGTAGACTCTGGGAGCGTCGAAGGGCACTGCGTTCTGTATTAAATTTTTGACTTTGTATCTTGAAATGCCTTTGGAACTAAAGGCAATATTTTTCCGTTCATGTGCTTTGTAACATAAAACTTTTGTATGTAGAGACATTTGTAAGTAGAGGTACCTGTTTTATATTTGATCTTTAGTTTTTTATATTTGGTGAATATTCCAATTGACCTTTCCAGTGTTTTTCAGGCATGAGCTTCACAGAAAGGCTTCTTTTTTTTAAAAGGCTGTATATTTTATTCTTTGGTTTATTAACCCTAACCCTAACCCTAACACTTTAAAACACTATCATATAGCCTAAACGCTAATTTGAAACCATTTCTAGGAAACCCTAGAAACGCTTTAAAAACCCAACTAAGCCTAAAAACTAGTTTGAAACCTAAACTAGAAGCCCTAAAACACTTAAAACCCCTATCATGAAGCCAAAAAACTAGTTTGAAACCCTAACTGGAACCATAGAAACGATTTAAAACCCGATGATGAAGCCTAACGACTAAATTGAAACCCTATCTGGAAACCCGAGATTTGCTTTAAACACTTCATTATTCCTCAACAATGGTTTGAAACTCTAGAAACACTAAACCCAACCCTAACCCTAACCCTAACCCTAACCCTAGTTCGTAAAAAACAAAAGGAAATTCTCAGAGGAGAAATCCAAGAATTCCACCGAAAGCTTAAATTAGCAGCCTTCTTCAACAGATCAGAAGATTCAGAACAAAAACCTTTCATACCAAAATCAGATTGGGAACCAAGAAACAACCAAATCCCTAACATAATAACACACGTAATTAAGGATAACCAAAGCCTAATAAACACACTAAACCCACAGTCTCACAGAGACAAAGATAACCTCAGCAGAGGAGAATGTGAAGCACTTTTTCAACTAGCTAACAACAAACAGATCGTTATTAAACCAGCAGACACGGGTACTGCAATAGTTATCTTAGACAGAACGCAATACATACATGAAGCATACAGACAGCTCAACAACACCACACACTACAAGAAATTAACAAAACCGATATACCCAGACACAGCCCAGAAAATAGAGGATATCATACAAACACTACTAGAAAGTAAATATATTAGCAAAAAACAAAGCCGCTACCTAATGGGAGAAGAAGAAGCCAGACCCCGTAGATTTTACCTGCTACCTAAAATCCACAAACCACCATTATCGTGGACTATACCATATGAAGTCCCAGCAGGAAGACCAATTGTCTCAGATTGCAACAGTGAATCCTACAGGATCGCTGAATACACAGACCACTTCCTCACTCCACTATCCACAAAACATAATAGCTACATTAAAGACACATATGACTTTGTAAACAAAATAAAACAGATTAGAATAACGCAGGAAACAATCCTATTCACCATTGACAAAGACAGCCTCTACACAAACATAAACACAGTCGCAGGACTAACAGCAGTAAAACGCTGGATGGAAAAATACCCGGACAGCAAACGCCCAGACGCAGCATTAGTACAACTCCTAGAAATTAGCCTCACTAGAAACGACTTTGAATTCAACAAGGAATTCTACTTACAGATCAGTGGCACAGCCATGGGCAAAAAAATTGCACCAGCCTATGCTAACATCTACATGGCACATTGGGAGGAGACAGCTTTTTAAAAATGCGCCAAACTACCGACCAATTATTTTAGATACTTGGATGACATTTGGGGAACATGGACACATAGCATAGAGGACTTCAACCAGTTCATACAAACCCTCAACACACACCATAGTACAATTACAGTCAAACATTCCACAAATGAGCACCAGATAGATTTTCTAGACACAACCACTTACAAAGGACCCTCATTCACCCAAACACATACTTTAGAGCAAGGGTGTCAAACTCATTTGAACTCGGGGGCCACACGATAGAACAAACATTCTGTCGGGGGCCGGACTAGTAGATTAAAGAGAAAGAAAAAGAGAGATAAAGAAATAAGAGAAAGAGGGAGGGAAAAGCAGAGAGGGCGGAACAAAGAAAGAAAAAGAGAGAGAGGGAGAAACAAAAGAGATAAAAAGTCGTGAGAGAGGGGAAAAAGAAAGGGAAAAAAATCCAAAGAGAAATAGAAAGACAGAAGGAGAGAAAAGAGAAAAGAAAGTGCGAAGGGTAGGAAGAGAGAAAGAGAAAAGAGAGAAAAAGAAAAAGGAAATTTGAGCAAAAGAAGTTAAAAAGACACAGAGAGAGAAAGAGACAAAGAGCAACAAAGGAAGAGAAAAAGAGAGACACGGATAGTGAAAATGACAGATACAGAGAGTGGGAGAAAGGGATGGAAAAGAGAGAGAGAAAGAAAGAAAAAGAAACACAAGTACAGTGTCTTTGTTCGAGGCAGCTGGCTTTGGCAACATCAAGTTGACATATTTCAACCTGCAGCTTGTTTTTCTCTTGCGCTTCTCTGAGTGTTGCCTCGCGGGCCGGATTCAATCCCTTAGTGGGCCTGATCTGGCCCGCGGGCCGCCTGTTTGACACCTGTGCTTTAGACACTAAAGCCTTCTTTAAAGACACAGACACACATGCGCTTTTACACAAAAACAGCCTCCATCCAAAACACACATTCAGGGGCTTAATCAAATCACAGTTGCTCAGATTCAACAGAATCTGCTCACAGAATACAGACTTTGAAAAGGCTACCCAAACCCTTTTCAAGGCACTGAGACCAAGAGGATACTCTAGATCAGGGGTCTCCAACCTTTTTAAAACAGATCCTTTTTGTTACTGATTAGCAGAAAGAACACCCAGTTTAACCATTTCTAAACAAATTGTTATTACTATGTGGGTACTATGTTATTACCAGGTTAATTATTGTAAGTAGGGTTAAATAAATAGTCAACTGCTACAAAATAATTTTCCTAGAAAATCACAATGACCTGGCACTGGTGATCAGCTTTCCTTAGAGGGCACCACGTTGGAGACCCCTGCTCTAGATCTTTCCTCAGGCAAGTCCGTAAAACATTTTTAACCACAAAACAACTGGACACACAGAAAACCATCCCCCTAATAAGCACCTACTCAGCATTTAGCCAAACTGCTAATAGAAAAATTAAACAAAATATAACCCAGACACTACAGAACATAGGCATAACGACTTTGCCAGGGACTGGCTCACTCTCGCCGCCATCAAGGACGCCATCTGGACCTCCAGAAACCTGCTGGTATGGAGGTGCAGGCAGATCCCCCCCGTGGCTGTGCTACAAATGGCTGCGGATACCATACAATCTGCGAGCGGCGGGGCTAGGACGCAGCAATAAAGAAGACTCGTCTGCACCCACCCAGATGGGGGAACCGGAACTACACTGTGAGAGTCCCGGCAGCAACGGGAGCTACACTGTGGGAGTCCCGGCAGCAACGGCCTGGGTTGTGGAACCCAGACGGGAGAGGACCCACACAGAAGGGAGAAGACCCACACAGAGGACTGTAAGAATACTGCTTGGGAGGGTGGGATGGCAGAGCTACGCCCTTGCACAATAGTATTGCCTTTTACACGCTGGTTAACTACTGTTAAAAGAAAATAACTCTGAAATTGTTTAATTGATGAATATGCTTGATGGCTGTTGAGATTGTCGTTTTTGTCTTTGCTGCTGTTGGTGTCGGTGGATTTGTTCAGACCAAGGACAATCAACTTTGGCCTGGACGGATCTATCGACTCTAACAAAGATGTTATATAATGAAGTTGTGAATATGCTTGATTGCTAATATGTTTTTCGAGAGGGGTTGTTCAAACCTCACATTGTGTTTGCTGTTAAAAACGTCATATTGGAATATAATATTGTGAATATGCTTGATTGCTGTTGTGTTGGTCATAATTGTTTTCTGTTGTTGGTGTCGGGGGATTTGTTCAGGCCAATCAACTATGGCCTGGACAAATCTATTGACACTAACAAAGATGTCATATAATGAAATTGTGAATATGCTTGATTGCTAATAGGATTTTCGAGAGGGGTTGTTCAAATCCTCACTTGTTTGCTGGTAATAACATCATATTGGAACATAATATTGTGAATGTGCTTGATTGCTGTTGTGATTGTCATGATTGTTTTTTTTGTTATTAGTGTCAATAAATTTGTTCAAACCAAAAAAAAAATAATCCAGGATTACAAAATCATCTCAGCCTTTAAAAGAAACAAAAACCTCAAAGATTACTTTGTAAAAAGTAAATTACCAGAAATCAACATAACACGAACACAAGGCCCCACATTCTACAAACAAGCCACCACAGTTAGGAACACCACTACCAACACAACCTACATGATTAAACAAACACTCACACCCAATACGGAAAACTCTATATATGTCATAAAGTGTAAACACTGTGACATTAAATATATAGGAGAGACAGGAAATTCAATCAGATGTAGATTAGCACAACATATTTATAACATCAAAAACAACAGGGAAACAGACACACACTTAGTAGCCCACTTCCTACACCATGGACTACAGGCACTAGAAATATGGGGCCTACAAACAAACAGCAATTGGACGCAAGAAGAAAGACGCAAGGCGGAAAAACACTGGATAATAAAACTGAACACTCTCTTTCCAAATGGACTAAACAAACGCATGTAAAACAAGAAAGGCTCCAGTATCCTGAATGGCCAGTGCAAACCTTCCTTTCCCAAGGGCCTCAGATTTAGGGGAACTTGGGAAAGAAAGATTGTTTCCTAACCTAACCCTAACCCTAATCCTGACCCTAACCCTAGGCCTGACCCTTAACTCTAACCCCTACCCTTAATCAGGCCAAAAATTAGTTTAAAGCCCTTGCTGGATACCCTAGAAACAATTCCAAAACCTAGCAGTAAGCTTTAGGAATAATTTAGAAAACAAACAAAAAAGAAAAATGGCAAACAAACTTGAAAAAAGTAAAAAAAAGAAAGATAATGAGAAAAAGAAAGAAAAAAAGAATTGAAAGATGGCACCATATGAAACAACGGAATAAAAAACATAGGGAAAGAAAAAAAGAAGAAGCAAAAGCAGGAGAAAAAGATTAAAAATCCAGGAAAAAAAAACATTAAAAATATTGGGAAAATTAAAATAAAATGAAAAAAGGAGAAGGAAAAAATACACGTTTTGGGGTCCCTTTGTTCTGTATATTATCAATAATAATTTAAAAGTCTGCACTCAATAAATTAATATATTTTTAAAAAAACGTATTCTACTAAGTTCTATTAACATTTATTTTTTTCAATCTGCCGTGAACTTTTAACTAATTGAAATTTGGTTTATACTAAGCAACTTTAAACTGGAATCCTGCACAAAACGAAGAAATTTCACTATTCACTGCAACAAATAAACTACAAAATTCAAGAATACACTATACATTAAAAAGCAATTATTATTGTGATACACCTTTCTTAAACAAACACTGGAAACATGTATATGGTATGTCCCCCGGAAACTCGTGTCTCGAATACAGTATCAATTACTTGCGACGTAATTATAGGAATTTACTGCTTTCTAGTGGTTATTATGAGTACTGCGGTTTACTAATACTCGTCGAACTTCATTTCCCAAGATGCTTCACTGCTTTAAACTAGTTAATGGAGTCTTCAAAGTTAAATTTGATAAGAACACAAAGCACTCATTTGTCTTTTGCTCACGTGTCTTTTGAGGACACTCGGTAGTGTAGATCTTTATTAATTATAAATTATACAAAATGACTTTATAATTGCATAAGAGTTTATGGCAATCATCTAATCATCTGATTTAAAATTTCACGTTTTTTTCGTGTAAGGAAAACCACACAAATGACGCCGTTCACAGACCCTTTCCAGGGAGAAAGAGAGAGAGAGAGAGAGAGAGAGAGAGAGAGAGAGAGGGAGAGCGAGAGAGAGATGGAGAGAGAGAACGAGAAAGATTCTGAAAGAAAGAGGAGGCGAAAGAGAGCAAAAAGAGAGAAAGAGAAAGGGGAGCGCCAGAACTACGTCAGGAGAAAGAGAGAGAGAGAGAGAGAGAGAGAGAGAGAGAGAGAGAGAGAGAGCGGAAGAGAGAGAGAGAAAGCAAGCGATTGAGAGAAAGGGAGGGAGAGACAGAGAAAATAGTGAAAGCCAGGGGAAAATAGGAAATAGAGAGGGAGAGAGGGAGAGAGATAGAGAGAGTGGGAAAGAAAGAGAGAGGATAAGAGACAGAGAAAATAGACATAGCGGGAGGTAGAAGAGTAAGAGAAACAGAAAGATAGAGTGAATAACAGAAAGTGAACGAGAGAGGTAGAGAGAGAACAAAAGAGAGCACAAAAGAGGGGAGAGAAAAAGAGAGGGAGAGAGAGAGAGAGAGAGAGAGAGGGAGAGCGAGAGAGAGAGAGATGGAGGGAGAGAACGAGAAAGATTATGAAAGAAAGAGGAGGCGAAAGAGAGCAAAAAGAGAGAAAGAGAGAGGGGAGCGCCAGAACTACGTCAGGAGAAAAGAGAGAGAGAGAGAGAGAGAGAGCGGAAGAGAGAGAGAGAAAGCAAGCGATTGAGCGAAAGGGAGGGAGAGACAGAGAAAATAGTGAAAGCCAGGGGAAAATAGGAAATAGAGAGGGAGAGAGATAGAGAGAGAGGGAAAGAAAGAGAGAAGATAAGAGACAGAGAAAATAGACATAGCGGGAGGCAGAAGAGTAAGAGAAACAGAAAGATAGAGTGAATAACGGAAAGTGAACGAGAGAGGTAGAGAGAGAACAAAAGTGAGCACAAAAGAGGGGAGAGAAAAAGAGAGGGAGAGAGAGAGAGAGAGAGAGAGAGAGAGAGAGAAGGAGAAAGATTGTGAAAGATAGAGGAGGCAAAAGAGAGCAAGAAAGATAGAAAAAGAGAAAAAAGAGAGGGGAATGCGAGAACTACGCCAAGAGAAAAGAGATAGAGAAAGAGAGAGGATGAGAGAGAGAGAAAGCAAGCAATGGGGAGAGAGGGAGGGAGAGACAGAGAAAATAGTGAAAGGCAGGGTGAAATAGGAAATAGAGAGGGAGAGAGATAGAGAGAGAGGGAAAGAAAGACAGAGGATAAGAGACAGAGAAAATAGACATAGCGGGAGGCAGAAGAGTAAGAAAAACAGAAAGATAGAGTGAATTACGGAAAGTGAACGAGAGAGGTAGAGAGAGAACAAAAGTGAGCACAAAAGAGGGGAGAGAACAAGAGAGGGAGAGAGAGAGAGAAAGAGGGAGAGAGAGAGAGAAGGAGAAAGATTGTGAAAGATAGAGGAGGCAAAAGAGAGCAAGAAAGATAGAAAAAGAGAAAAAAGAGAGGGGAATGCGAGAACTACGCCAAGAGAAAAGAGATAGAGAAAGAGAGAGGATGAGAGAGAGAGAAAGCAAGCAATGGGGAGAGAGGGAGGGAGAGACAGAGAAAATAGTGAAAGGCAGGGTGAAATAGGAAATAGAGAGGGAGAGAGATAGAGAGAGAGGGAAAGAAAGAGAGAGGATAAGAGACAGAGAAAATAGACATAGCGGGAGGCAGAAGAGTAAGAGAAACAGAAAGATAGAGTGAATAACGGAAAGTGAACGAGAGAGGTAGAGAGAGAACAAAAGAGGGCACAAAAGAGGGGAGAGAAAAAGAGAGGGAGAGAGAGAGAGATAGAGAGAGTGAGAGAAGGAGAAAGATTGTGAAAGATAGAGGAGGCAAAAGAGAGCAAGAAAGATAGAAAAAGAGAAAAAAGAGAGGGGAATGCGAGAACTACGCCAAGAGAAAAGAGATAGAGAAAGAGAGAGGATGAGAGAGAGAGAAAGCAAGCAATGGGGAGAGAGGGAGGGAGAGACAGAGAAAATAGTGAAAGGCAGGGTGAAATAGGAAATAGAGAGGGAGAGAGATAGAGAGAGAGGGAAAGAAAGAGAGAGGATAAGAGACAGAGAAAATAGACATAGCGGGAGGCAGAAGAGTAAGAAAAACAGAAAGATAGAGTGAATAACGGAAAGTGAACGAGAGAGGTAGAGAGAGAACAAAAGAGGGCACAAAAGAGGGGAGAGAAAAAGAGAGGGAGAGAGAGAGAGATAGAGAGAGTGAGAGAAGGAGAAAGATTGTGAAAGATAGAGGAGGCAAAAGAGAGCAAGAAAGATAGAAAAAGAGAAAAAAGAGTGGGGAATGCGAGAACTACGCCAAGAGAAAAGAGATAGAGAAAGAGAGAGGATGAGAGAGGGAGAAAGCAAGCGATGGGGAGAGAGGGAGGGAGAGACAGAGAAAAAAGTGAAAGCCAGGGTAAAATAGGAAATAAAGAGGGAGAAAGATAGAGAGAGAGGGAAAGAAAGAGAGAGGATAAGAGAGAGAGAGAAAATAGAGATGGGGCAGAAAGAGTAAGAGAAACATAGAAAGAGAGAGTGAATAACGGAAAGTGAAGAAGATAGGGGTAGAGAGAGAACAAAAGAGAGAGCAAAAGAGGGGAAAGAGAAAGAGAGAGGGAGAGAGAGCGAGAGAGAGGGAGGGGGAGAGAGGGTTTACAAGGGAGCCAGCTTCTTAATGGGGAAACGGATCTCGCTGGTTCACTACAAAGAGCTGGCTCATAAAGCCTTTCTGTTCACAAACGACGCATCACTAGTGCGCATGTGCTTGCGCTCCAGTTTGTCAGTATTTTATTGCTTTTCATGACGTGTTTTTGTGTTCCTTTGATTTTGTCTTTTTTCTTTTAAAGAAAATTGTGATTTCCGTGGAAATTCATGTTGTTTTCCCATTACAGTAGCCTTTCTATCTGATCCTGGAGACCTATCCAATGTCTCCATTCATGAAGAAATAATCATACAATCATTTACATGTTATATTTCTTTACATTTGTTTTTAAATATATACGTTTAATTAAATATATCTTAAAACTCTCACTATGAAGAATGATAATATACAGTGAAGAAAAAAAAATATTTAAACACACTGCTATTTTGCTATTTCTCCCACAATAGATTGTTAAAAAATCATGCATTGTGATTTTTGGGTTTTTCTTTTTAGTTTATCTGTCACACAGTTGACATGCACCTATGATGAAAATTTCAGACCCATCCATGATTTCTAAGTGGGAGAAATAGCAAAATAGCAGGGTGTTCAAATATAGATTTTCTTCACTGTATTAGGTGCAGGTTTGAAGCATTCAATTTTACATTTAGTTTTATAGTATTAGTGTAGTTGTGTTTTCTAGTACGTTTTGAATCTAAAGGGACAGTGTGTAATATTTAGTGGTACAAAAAATGTTTGTTGCATTTAATTTAATTTAGATAATGAGTACTAGAATACAATTATGGAGTAAATTGTATTTATTTTATATAGAGAAATCCCTACCTAAAAGTCATAGCCATGTTTGTCTGGCATCTTGCTGAGTTCACATTAGACAATGCCAAAATATCTCTAAATGTATTACATGTTCAAGTCACAAACAAGAGTTGCGTTGAAAAAGATATATCTACGCAGATACGTTCTTATCGGAAAAAAATGGCCATTGCCGTTTTTGAGATTATTCCTCAATTCCACTCATTGGCATTAGCAGTGAAACACTGCAGTGGAGTGGTAGGTATAGTAGGCGACAGGCATTGTGGGAAATGTAGTTTTATCAGAGTAGTCTATAAACCATTCTAAATGCTTTGTACATTTCTCTCTCTTTTTATCTTGATCTTTATCTCTATTCGTCGTGCTCTCTCTTGCTCTCTTTCTCTTTTTTGCCCTCTATTCCTCTGTCTCCCTCTTGTTCCTTTACTCTCTCTCTGTCTTTTCCCCTCTGTTCCTCTCTCTCTTTCTCTCCCTCCCTTTCTCTGTCTTTTTCTTTCTCTCTCTTCCTCCCTCTGTCTTTTATTCTCTTTCTCTCTGTGTCTTTTATATGGTTGCTTTCTTTCTTTCTTTCTTCTTTCCGTCCTTTCTTCCTTTCTTTCTGTCTTTCTTTCTTTCTTTCTTTCATTCCTTCTTTCTTTCTTTTTTTCTTTCCTTCTTACTTTTTTCCTTCTTTCTCTCTTTCTTTCTCTCTTTCTATTTTTCTCTGTACCTCTCTTTCACTATATCTCTCTTTTTTAATTTGCTGTTTAATGTTTCATTTTTGTCTTTTCGTCTCATTTTTTAAATGTATACCCCTTTTAAGCCATTTTGTTTAAAATGATACATAATAATGGGTAATTTATGGACTAAAGCAATATAAACAATCGAAAGAGCCTTTTGGGAATCGAAAAATGGTGGCTCTTTTTATTAAGCTGAGCTGAAAGAGCCACTTCTCTTGAAAAAAAAAAGGATTCCCATCATCCCCCCCAACCAGAACTAGCAAGATGGCGCTCTCGCAAGCAGCACCGCGGACAGCACCAGCGGACACCCTGCCTCCCCCTCCTCCATCTCAACCACAGCAGACACACATCACCGGTACCCGCGTCTGAGCCCCCCGACATCCCCCTACCCATCCTGTCCTCCCGCCATATGGGGGACTGTACCGCCATCGGATGCTGGCCGAGGAAGGGTTGAAGATGAGGATGGGCAAGAAGATGAGGAAGATGCTGATGCTGCTGACTTTGTCTGCACTTTGGTCCTGCACCGCCGCCATCGCCTCAGGTGAGGCCAAAAATTCCAGCACTGCCGTAACGTTTTAGTGCGCGGAAGGTGCAGAATGTAGAGAATGCGTGTGTTTTTACGCACGTCACGCGCGCGCTTCGTTAATATCATTTAAAAAAAACATTTTTCGTCTCGCGATTCGTCCTGTTGTTACGCAACAACGTGGCGCAGCCTGTTACCATGGCAACCACAGTCCCTGCTACTTTCTCAGAGAGTAGAAAAACGTCGCCTTGTTTGTTCTATTTTTAGCCTTCTGTCACGTCTGAAGATGACGACATTGTCTTGTGACGTCATCGTCCCTCCAAGCAATCGAATTCTTAGCTCAGAGTCATTTCGAAGATTGGACATTTGCCCTAGAGCTGGGGGGGCCCCGTTGGGCAGCAGCAGAGTGCCCCCTAAGGACAGTTGAAGTGCTGGGTCATTGTGATTTTCTAGTAAAATGATTTTTCTATTGATTGACTAAATCTATTTAACCCCATTTCTCTAATCAAAATGGTAATACCATAGTAATAACATGATGAAATGTTATTTTAAAAATTCAAATAAAACCATCCCAGATTCCCAGCTTATGGGCTCCTTGGACAAAAAAAAATCTATTTAAGTATTGATAAATGTTTTAAGCAATTAATTAAGATAGGATAATGAGAATATTCATGTATTCATTTATTTTACAAGAAATGCAACAGGAGTAAATTCCAATTTGTGGCCTTTATAAAGCAAATGAGCAAAAAATGTGCATTTTTTTAGTTAGCTATCTTCCTACATGTTTAGCTATTTAGCATGCCATCGAGCTAGCTTTTAACAGTTTTTGCATGCTATCTAGCTAACATTGTGTCTTTTGCTCGTTATCAAGCTCCAATTTGGCCTGCTTTTTCGTTATCTAGCTTTTTTTCCATTTCCTTCTGGCTATTTAGTTCGCTGTTTACTCTTTTTCTTCCGTTAAATTTTTACCTGTTTACTGTTCTAGCCATCAAGCTACTTTTGAGCTATTTAGCGAGCCGGTTAGCTAAGTTGCTATTTTTGAAATTCATATCAAACTTGGTGCCCATTGCGCTAGTTAGCTTGAAAGAGGCTAGAGACCACTGCCAGAGAGTTAGTAGGGACCAGAATCCTCTGCGAAAAATGAAAATCGGCGCAGTAGCGTCTGACCTTGATAAATAAACACAAGGATACTGCTGGAAGAGTGAATTTCCCTACGGGGGTGAATAAAGTGAATAAAGTATCTATCTATCTATCCATCTATCTATGTTCGATTTCTGGGATCAGACAGAGTATTCTGGTGCAGAAAAGTTGAGATGGACAGAAGCAGTTCAGTGGAGGACATTAAATACAAAGATTCAACATAAAAATAAAACAGAATGCACTCTAGACTAGAGGTAAGATTCTGGGCCCGGGCCCGAACCAGACCCCGGCCCGAAATCCGGACCAGGTTCAGGCTTAAATGGTCAATTATTAAGTCGGGGTGTCAGGCTTCTCTCTCGCTGTCTTTTTAATCTTTGTTTTTTTTTCCATTTGAACAACCCCGCCTTGCCGCATTTACAGAACAAGATGGGTCGTTATTTTGTTAGTTTAAAACTGTCACGAACCAGGGCAGGAAACAGGAATGAGAACCCAATAGCGTAACAGTTAATTAGGGAGAGGAGGAATGCACGGACACTCGATCCGCGGATCGATGGTCGCGGAAGTGGATTGAAATCTGAACAAAAGAGTTGTCAAAATCAAACAGGCCAAAAATAAAACAGGATCAAACACAGGTAAATTCCCAGAACTAAGCATTTCACACAAAGTTTAACAGGAGTTTCGCAGAAGTTTCACATACGCTCTGACACCAGGCACTTCGCAAGACTGCGTTTAAGTTGTACGGCAGCAATCTGTCAACGCGTTCCAGCTGGTGTCCATGGGCGGGGCCCATTGGGCGCTTTGGCAACCGTGACAGAACCAGCCGCCACACGGCTGGGACCAATTGGGCACCGTGGCAACTATGACAGAACCAGGCACCACACGGCTGGGACCAATTGGGCGCCATGGCAACTGTGACAAAAACAACACTGCCTTTTGGCTGTCCGCTGGCCATTCTGGAGGGATTAGAAACTTCCCGGGATTTCTAGTGTTCACCAGGAAAAGTTCAAATGACAATTACTCAGAATAACTCAAAAAGCATATGTACATATATATATATATATATCTGGAGGGACGAAAGCATGACCAACTTAGGTGCCGAGGTGCCTAACTTGTTTGGGTGTTTGGGCATTTCGGTTGCCGATGGTCCAAAAATGTTTGTGTGTGTTTTTTTTTGCTTTTTCTCTCCCTTTTATTTTATGTGTTATTGTATGTGTTTGTCTTGCTGTCGGTCATCCCTCTTGAGGGATATGACCAAGGTGTATATATATATATATATATATATATATATATATATATATATATATATATATATATATATATATATATATATATATATATATATATATATATATATATATATATATATATATATATATATATATACATATATATATATATATGTATATATATATATATATATATATATATATATATATATATATATATATATATATATATATATATATATATATATATGTATATATATGTATATATGTATGTATATTTGCACTGGTTTTTGTTCGCATTGGACAATACAGTGCCATCTAGTAGTCATAAATTACACACTGGGGGGCTTTACCAGCTCAGTAGCCTAGATGGTAAGGCGCCCGCTTTGAGACTGGGAGGTTTGGGTTCGCGCCCCGGCCGAGTCATTCCTAAGACTTAAAAAGTGGTCGGCGGCGCCCTCTCTTGGCTGCGGCTGCATCGGGTCAGGTGCAATCGACATTTCGTTCTGTGTACATTGTTACACAGAATGACAATACAAGGAAATTATTATTATTATTATTATTATTTAACTTAACGTAGCCCAGTGGCTGGTTAAACAGGAGGAAGGAATGCCACGTTGCCATGGTAACAGCATCCTCATGTCTCACGAACGTGACAGAAGTACGAGGGAAGAACTATGTATCAACGACAGCGAACTGCAGCTGGCGTAGCACCGTTGCATGCTGGTAAAAAAATGTAAAAATAATATGCGTGATAAACACAAACCTATGTAACAAACAAGCACACTTCTGACAGCTTTGCATTTGGAGTATGCGTAGAAGGGGCTGGCGGACCGATACAAATATCGATATCATTGATATTAAGCAAGTAATTGGATCTATCGATACTATTGTCCCGTGATCGATACTTTACCCCGCCACCATTTCAAAGTGATGCTTATTTATGTAGATTGTGCAGCCCTTCTCTCACACAGTGTCCTCCGCAATGCTCTAAATTTATGCCTGAGAGTGTTACTGACAGGCACTCTTTAAGCAGCTCTCCCTCCCTGGCTTGCTGCTGCATCCGTCAGGCAGAAGAGAGGGCCAAATGTAAAGTAAAAATGACAGATGCAAACAGGACGTGTGGAATACTTTTTTTCAAGTACAGGAAAGGACAATGTGAGGTGTGGTGAAGTGGTCTGCTACTGTGGTCACAACGCAAATTTACATAAACACATGATGACAACTCACCCTGCAGAGAGCAACGAGTTGCGACCGAAAATGTAAACATGTCGCGTTTACTGAATAAAAACCTGGAAAGCCATCGTGTTGTCATTTATGGAACATTCAGTGGTGGGCAACTCTCGGAGTCGGGGGCCACGTTGGGTTAAAATATTTTGTCAAGGGCCGGTCTTGGAAACCCATCTATTTTTTCATCGGATTTTTACAGTGTTTCTGTAATATTACAGTGGTTTTAATTTTGTAGTATTTTTTTCGTGTTTCTGATGTAGTTTTTTATAGTATTTCCGTAGTAGTATTTTTGTAGTATATCTGTCACAGTTTTGCAGTATTTTTGTAGTATTTCAGTTGTGAAAAATGTTGTTGTGTGTCAGTAGTATTTTTGTAGTATCACTGTAGTGATTCTGTCATAATCTTTCTGTAGTAAGGTTTTGTAGTATTTCTGTCGTTACATTTTTGTAGTATCTTTGTATTATAGTTTTACTGTAGTGTTATCTTTGAAATTTCGATGGAAGTAATTTTGAAGTATTTCCATAGTTGCAGTTTGATAGTATTTCTGTAGCATTTTTGTCGTATTTCTGTAGTATTTTTGTAGTATTTCCATACTCGTATTTTGTAATATTTCTTGAGTATTAGTGTCATATTTCTGTTGTTGTACTTTTGTAGTTTTTCTGTTATAATATTTCTGTAGTATTATTTTGTATTCTGGTATTACTGTAGTGGAATTTTCGTTGTATTTCTCTAATGTTTTCTTTTGAAATGAAAGCAAAAAAGTATATTATGTCCTTGTTTTTAAGCACTAAATTTGAATTTCAGTTTTGTAGTAATTTTATAAGCTTCTTGTGGTAATATTTCTGTAATAGTATTTTTGTATTATAAAATCACTGTAGTGGTATTTTTCAGTATTTCTGTAGAAATATTTTTGAAGTATTTCAATAATAGTATTTATGTGGTATTTCTTTAGTATTCGTGTAATGTTACTGAAGTTGTACTTTTGTAGTGGTTCTGTTGCAATATTTCTGAAGTATTATTTTGTATTCTAGTGGAATTTGCGTTAGATTTTATCGTATTTTATTAATTTCAAAATAAAAGTAAAATAAAATATTAGGTCCCTGTTTAAGCACTAAATTCAATATTTAGTTTTGTAGTAGTTTTGTAGTATTTATTTAGTAGTATTTTTGCCGTTGACACGCATAGGGTCAATGGGGACATAAAACAAAGACTTCACATTTATACAATGACCATTGGGCTATACACCACCAACTGTAGCGGTGTAACAGTTACCAGATGATGAAGGTGCTGTATCTGAGTCAGATCAGGAGGCTTCTCCTGCTACTCGTATCCAGGGAAACTAGTCTGTTTCATGTGGGGGAGCAAATTTTTAGTCAAAAACCCCGGCCTGGAGATGAATGGGTGCCGCCAGGCTGTACTTGCCCCAAGGTACACCACTATAACACTAGGAGTTAAGGGATCTGTGAAACATGAATTTTCATTACATTAGTGCTTTTTTGGTTAGACTCTTCTGGCTTTTGTGATAGAAATATTTCCATGTATCTTTTTATATTAGTTAAGTTTGCAATGTAGTTATTTTGTCAGGACCAGAATGGGGACAGGACCCACTTGTGTAGCGTTTCTCACAAGTTTTATAAGAAGAAAGAGAAAGGGTTGCGCCCACGATTCGGTGACCGCTGGACACGAGAAGCAGGTCGCTCTGAACGCAAAAGTGGGACTTTCGTGGCGAGCGATGGTGGTGCCAGGAACTGAAAAAAACGGGTCAGTAGCCAGGACAGGAGAGCAAAAAACGTGGTCATGTTGAGGTTTTTAAGTTTTTCCTTGCCCTCATGTTGGTTTCAGATCAGGGGATGGTGTAATAATAGTCTGTAATAATATTCTGTGCAATAACCTGTGCAACCGTTTGAGACTCTTTGAGATTAAGGGCTATACGAATAAAAATGACTTGACTTGACTAGACGTGGTCAGGATCAAAAAACGGGTCGAAGCCGGGGAACAGACGGGAGCAAATACAGGTGTGAGTAAAAAAAGCTTACCCAGAGTAAACTGAGGTTCACAGACGGACTAATATCAGGTGACAGAAAGGAGTGGGTTTAAATAGGGACAAGGAGCCAATCAGAGTCCGAGGCACTTGGTGCCAAATGAGCGGGCAAAGGTGCTTTGCATCAGTAATCATGACATATTTAATAAAATACAAAATGTTTTTAGTGCCTGAAATCATTGTGCTGTGTTTATCGTAACTATACTCAAGGGGGGGAGGGTTCAATTATTCAACAATCATTACATAAGTATTTGTTTTGGGTCGTTATTAATTGATACTAACATGTATTGCCCACTCCTAATTGCTGGTTCTCCCGTCGTCCCACAGATCCGGACGAGTCGGCGGAGCCTTCGTGGGTGTCGGTGACCCTGGTGTGGTCATCTGGATTTGTGGTCTTGATCTTGGTCCTGCTGACCTGCCTGTGCTGCAAGAGGAACCGTTCCGCTTTCAAGGTCAGGAAACACGATACTAACTGATACTATGGTCTAACATCAACCAAAGAACGCAAAGCTCTCTGTTCCTTTAGTTTCAGTGTGTCCCTTTTTGAATTGGTTTGTCAAAATTTTCTACGCCTCCCTATACTTGTCTTCAGAATTGAGGACCAAATTATGATTTATTGACAGTTTTGATTGTGTTACATAAAAACAGGAATTAGTAAGACTTACTAGTTATTTCATTTAAAAAGCAACTCCCTAAACCGCCTGTGTCGTCAGGGCACAACTTCCTGTGGTGTGCCATGGGCAAGTACAGCCTGGGGGTGCCCATCCCTATTCAGGCCGTTTTGTTGACGGACTGACAACCGGTGACAGGAAGCCGGGGGGTTTAAAAAGCGACAGGCAGCCAATCAGCGTCCGAGGCAGTTGGCGCTAAAGGAGCAGACTGAGGTGCCCCGCATCAGTAATCATGACACCTTCTTGATATGGGACACAGGTTCTAGTATCATTATTATTTTTAGGTATAAATGATAAACTGCTTTTAGAGTAAATTCCTCCATAAAATTCCGAATTAATCACATTCAAAATCTAGTATGGTGCATATATAGCCACAGCTTCTCTTATCCCACTCAATGTTCAAGCCAGTATATAAAGAGCACTGTTTTACAGCCAAGGTGTCACCAACAGAGAATGTTTTGACTGTACATTGCTAAAGAGTCCTTTATATGGAAGCTTATTGATTAATATATGTTTACTGTTGAGACACTTTATGATAAAAACCCATACAACAAACTCTAATTACCCACAAATGCTAGCCAAAAACACAGAAGAATATGATTGGGTGAGCGTTAGGGGTGGGCAGAATAATGCAACACAGCACGCTCCCTTCACTCTCACACGTGCCCACTGCATTTGAGGGAAATAGATACATAAACCTTTTGTTTGCGGAGGTTTTTGACATATTTACAAAATAACTCTGCTTACAGCTTGTTTTAAAATCATTATTTATGGGAAAAATGAAGGTCAAAATGAGCCTCAATGACCTATTTGTTGACATGGGACACAGATTCAGGCAATATTATTTTTCTCTTAGATTTTATTAAATCAAACGACACACAGTGAAACAAAATGTGCTGAAGATTTAGTGTCACGACCAGCACACAGGGTAGACCCAATCGCGTAACGTTTTCTCACAGTTTTATTGAAAGAAAGAGGAAAAGCAGCGCCCGGGATCCGATGCTCGCTGGACTCGGGAAGCAAGTCGATCCGGAAGTGGATCTTCTGTAGCGGGTGATGGCGGTGTCAGGGACGGGAAAACAGGTCGATAGCCAGGACAGGAGAGCAAAAATGTGGTCGGGGTCAGAAACGGGTTGTAAGTCGGGAATGGAGAGGAGACGTGGCCCGGATCAAAACGGGTCGTAGTCGGAGACAAACGGGAGCAAAAACGGGACAGGTGGGAGTCAGGGTCAAAAAAAGGCTAGCCTTGTATACACAGAGGTGCGCAGAGGGACTGACAACAGGGGACTGACAGGACTGGGTTAAAGTCGGGACAGGGAACCAATCAGCACCCCTGATCATTTTCAAGATTTTCCTTTATAAATCATTGGTTGTTTGGGTCAGCAATTACAGTTAAATATATCATATAGCAGACAAACTGTGATAATTGAGAAGTGAAACGAAGTTCATAGGATTTACAGAAAGTGTGCAATAATTAAACAAAAGTAGGCAGTTGCATAAATTTGGGGACCCTTGTTGTTTTATGGATTTGAATACCTTTAGCACGAATTATTGGAACACAAAATTTGTCTGGTGAGCTCATTGACCCTTGACCTACATACACAGGTGAAGCCAATCATGAGAAAGGGTATTTAAGGCAGCCAGTTGCAAGTTGTTCTCCTCTTTACATCTTCTCTGAAGAGTGGCAACATGGGAGCCTCAGAACAACTGTCAAATGACCTGAAAACAAAGATTGTTCAAGATCATGGTTTGGGGGAAGGATACAAAAAGCTAGCTCAGAGATTTCAGCTGTGAGGAAGGATGGTCAAAAATAACTTCAACCAGAATCCAGACCCTCATTGGAAGCTATAGGAAATGTTTAGAGGCTGTTATTTCTGCAAAAGGAGGATCTACTAAATGTTAATGTCATTTTTCTGTTGGGGTGCCCAAATTTATGCACTGGCCTACTTTTGTTTGAGCAATTATTGCGCATTTTCTGTAAATCCCATGAACTTCATTTCACTTCTCAGATGTCACTGTGTTTGTCTGATATAAGATATATTTAACTGAAATTGCTGATCCGATAAAGCAAATATTTATGAAGGAATATCTTCAGAATGATCAGGGGTGCCCAAACTTTTGCATACGATGTGTCTCCCTCTCTCTCAAAAAAACAAACACATTTTTGCTATTATAGCCTTTGGATCAAAAAGTTTCCTGGAGTAAAGCGTTATCCTGCTCTTCAGAGATGAGCAGGACTTTGACATTGACTGAGTGGCCCTACACGTGTTTATTTGACTTTGTGTACGTGTATGTGTTTGTCAATGGTATTGTGTTTGTTCTTAGTGTGTTGTAGTAATTTTATTCCGTGTCCACTACTGTGTATGTGTACAGTACGTGTGTATTGAGGAGTTTGTTCACTGCATATTGCAGATGTGTTGGTGCCCGTCATGTATGTGTGTTTAAGTGAGCGACTGTTGCAGATGTTCAAGTGATATCACCAGTAAACTATGTGAGCCCCCATAAACCAACTTTCCCTTGTCCATTCCCCCGTTTTGATTCCACCCCGGGGATTCTCGGGAATGGGGGTGCGGTGACCCCCCCTCCCTTGACCTCTTAGCTCCTCCTTCTTCCGTCCCGGAGCGTCCCTTCTAGTTTCACACAAATTCGGCATCCAGGACACTCCAATATTGGACGACGCAGAGTGTGTTGTGCTTTTCTGAGCTTGTTTGTCTGCACATGCAAACAAGGTCACCTGAGGAAGGTAAGTCTCCTTGTCACACACTATGGAGCAGGGGTCTCCGACCTTTTTCCAGTGGAGGGCTACTTCTTGTTACTAATTAACGCAAAGGGCACCCAGAAAAAATGGGGTTTTTATCCACGTTTTCGTGTATGCAGTAGAAAAAATGACAAAGAGGGTCTTTGGCTCAAAATGACCCATGAGACAAATAGCGTTGAAATCAAGGTCACAGAGTGACAGAATGGTTCAATGTTTTGGTTGTGTCTAAGATCAATCAGTAAATTTCTTTCTTTCTTTCTTGCTTTCTTGCTTTCCTGCTTTCTTGCTTTCTTGCTTTCCTGCTTTCTTGCTTTTTTGCTTTCCTGCTTTCTTGTTTATTGCTTTATTGCTTTTTGCTTTCTTCTTTCTTTCCTTGCTTTCTTCCCTTCTTCGTTTCTTCTTTTCTTCATTTATCCTTCTTTTTTGCTTACTCTCTTCCCTTCTTCCTCCCTTTCTCCCTTTTTTTTTCCTTTCATCCTTGCTCTCCTCCTTTCCTCCTTTCTCCTTACTTCCTTTCTTCATTTCTTGCTTGCTTCCTTTTTTCTCACTTCCTTTCTTCTTCTCTTCCTTCCCTCCCCTCACGGTCCCAAACATGCACAAAAAATACTGCAAATGTATAACATCTTGCCGATGTTTAGAAAAAAAATAATTGTGTCGTATTTCTTAATTCCTATTTTTTCACAATGTTGCTGCCTATGTCAGTGCTCAATTTTCCATTTCTGATGCACTTACAATCTAGGCCAGTCTACAAGCACTTCATCGTAAACAGTGCCTGTCAATCCTGATATTATTTTTTTATTTTAATTTTTTTCTATAAATCTTTAATCACTTTATTACATGTTTACCCTAATTGTAAACAATGTATACTATGTTATAATCAATGACAAAAAGGACTATTCTATTCTATTCTGTGTTATTCTCATGTTAGTACTACGTTGTTACTATGTTATTACCAGCTTAACTATTGGAAGTAGTGGTAAA
This sequence comes from Urocampus carinirostris, assembly GCF_059441175.1. NCBI lineage: Eukaryota > Metazoa > Chordata > Actinopteri > Syngnathiformes > Syngnathidae > Urocampus > Urocampus carinirostris. The sequence goes on along the minus strand of NC_142367.1, from coordinate 6,339,984 downwards.
TAGACTCAGTCGACTACTGAAAATAATTTTACTAGAAAAATCACAATGACCCAGCACTGGTGAGTTATTTTCAAAACAGGTCTGCGGGAACCTCAGCTGTCCTTAGGGGGCTTCCTGGTGCCCACGTGCACCATGCTGCAGCGCTTTTTTTTGCCTTTAAAGATAAGCAGTTAGAGTTGGTGAGTTCTTGTGTTACTTTCTGAGCAAGTGTACTTGTTGTGTGTATGTGTTATACACACCCATGTACACAAACAGTTACAGTACTCCCTCGTTTTTCCGGGGTACCATTCCAAACACCAGCAAAGTAGAAACCTATATTTATTTATTTATTGAATACTCTATTATACATTGAATCCAAATAATGAACCTAGTTTAAAGGCTCAGAATTTTGAATTTTCGTACTCACTGACACCATCTTCTGGCTTAAGTTATGATTGCAGCCTTTGTCAAACTTCTTACGTTGCACGTGCAAGTACGTGCATTTCTTAGGTGTATACCAATAAACTTTTCTTTTTTTTTAATTGTCTTTTGCGTTTGGGCTCGCGTTTGGACTGTACGTGAAGAAGGCTTTTTCTTACTTTCAACATTTACATGCTACACTAACAAAAAACTCCGGTAACAAACATAAAGTCACTTTCCACCTCATCTAATGTGTTCTGTGGCTTGAACAGTTTTGCTAAAAGATACGTGTGGTGGGAAAAAAAAGATAAGTGCTCTTTGAACTCAGATGGGCAGGATTGTTGATATGAAATATGATCGGTTGACCGACTTGGGCGCTTGTGCTGATGAAGTAGCTTTCTATGGGACTTTGATTTGAGCATACAATCTCGATTTGGCAGTGAAAGGGAATTATGTATTTACGTTATTATCATACTTTTGCCTTTTTTTTTGGGAAGAGTGTATTGAAAATAGATTTAAGGTGAATTCTGAACGTTTTAAAACTATCAAGTTACTTTAGACGTAAAAATGCTTTAGCATGTGGAGAAGTCCAGTTTTTGTTGGCGATAGAAAGCATCTTCCTCTTCATTTTGCTGCTTTTGTGAGTCCAGAGTGTTGTGGTGACATTTTGGCTTTACTTGAAATGGAAACAGATTTGCCGTACGTAATGTAGGTTTGTCAAACTGTTTTAAGTACGTTCACAATTTAGACTGCAGAAAAAAGGGCGGGGGAGGACTGTTCAGCCATCAGAATGCATAACACAATGCACAATGAAAAATCGTGAAGTAATGAAAACCAGAAAAGTAAACCGCGATAATGCGAGGGATTACTGTACTCCTCTTAATGTGCATCCTTTTCTAGTGTGCAACCTCATTTAAGTAAATTGTAGACTTGGAAACAGAGAGAACACAATTTTTGCAAGGGGAGAGTGAGTGTGAAAATGCGTGAAAAAGATGGAGCCAAATGATTTGTGTGTGTGTGTGTGTGTGTGTGTGCATACACTTGTGTTTGTTATCTGGGTGTTGTCAGGTCACATTCTTGAGATCCTTGGGGACCTGCTAAGTTTTCCCCGCAACTTCCCATCCGGCCTCCCGACTCGTGTTTAGCATTCGTAAATGATATCTTGCTCCGACCCGGGGAAGTCCCCAAAGCCTTCTCTGATAATGTGACACCAAACCCAGCACACAAAGCAAAAAGAAAAACCCATGATTTATTGGCCATTGACAAATTATCTTGGATCTAAAAATGTGCTCACTTGACTGTCCTGGCTTGAAGACTTTTTGTCTAGGGGACTGTTTCTAAGTTATATTATTGGTTAGCCATAGAGCAGTTTTGGAGTTTGTTGGCTGTCAAAATACCATGATTATAGAATCATCTCAGGGGCCTTAGAAAACTCTGGAAGGCCACATCCGGCCCCTGGGCCTAGATTTTGACGTATGAAATGTAGCGTCTCACGCTCACCAAGTCTCTTGCTGCGCTGCACTTCATATTAAGACCGGGGTCTCAAACTATTATCCCGTGGCCCGCATTTAGACCCCGAGTCTCGACTCGGTCAATTTGATTGTGCTTTTAAGGGTTGTTAGTTTTGTTGATGAATCAATTGCTTGGTTGGGTGTTTGATTAATGATGTAGTAGGTTAGTCATTTGATTGGTGAATATTGATGAAGCATTTATCAGTTGATGCATGTTCATGACATTAGTTGAGGAGTAGGCAAACTTTTTGGGTCGGGGCCGCATTGGGTGGAATAAATATGCCAGAGAAAAAAAGCCCTATTGATGTATCTCATTCTTTGGGTATGCCAAAAAAGAGTCTTAAATCAGATACTTTAGAAATTCACGGTTTCCAGACACCTTAATCGCCTGGATCATTGGGGCACCATTAAGGATGCAACTCTGGACAGCTTTCTCCACTGCTGACAGTTCCTGGCCTGTTTTAGGGTTGTGGAAAAGTTGGGACCAGTCCATTCCTTGATGTTGTTAGCCCAGTTCAAATTCTGTCTTCCCCTCCTCCTGCCCATTAGATTGTGCCCTGGATAATAATCTTGGCATGTCCTGATTATCTTGTGATGTGACCATCACCATTGCAGTTTTTCTCTGCTTACAGTTAACAACTGTTTTTGTATGGTCCTCTGATTCATTTGTCACATTGGCCAAGTAGGGGATCCCTGAAAGTTTCCTGCAGCATCGCATCGTTATGGCCTGGATTTTCCTTTCATGCTTTGCTGTGAGAGTCCATATCTTGCAAGCCTAAAGGAAGATGCAAGTAACCTGCCTTTGCATGAGTCTAATCTTTGATTTCACTGCTATCTTCTTGTCCCTCCAGATAGGTTAAAGTCTGGCAAGTGCAGCTGTGGTTTGAGCTATCCTGGCCATAATTTCTGGTTCTGACCCCTTTTATTATATGACAGCTCCAAGATATTTATATTTGGTGTCAGAATCAACCTCTTGGTGGTTAATGGTGATGTTTGTGCTGATACCTGGGGGGTTATCGATTATTACTCTTGTTTTTTTTTTTCTGCTGATTTACATCCCTCACTGGGTTGATGCTTTTGACCAGATATCTTTAGTTCCTGTTCTTCTCTTACCTGTCCGGCAATATTATCAGCAAAAATTAAGTTTGTAACGTCGTGTTCCCCAATGCTGACTGTACCATCATATTGCTCCAGAGCTTTGGTCATGATCCTCTCCAGGAATATGTTGAACAAAGTTAAAGAGAGAATGCAGCCTTGTCACACACTGACTGTGGTTTGAAACCACAGTCCAATTTGTACCATTGTTCAGTGATGTACTACTGGTATTGGAATACAGCTGTTCAATGGTCTAAAAGAGTTTTTGGCGGCTTGCCTCTATGAAATCAACAAAGACGTGATAGAGGTTTCTCTGGTGTTGTTAAAACTTCTCACATAGGATGCGTGGATTAAAGATATGTTCTGTGTTGCTGCTTGCCTCCCTGAAACCTCTCTGTTCTTCGGCTAGGATGTTTTCAGCCTGTGGTTTCAGTCTGTCCAGCAGGACTTTTACTTGCGTGACTTTGAGACTGATGCTTCTGTAGTTGGAGCATAGTTTGGGGGTTTCCTTTCTTTGGTATCATAATTACTAGCAATTTTGTCTATGTAGATGGCCCACTGTCCTGTTTCATGATAAATTATGAAAAAAAGCAAGTGCAGAAAAAAGTAGCCAGCTATTTGAAAGTTGGCCATGAGCGCTGTGAAAAATACTGTATAGTTTTAATGGGGGAACACGATACAAGATAAGATCTAAATAAGAAAGACACCAAAACACAAATACATTTGCCCATCCCTGATTTCAAAGATTAATTTTATTATTAAAGTCTTTTTTACTTTTCATTACAATTTTTTTTTAGGAAAATGTTTGCTTGAAGTTGCGAACTTTGGCGTTACAATTCATATCGATTCTAGAAACGGAGGATGGGCGGGTCGATCCAAAAATCGATACTATCAATAATAGGCAAGTACTTGGATTAGATCGATTTAATTGTCCTGGGATTGATACTTCACCCCTCCACTAATATCTTCAAAGCTCCACTTTTCTATATTGATAAACCACCCTGTGTTTCTCTCACCCAGCACGACTATTTACTCTCTGACATTATACCTGAGTGTGTGACTGGCAGGCAGACATTTAGCAACTCTCTCTACCGGGCCTGCTACTGCATCTTGCCTGTCAAGCAAAAGATAGGGCCACATATACTCGGCAAACACCCTAACCAGAAGCTAGAAATGAGGGCCAAACAGGAAGCGTAGCGTAGGGTGGACTTATTTTTCAAAAACAGAAAAGGACAATGCCAGTGGTCTATTACTGCAACACATATCTGTCAACCTCCACGGCTCCATGCCCAGACAAACTGTTGTATTTTCCCTTACAAAATACAAAATAATCTTACACCAATTTTTTGGGGGGAGTGATGCATGATGGGAAATCTCCAGGCAGCAGACGCATGCGCACAATAGCATCAAACCGCTCGCTTTGTTTGCAACGAAAAAAACGATACCGAGATAGAACTCGTTAGACTTGATTGATCTGCCGTTTCATGATAGTCGGTGTTTACCGGATGGTACTCATAATTTACAAATTTGCGTTTTTCCGTACAGATTTTCTTGTACGTCGTACACGTCTTAAAATGCATAATAAACGTACTTTGTACGGCAAAAACGTACAGGTTGACAGGTATGGCAACACCACCTATTTACATAAACACGTGGAAAAGGCTCACCCTACAGAGAGCAACAAGATGCAACCAAATATGTGAACATATAAAATGATTCCATAATCATGACATTTCCAAGCAAGAATCAGTATTGGATCAGTATTGATCGATACAAATGTATTTACTTTAAGTGCATCAATGCTAAAATTCCCAGTATCGCCCACCCCTACTAGAAACCCGGGTGCTATTTTTTGAAGGTCAGCAAATACAGCTACGGTGCTTTGTGTGTGGTGCTGGTTTTAGGTGAGACGTGATGCAGCTACTTTTGTGCTTTTTCTCAGCGTTGTCTCGCAAGCTTGATTAAGCCTGTTGGCCAGATTCAGCCCACGGGCCGTAGTTTGTCCACTGATTCCTGTGTTTTTTTTGGTTTGTTTTTCTCCCAGGAGCTGCGTAACGTCCCGGATGGCGAAGCATACCACATGCACGAGTCGGCTTTGGCCTCGCCTACCACGCCAGCCGTTTACACACTGCCCCTTGGCGAGGTGGCACTGCCTCTGGCCAGGAGGGCGCCCCCATCCGGTGAGTCAGAGAAAACTTTACTGCTAATCAAAAATAATCCTGTATCACAGTTTACCGTTCGCGATTTCTCTACTTCGCTGATTTTCATTGTGCTTTGTGTTCTGCATTCTAATCGGCCAAACAGTCGCCCTGCCCCTTTTCTGCCTGTGTCTCCCTGTGCGTCATTAAGGATGCAGTCTAAGTTGTACATAAAACTGCTTGACGAAACTGCATTACATACGCGCAAATCTTTGTTAATGTCGAGTTTAGGGCTGCAACAATGAATCGATAACATCGATTATTAAAAGTGTTGGGAACTAATTTCATCATCGATTTGTTGTGTCGCTAATAAAGCACGTTAAATCAATGCCAAGAAACGCATTCGATATGGTTGTGGAGTTAAAGGGATGTAGTATAGCTTTTGTCCGTCAGAGGGCGCTTTTCAAAATGTTTTTTCTTCAAAAGGATCTGACTTTTTTTTTTAATCCTTTTATATTAAACATTGCATCATTGCAAACAAAACTGTCTTGAAAGAGTCAAACAGTACAAAGTTAACAAATTTCATATGTGGAGAAAAAGAGAAATAAATCAGCCAAAAAAACAACAACACAAAGAGTCTTAATGAAATGAAATGAAATGATCTGCATTTATATAGCGCTTTTCAGGTCAATGACTTCCCAAAGCGCTTTACAATGTGCTCCACATTTCCCAATAGCGCTCTTGCTGCCATGTAATCTAACCTGCTTATTGGGGGTATTACGGGTTCAGTGTTTTACCCAAGGACACTTCGACATGTAACATGGACAAGCCGGGATTCGAACTACCTCTACCTCCTGAGCTACTGCCGCCCCATTGGAACAGTGTATAATATTTAGTGCTTCCTAGTGGTACAAAAAAATTGCACACAGTAAAAATCAACATTGATTTGAATGCTAGGCAAAAATACATACCAATGTTATTTTGCATTTAAAAAAATCATAGGTCTAGAAATTTGTATTTCAGTTACACAGTGGAATCCCTACCTCAGGTCGCCGCCATGTTTGTCTGGCATCTGGCTCCTACGCTGTGCTCATTGGTAGTCATTTTTGACAATATAGTGCCATGTAATGGTCAATTATTACACACTGGGGCTTTAAGCATATTATATAACATTTGTACATTGGAAATGTTTCTCATATTCAAGAATTTAACCATAAAAAAACAAATTCGTTGACAACATTTTGAAAAGTGGTTTTACATTTTTTATATTTTTGGTGGATGCAAATTTTGGCTACACATAAAATCAATTGTATTGTTCTTTCCTTGTTTTGTGTTGTATGATAAGTCCAAATGTAATATGTTCTTGGAATAAGGTGGTAGGAAAAATGTTACATACAGTATTTGCAGGTGTATAGCATTCATTTATGTGTATTTTGTTATTTGACAAACGCTTGGATTTTTTATTCTTTTACAGTATGTCAGTTTGTGGTGTTGCCACAATAGCAGAACACTTAACCACACAAATCACACTGTCACATTGTCCTTTTCTGTAATTAAAAAAAAATCCACACCACGCTGCGCTTACTGTTTGCCTCTGTCATTTTTAGCTTTTGGTAGGGGGGCTCTCTTTTCTGCCTGGCAGGCAGGATGCAGCAGCAGGCCAGGTGGGAATACGTGCTAAAAGTGTGACTGTCAGTCACAACACAGGCATTAACTTAGAGATTTGCCGAGGGCACTGGGTTAGAGTGAGAAGAGCTGCACTTCCATCTTTGTATCTCAGTAAGGCAGGCCTCCACATTTCTTTAACTTAACTGAGCAGTTATCTCCACAGTGGCAGATACAGTTGAGTGTCATCTGCATAGCAATGGAAACAAATATTATATTTGCGGATAATATCACCAAGCAGAAGCATATAAACATTAAAAAGGAGCAGCCCAAGTACAGAGACCTGTGGAACGCCACAGGTGACATCAAAATGTTAAGAGGTCAGATTGCCGTAGTTAACATATTGCATCCTGTCTGACAGGTGGGACCTAAACCACGAGAGTACAGTCCCTGAGATACCAATCCATTTTTCCAGACGATCAAGTAATATATATGTGGTCCACAGTATGAAAGCAGCACTGAGATCCAGCCGCAGCAGCATTGACGAAACGCCAAAATCGATTGCTAAGAGGAAATCATTGGTTACTTGCAACAAGCATGCATCAGCCAGGATAGAAGGATAAATACACAATGTGTGAGAGGAATTTCTTGAGTGTCCTTCCCTGATGGAGTTTGGAGTGGGCGAGTCTACTCTTGAGATTAGATGAGCGTGAGAGCCGGCCTGTGCTTGGTGGACGCGCCCTCGTGCAGCTGCAGGAAGTTGAACACAGATGCTGCTCCTCTTTACCAAGCAGTTTTGTATTTTCTCATGTATTAATTTTTTTCAATCATGTTGCAACCAAAAAATCACTTGATAAAATGATCAAATCATCTAAAAATAGGAGAGGGCGGATCGATTAAAACCTTGATATTATCGAGGATAAGCAAATACTTGGATGGAATTGATACTAATACTCGGGATTGATACTTCACTCCTATAATAATTTCCTCAAAGCACTTCTTTTTGTAGCACCCAGAACCCTCGGCCACTCTCTAAGTGTAGACCTGAGTAGGAGACTGACAGGCACACTTTTAGCACCTCTCCCCGCCTGGCCTGCTGCTCCATCCTGCCTGCTAAGCAGAAAACAGGGCCAAATCTAAGCAGCCAGCCCTGCCAGAAACTGAAAATAAAAAAGGCACTATGGGAAGCTCACCACAGAGTGGCTATTTTTTTTCCAACTGCATGAAAGGACAATGCCAGGTGTATTTTGTGTGGTCAACTATTCTGCTACTGTGGCAACACCACAAATTAACATAAACACATGAGTTTACCCTACAGAAAGCAACAGGTTGCAACCAACAATTTAAACCTGAACAAACACCTGTAAATCCATTGTCACTATGGAAACAGAGCCAATGAGAAACATTTGCTGCTTTATTTGCTTTATTTGCATTACTGACTTTGTTTTCAAAATATTCCGCAATGGAAGATATTTCGATCGTCTTGTTGACATTGTCATACAGTATGCGAGTGAGGGCCAGTGCCACAGAGTACAGTGTAGCAGCAGGATACCGGAACAACATTGTGATGACCAAAGTGCAATTCGACTGTGAAAATGACATACAATTTTTTTTTTTTTTTTTTAATCATTTGTGATATTTATAGTGCATGTATGTTTGCCTAATATTGAAATCAATGTTTTTTTTAACTGATTTTTTTGTACCACTAGAACGCACTACATATTACACACTGTCCCTTTAAAGTTTGAAAAGTAGTTATTTGATGAAATGAAAATGAAACATTAAGTGCCTAAAATCTTGGTGCTGTGAAATGCTTAACTAACTCAAGGGGGAAAGTGTAATAATTCAATAATTATAAAATTATAAAATTTCCAAGCAAAAAGTATCCATTTTTTACAGTATTTACTTACCAAAATGTCCAGTATTGCCCACCCCAACTGAAAAAAAACTATAACATCTTGAAGCCAAAAGTTTATTTAGAGACACATCCCCAAAGTACCTTGAACGCTTCTTCTATCGCTAATTTGAACAAATTTTCGTATATTATATCATTCTAATGATCATTCTATTGTCCATTTAAAAATGATCGCATTGTTTGAATCACAATTTGCGGTATATTTGACTGTTTCTGAGTTTTTTATTTTTATTTTTATTTCTCATCCCTCTCCTTCTTACTCTTTCCCTATTCGCTTATTAAATTGCTGTTGTTTTTTGTGCCATCTATGTTCCCATTATGTTTGTGTGTGTACTTTAAAAATACTACTACAAAAATACCACAAAACTAAATATCAAATGCCGTGCTTTATACATGATTTTACCTTCATTCTAAAAAGAAAAAAAGACTACCAAAAGTATTGCAGAGTACACACAATTAGAAATAAATGCACTGGAGCCTCCACAGACTCCGCCGCTATGCCACAAGTGACACCAGCCGGTCCAAAGAAGAGCGGAACGAGGACGAGATCGGTGTTGGTCATCAAATGTAATCAACCATTTCACGATAGTGGAGTATTTCCGATGCTGCGTTGTTCACATTTTTGTCTTATTTATATCCCATCGTACTTAAACCCATCTCGTCCTTTATTGAAGAAAGGAGAGTTTTAAAAATGCTTCATTTTTGGGTGGTGCTTGGTTTGAATTTGGGGTGCTTGAGTAACTCCCAAAACGGGCTGTTTACGCCTATGGTCCTTGTTATTCTAGTACCGTGTTACCAAACTTCTGGTTTGTTTGCCTGGCTTTCTCGCGCGGCTCATACAAGAACTTGTAGTGGGAGATTCCAGGACACCGGTGGGCTCAAATGAATTTGTGGAGTGGCTCCGCCTAAGTAGGCGCACATAAAAAGAAACATTAACACGGGATAATGGCCGGCCTGTTCTATTAGCAACAGTGGATCCATTTGGTTGCTGCGCATCCAGTTAACGACTTCCTGTTTGGGGGGCCCGACGGGGCCCGAAAGAGACGGCTTAGAGCACCGACTCACCCTATTGATCGGAAGCCATTTTACAACAAGCAGCAATCAAAGGCATATTCAGACACGTTCCTACGTACAGAATTTCAAATACACGCAAAAGATTCACCAAAATTCCAAGTTATCATAAATTCTGGATTACACAGCGCAACTGATTAAAAAGTTGTATGCACTCATTAAAGAACGAAACTCAATTTTGTAATTGTTTCACTGCAAAACCCTATAAAACGATACCTGGTAAACGTCTAAAATGGTGCACCCAAAGTAAAACTGAAGCTGGACTTAAACCATTTGGAGTATCAGCATAGTTTTGGTCTCTTTTTGAAGACAATACTTTGAAGTTGTATACTCTACAGTTAAAATCTGATAAGGTACTACTGGCACTGAATTGTGGAGGTTTGAATACGTCCACAAGGGAAAAGGGGATTTCGTTTTACGGCCATTTTCTCTCTCTCCATAAATCTGAAAAATCGGGAAAATTGTAATAGGGTGGTGGGATTGAATAGCACAACAGGATTACACAAAAAAAGATACAATAGAAATACGACGAAAATATTACGACAGTAATATTGTAAAAATTGTACTTTAGAAATACTAGAAAAATAATACAAAAATACTATTATGGAAATGCAACTACAGTCATATTACAGCGGATAGACAACAAAAATACAACCATAGTAATATTACAAAATCTCTAAAGAAATACTACAAATATTCTACAGAAATGCTACAGAAATACTACAAAAATACTACTATCGAAATAATACAAAAATACTACAAAAATGCGACAGAAATACTACAAAATTTATGCTATGGAAATGCTTAAGATATTTCTACAGTAACACTACAAAGCTACCATGACAGCAACTCTGTAATACAAAAATAATACTAGAGACATATTACGTCAGATATACTACAAACATTCTACTACAGTAATAATGTAAAAAATATACTATGAAAACACTGCAAAAATATTACAAAAATACTATTATAGAAGTACTACAAAAATACTACTGTGGAAAAGCTACATAAATACTACAAAAATACTACTTTAGAAATATTTCAAAAACAAGTTAAAAAATCAGACGGACGCTCTACACCAGTCGTCTCCAACATGGTGCCCCCTAAAAACACCAGTGTAGCCTTTCTGATTAACATGATTTTTTTTAGCACATGACCTATTTTAATATTTACAACTAGTTAATAAACTAGTGACACCACTAGGCTGTACTTGCCCAAGACACACCACAAGAAGTAGTGCCCCTATGATCCAGCTGGTTCAGGGATCCGTGAACCATGGGGCAATGCTGCCTTGGAGAGGTTCTGACACAAAAGTCCATTTGTCTTCACCTCCAACCAGACAGATGGACGGTAATGATTGGATTAGCCGGACAGAATTTCTGGTCAAGGACGTCGACTGAGATTCATCACTGAGTCAGACAGTCCGGCTCCATTAGCAGGGGGGAGGACCAACCTTGGAGATTCTGGGATGTTTACTAATCGGTAGTGTCTCCTGTGGATACTTCAGGAATTGAGCTGAATTGAATTCTCTTTATTGTCATTGCTAACAAAACATTAAAACATTGAATGCAATAAGAATAGACACGGCACTCCAAGGTAAACATGTAATAAAGACAGCATTTCTGAATTATTCAACATGCAAAATGTAATTAAATAACGTTTTTTGCATTCAAGTTATATATATTTCATCAGTGCAGTACCTCCGGGAACGGTGCATTCGCAATGAACGCAGCAAGGCTTTAGGGCTAGGACCTTAGCTTGGCCTTTTGGCTGAGAGTAAGTGTCCCGGCTCCTAGGCTTTGTAGCGTATTATGAACTGACCGATAACGGATAATGGATAATGAATAACGAAGATAGATCAATAACCCTTAAAAACCCCAAACCCCACTTCCAATTTCTGGAGGGGGATGGGCGCTACCAGGCTGTACTTGCCCAAGACATATCAAAGGTTGTGGTGCCCTAACGACCCAGGTGGTTAAGGGATCCGTGAACTGTGATATGTTTTGATTATTTTCCGAGACAATGCATTTGGAAGAAAGCGTGTCTTGTTTTTGATATCCTGAGCTGTGATGTCATCAGAGTAACACCAGCAACCTAGCAAGCCAGTCTATATTGTTTTACGTGTTGATTGATTGAAGAGGATATCATTGTTTTAAGCTAGGTTTTGGTCGTTTTTATGGAGAATGCCTTGGCGTTAAGTAGCAGGAGGATGCATTAGTGGTACAACAAAATGCGAGCAGCCAAAAAGGGGCACACATGGCGAGTCGGTGGGTTATCCAGGCTTGACCAATGAAAGGCGGCAACAGCCTCAGCGGAAAAGTGCGAGGCTATCCAACCAAAAATACTCAGTGAGCAGCTAGGCTAATCAGGAACCAACAACGAAAATCAGCAACGGTTACGGCGACAAACGCAAAGCCAGCCGGATATTAACAAACCAAGGAACGCAGCAAAACTGGCGCTAACGCCTGGCTAGCCAGCCAAACAACTCACGGTGGGCAGCCAACGAGTGTCAACCGGGAGCAAACAAAACGGGAAAAGCCATTGACAGCTCTGACGCTAACGGGGACAGAAAAAAACAGAGACAAAGGCAAACGAGGAACACACGCTGTCACGGGAATAGGTAAACTTACGGCTGCAGTCTCTGGAGGTCAAAGCACGCAACTCTGACAAAACAGTCACAAGGACCATAGCAACACCATAAGTCAAGTTCCAATTTCTCCAAGCAGAAATGAGGAGTATGCAATCGCTGTTCACTACAATCGGCGTCTGTTTCAGGGCTGCCTCACATGTTGTGTAATGGGATTCACCATTTTGAATGTATTGTATTTCTTCAATATCACTGCTCTACAGTGGCTACAGAAGCCAGATCAGTCAACTTTGACACAAAATCTTTCAAGTCTCCCTGCGCGTGGAGTAATTTGCAACATATTTGCATGATTGTGGGGAAGAACGTTACACGATCTGTTTGGGAATAAGATTGAAGAACTAACAGGCTGCTCTAATGTGAATTGCTCTCTCACTTTTACCAGTGCACCACCTGAAATGGTCCAATCTGAGCCGCCAGAATCTGCTCTACCTGAAAGAGATCGGAAACGGCTGGTTCGGAAAGGTAAGACTCAACTTCTGGTGGTGCTGACTCTGGTTGAAAAGGTTTCTGAGAAAATTAATGGAGAACCTTGCAAGCCTGAAACTCTCAAAATTCAACAGACACACTGAACACTAAAACAGATTTTGTGAGTCTGCTTACAGGAAATGCTACAAACTCCCCTTGTGAAAATTAACCAAAAGCATACCTGTCAAGCTCCAAGGCTCCATGGCCTCACAAACCGTAATATTTTACCTTACAAAATAATCCTTTTTAAATGCATAGTGCCAAAATATAAATTAGCTATATTAACTCTTCAGTGATATACAAAATCTCCCCCCAAAAAGAGATAATTATATACTTATTTACTATTTAGATTCACTTACTTAGATCCTTTGAGGGACTGAATAGTCTTCTTCTGCCACTACGCACTCTGCTTTGGAGTCATCAATGTCATTAAAATAAGTATAAATTTGTCTCCCTTTCCTGCTTTGACTCATTTCTTTATTTTACATACAAAGTTTCCTTCTTTTTAATCTCTTTATTGTAGGAAGAAAGACAGAGATGGAGAAAGACAGTCAGAGAAATAAAGAGAAAAAGAGAGACAGAGGGATATAGAAAGCGCATTCGTGATAGAGAGAAAAAAGCAAGGGAGGAAGAGTGGTCGGGAGAAAAAGAAAGAGACAGAGAGAGAGGAATAAAGTCAGAGAGATAGAGAGAAAGAAAGACAGGTAGATAGAGAGATAAAGAAAGAGCGATAACTCTAGAGACTGAATGAAAGAGAGAAAAATAGGATGAGAGAAAAAAAAGGACAGAAAAATCGAGAGAGAATGAAAAAGAGACAGATATCTTGATATTAGGTGCATATCGGATGGTACCCATAACTGGTAAATTTTGGGTTTTTCTGTGCAGATTCTCTACTACACTATACAACTCCCAAAAAATATAAAAAGCATACTTTGTACGGCAAAAATGTACTGGTTGACAGGTAAATGGTTAATTGTCTGCATTTCATGTAGAGCTTTGCAAGTCACTGGAGACCTAAAAAAGCGCTTTACAATGTGCTTCACACTTACCCATTCACACACACACACACACACACACACACACACACTCACGCACTGATAGTGGCAACAGCCATGCAAGATACCTACCTTCTTATCGAGGGCATTAGGAGTTCAGTGCCTTGCCCAAGGACACTTTGACATTTAACTCGAAGAAGCCAGGAATTGAACCTGCAAAGTTCTCCATTAACTTGCGATCGGAGACATGATGTCTGTAAGATGTAAACAAGCAAATGACATTATCTTCTCTTCATCCCTTTTTTCCACACTCATCAACATCCGCATTATCTTCATGATTGGGTATGTCCATCCCTATGTAACCCCACCTCATCTATACCAAAATTATGTTGTGTCAACCTACGTGTCCATGTGTCCACCTGGTGCATTCATGTCCATGTCTTCGTGTGGCAGGTTCTTCTGGCGGAGATGAATGAAAACCTGAGGACCAGTCAAGTGGTGGTGAAGGAACTAAAATCCAGTGCCAGCCTAGGGGAACAGATGCAATTCCTGGAGGAAGTGCAACCCTTCCTGTAGGCATCTGCCTTTCTTTTTTAAACTCCCTCATAGTTGTCGCTCAATTACCGTATTTTTTTGTACTGTAAGTTGCATCGAAAATCCCTAATTTGGCCAGAAAGTGTGACTTGTATACCGCAGGGTAAGATTGGGACGATCTACAATATCTATAGGTGTATGTTACTACTCAAGGTTTTACATTATACTACCGTGTTTATGCAATAATTGATCAAACGATTAACATCGCTGACCAAAATTGCATAATATTGTATGCAACGAGGTTCGAACCTGGGTCTTGATGAAGAGAGCGTCGACACATTAATCCTGGACTATTACTGGTATGGATGTCTTTCAGAAAAGCTTTAGTCCTTATCACACTATATTTACTCTGCCAGAAACAAATGTTAGAGAATATAGGAAACAGAAAGTCTTTCAACAAAACACTATACAAGGTCTTACATACGTAAGCAAATTTAATTAGAAAGATCAGCTCAGGTAAGGAGGTGGAGAGACTGTTATCCGAGGGGTGGGCAACCCAAAATGTACAAATAGTTATATTGGACAAAATAACTAATTTGTTCAGGGCCACAAAGAAAATCAAAAGCCTTATATGAGCTTTTTACTGATTGCAACACATTTAAAACACACATTTAACATGTTTTTAAAACAGATACATGTCCTGCTTCTGACGCTGCCCCTTTAAAAGAGCCCTAACACAGGGGATGCGGGAGAGAGATGAAAACAAGCCAAGGAGAGCAGCCCCGGTGTTTAGCAATGCAGCTTAGTTCTCCAGCCCAGAGTTCAAATTTCGACCATGACTTCCCGTCAAAATAATCGACTTTGCTTCGTGCGAGGTGACAACCTGTATGTGATCTTTTTATAACCTGATACCAATAAGAGAGCAGCAGTCAAACACGTCACTTCCCACCCGTGAACTCATACCAGCTTATCTTCCCTCTCATCTCATAGTTACACCCTTAGTTGAAAAGAAATACACTATATACCCTACGCATTTTTACAGCATTGAAAAAAGTGTAAAGTATTTGTGTTATGTTGGTCGTCCTACAAAAACTGTATTTAAACAGGAAATGTTTCCCTCCTCCATCTTTTTCAATTTGAAAACATTTTTGGAAAAGCGCCATGGAGCCACTTGTCAGCGCTAAAGAGCCGCATGCAAGTTGCCCACCTATCAGAATGCAGAACAAAATGCACTAAGCTTCACGAGTAGAAATCGTAAAATGATGAAATACAATCTAATGTCTTTTCTTTTTCTGCTTCTGGTGGTCTAGTGTTTAATTTTCGACACTCTAACCGCCTTGACTTGGGTTTGAGTTCCGTTACAAATTATGTTTTGCGATTCTAATCGGAGACACTATTGTATGCAGTAAATGTGTAAAAAGCCCAACGATTACACACGTATAAACACAGTAGCTCTTACTGTAGTAACAATTTCATGCAACTTTTAGTCCGATGCACCTTATGTCCGAAAAATATACAAGGAAAGACTGTTTTTTGGGGGTGTGTAGAGGTAAGATCTTAAGCCTGAGTTTGAGCCTGACTCAACCTAAGATGTCAATCATTATGTTTGGGTTTGAACTGGGCTTCTCTCTAATGACTGTTTCTTTTTCAATTATCCTCTCTCTCACAGACTTTTTGTTTTCAAATGATCTAACCCTCATTATTTTTTTTCGTGGAATTCAGTCACCCTCTCATGCTGTTCGGCTGCAATCCTGGCCCCCCACTCGACTCTGCGTGAGAAGTTGACTGAATCCATTGCGTGAATCCTCCACCGTGCGACAAAAAAAAACAAAAGAAACCAAGAACAATGGCGGGCGAGTAATTAGGAAGAATATAAATCAAAAGTCTGTAATAGAGAAGATTTGCCTGGCCATCAAAAATAAAATCTGAAAATCCAGGTTTTCTTCGGGCTCAGTCCCTCAAATCAAGTTAATTGTTTGAGCTCAGGGTTTAACACCCGCGGGCCTGGGCTGAGCAAGGCTGGATTTACTAGGCCCGATCTTACCTCTAGGGTGCGCCTTAGTGTGAAGTATATGGGACTTAACTTTATGCACGACGGGTAACTTTCTTGTACTCAGCGTGTTGCAGCATTCGGCTTTGCTGCAATGTCTGGCCCAGTGCACAGATGTGTCACCCTTCCTGCTGGTCATGGAACTTTGTCCTCTGGTAAGTGGTGCGATTTTTCTTCCGGGTACAATACTGCACTCGTTGGTTCTAAGATGCGGCTTTGTGTCGGGTTACCAGGGTGATGTGAAGGCTTACCTGAGAAGTAGCACGTGCGTGGACGGCATCGCCATCCCTGAGCCGCTAATCCTCCAGAGGATGGCCTGCGACATCGCCTCCGGGCTCAAGCACTTGCACGCACACAACTTCACCCACAGGTACCACATAGAAATATATGGCACCTGTGTCAAAGACGTGGCCAGCGGGCCAGATATGGCCCTGAAAAGGTTTTCTATGGCTACTGAGATCATGGTCTGCATACCTAATTGGTAAAATGGCGGCGCCCTCTGTTGGCTGCGGCTGCATCGGCTCGCTACAACGGGTCAGGTGTATCGACATTTCGTTCTGTGTACATTGTTACAAAGAATGACAATACAAAGGAAATTATTATTATTATTATTATTATATAGTGCTTTGCAAGTCATTGAAGACCTCCCAAAGTGCTTTACAATGTGTTTCACACTTACCCATTCACACACACACTCACACACTGATAGCGGCAACAGCCATGCAAGGCACCTACCTGCTTATCGGGGGCATTTGGGGTTAAGTGTCTTGCCCAAGGACAATTCGACATTATTTTGATTCCTTATTGTATCATACACCAGGAATCCTTGTGTATTTTTTTCACTGTATGACACTTGAAGAATTGTTTTTTTATGGTTAATACACTTTTGAGCTTTATAATCCATCCATCCGTCCATCATCTGCACCGCTTAACCTCATTTGAGTTGCGGCGGTGCTGGAGCCCATCCCAGTTAGCTTCGGGCAGTAGGCAGGAGACACCCTGAACTGGTTGCCAGCAAGTCGCAAGGCTCACAGAGACAGACAACTCACTCACTCATTCACACCGCAAACGAAGGCTGGTAGCTTGATTTGATCCCATGACCTCAGAACTGTGCCGCAGACGTGCTCACCACTCAGCCGCTGTGCCGCCCGAGCTTTGTTATATTGTATTTCATCGCAATTATATTTTGAACAATATCTCAGTTGAGGGACTGATAGAAAATTACTATTTTTGGAATAAAAATGATCCAATTTTTTCTATAGTAGAAAATATGGGCTACTGATGGTGCCTGGGTTAGCGTAACTAAGGCAACCTCTTGCATCAATCTTCTCAATCAATTATTTACATTTATGTTTGTGTGCTATTTTTGTCACTTACCAGTCCTTATAAGTCTCCCTGAATTTTCAATAAATTTACCGGTAATTGTTGTTTTACACAGTTGATGAACACGAGAGGTTATAACTTCGTGACAAAAATACTGACAAAACAAAACTGAATAATCATTTTATAATCAAACTCTACATCCCGGAATCATAATCTAATTGTGAGCCTCTGAAAAGATCCCCAACCCTATGGCACATTTTTATGCCATAAATGTACTAGTCGGGCCCTCATGAGCTGGTTCGTTCTACCATGTGACCTCTGAGCTACACCCCAGGCTTATACCCTGTTTTCCTTTGCTTTCTTTGTCATACTTTGGGCTTTCTCATTTTGAGTTGAAACTAACAGTTGTGTGCTTGCTCTGGGGTAGTCTCAGGGTTCTGTTTGAAGTGCAGAGAGCATCACGAAGACTAATGAACACACCAAGTAGGTCTGATACTGATGTGGTGAAATTTAAAGCTGGATTTGGATACAAAAAGATTTGACAAGCTTTAAACATCTCAAGCAACGTGGTGTAGGCGATCTTATGCAAATGGAAGGAGGATCAGACCACCGGAAATCCACTGAGACAAAGCCATCGCCCTAAACTTTCACCTCGAACAAGGAGAAGACTGATCAGAGATGCAGCCAAGAGACCTTTGATCACCAATAGTAGGCCGATCGATGCAAATATCAATATTTTCAATACTAGTACCTGAATTGGATTGATACTATTATCTTGGGATTGATACTTCACTACTCCACCAATTTCCCCAAAGTGACGCTTCATTATGTAAATGTTGCAGCCCTTTTCTCTCTCACCCAGCACCCTCGGCAACTCTCTTAAATTTAAGCCTGAGTTTGTGACTTACAGGTACACTTTTAGCATCCCTCCCTTGGTTGCCTTCTGCGTCATCCTGCCTGACAGGCAGAAAAGAAGCGCAAAAAGTTCACATCGCGCTGCACTTCTCGTTTGCCTCTGTCATTGTAGCTTCGGATAAGTTTGGCCCTCTCTTCTGCCCGGAAGACAGGACGCTAAAATTGTGCCTGTCAATTACGCACACAAGCATAAACTTGGCCAAGGGCTACTACTAGAGAAAAGGACTGCGCTATCTACTGTGCATATACAACCCCAAGCAAAAAGTATGGAATCACCAGTCTTGGGCAAACCCTAACTCGGAAATTTTATTCTGTAGATCACAAACATGAAATAATCGTAAGGTAATTCCAAAGTGCAACATACTGGCATTTAGAAAGACTTAAAGAAATTAAGAAAAAACATTGCAATGGTCAGTAAATATTACTTTTGTAGAGAAAGTGCAGGGAAACGAATTTGGAATCACTCAATTCTGAGGAAAAAAAATGGAATCAGTGCGTTTTGAGCAGAAAATAATTACACACCCAGTCAATTTCCTTTCCTCAATTGGGCACCTGGCTTAGATTAAGTCTGCTCATCAGTCAGCAGTTAAAAACAGTGCAGTTATCACACCTTGGAGGGCTCCTGGACTAAGGTGGATTTGCAAGAATCATTGATCCAACAAGAGTGATATCTCTTGAGACCAAAGACAGGATTATCAAACTTCTTGAAGAAGGTAACTCTACTCGTATGGTTGCCAAAGATGCAGGCTGTTCAGAGTCCGCCGTATCGAAGATTTGGACCAAGTACAAACAGCATGGGAAGGTTGTTAAAGTCAAGCGAACCGGTAGGCCAAAGAAGACATGTAAGTGTCAAGACAAACAACTCATGGCCATATGTCTTAAAAACGGAAAATGCACAACAAGATGAATGAAGAGAAAATGGGAGGAAGTTGGAGTCAATGTATGTGACAGAACTGTTCAAAATTGCCTAAAGAAAATCGATTTTCATAAAGGGCCAATCATGGACTGTGGATGACTGGATAAAGATTATCTTCAGGGATAAGTCCCGAATTTGCATTGGAAAAGGTGATGATGCTGGAACTTTTGTTTGGAGCCGTTCTGGTGAGATTCACAAAGAGGACTGAATAAAGATAACGTCAAAATTCCCACAGTTGATGATATGGGCCTATATGTCAGGCAAAGGCACAGGGGATATGGCTGTGGTCAAATCTGCAATAAATGCACAAGTTTACATTGATATTTTGGACAGCTTTCTTATTCCTTCAGTTAATAAAATGTTTAGGGATGGTTAACTCATTTTCCAAGATGACACAGAGCAAAAACTGTGAAAGCATTCTAGGAGAAAGACACATTCAGTCAATGCCATGGCGTGCAAATAGTCCAGATCCCAACCCCATTGAAAACCTGTGGTGGAAATTGAAAAACTGTTCACAGCAAGGCTCCGACCTGCAAAAATGATCTGGCTGCTGCAATCAAAGAGAATTGGCACCAGATTGATAATGAATACTCTTTGTCACTCATCAAGTTAATGTCTTAGAGACTGCAAGCTGTCATAAAAGCCAAAGGTGGTGCAACTAAATACTAATGATGTTTTGATTGTTATTTCTTTGCCTGTTTTTCATGATTCCATGTATTTTTTTCTTTAGAATAAAGTGATTCCATATTTATTTCCCTGCACTTGCTCTATAAAAGTAATGTTTACTGACGTTTTTTCTTAATTTCTTTTAGTGTTTCTGAAAGCCAAGGAGTTGCACTTTTTATCTGAGTTTGTTTTACAGAATAAAATATTGGAGTGAGTACTTGTCCAAGACTGATGATTACATACTTTTTGCTCGGGGTTGTAGAAGGGGCAATGGTGGAGGGGTACATCTTCAATACCAGGACAATAGTATTGATCCAATACAAGTATTTGCTTAGTACCGGTATTGATATTATTGATATTTTAATCGATCCGCCCACTCCTACCGCCTGGTGAAAGGCTACTTCCTGTAACAACATCCTGGTGCTGCCCGAGTGTTACTATAAGACTCCAGCATCAGTGATTTTGTTGCAGGCGGCGGGCCACTGCCGCCGGACAGCAGCGCCCTCTGCAGGTCTAGTTCTTTATGTCGTCATATCTGCCTAGAATTTATGACTTACTTATGGGTTGTCTGCAGTGCATAGTAAGCCGTGCGTTTTTTATTTGGGACTTGAGTTGGGGTAAACCAGGGGTGACAAACTCACGGCCAGGGGGGCAATTGCGGCCCACAGGATGATAGTTTAAGCAAATAAAAAAAATTAAAAAGAGAAAAATAAAAAAGAAGAAAGGACAAAAAAGAAAAAACATATGAGACAAAAACTAAAACTTTTTTTTTGTTTTTTCCCTCTTTTTCTTACTTCTTCTTCCCCATTTTGATTTCCTTTAAAAAATAATCTTTTTCTCATTTTTGTCTTTCTTTGAGAAAGGCTGGTTGACAGATAGAAGAGAAGGGGCTGCTTTTTCCTCACTTTGAGTCTCCGGTGTTCGTAGTGTTCCTTGGACTTATTTTTGTTTGCCCTACACATTGCAGCGACATCTAGTGGACAAATATAAAACACTGTCCCTTTAAGAACAGCGGAATGTTTTTATCAGTGCTCTTTTTGTAGAAAACCCCATTTTGCCAAACCTCACTCGGGACCTAGCTTTAGTAGCCCGCAACTCAATTGAGTTTGAGACCCCTGGTGTAAACCCAACTTCAGAGCCATCGTTGCATGAGCGATTTAACTGTTTTTCCCAAGGCTGGCAACAACCATTGGGAAGACTGTGAGGATTGGGACTGTACATAATTATTTTCAGCCATCACTTGATCACCGCAGGATGCCAGCGCATTTTTGACCCAAAACAGTGGGAGTAGGAGTACAAGTTTGAATAGAGCGAAGGAAGATTTGTATGTAGAGTTGCATTTTTAAGTCGCAATTTACAAAAGAATGTGTACAGGTGAGCAATTTTAAGGAACACACATTTTTTGCAGTCCGCAGAGGAAACAGGACTTTTCAAATGAACTTATAGGAGCTTGTGGTTGCAAGTCATTAAAATAATTGATTGGACTAAGGCCATTCAATTTAATTGTATTTATTGTCATTGACAGCAACATTATCTTCTTTCATTTTTGGAGCGAGATTAGACACGGCACTCCAGAGTAAACATGGGGAAATTAATTATTTGCTACCAGTGTCCACCCAAGACTTGAGTTTGCTACTACTGGTGCTAGGTAGTAGAGTTTTTGTAATATTAGAATTATTATTATTGTTATAGAAAGAATATTTTTAACATTTTTATTATTGTTTATTTAATATAATAGATTTGTAACCCCCCCGCGACCCTACTGAGGATAAGCAGTGCAGCTAATGAGATGAGATGAGATTTGTAACCCTTGGATGAATGACCTACCAGTACATCCACTCTTCCATGAGTGGGGTCAAAAATGATCTCTACTTTAAATCAATGTCCTTTTGCAATTCACATAGAACATTTCTTTCATTTTGGTTAGAGATGATATATTTTGATCAAGAAAAGAGTATTTTCATTTTGGCAATGGTAATTTGTCACTTTTTATTCACCTTTTACCAAATAGCAATCAATTGGGTATGTTTGTGCGTCATTATGTCTGACTATGTGAAGGACGACTACAATTAAGTGGGTTATAAATTCTGTCTTGTTCAAATTTTCATCAAATTTATGACATAAGCAAATTTCTTAGGTATGTTGCCAATGTTTCAACAGCGACTTGGCTTTAAGGAACTGCCTGCTGACTGCAGACATCACCGTGAAGATCGGCGATTACGGCTTGTCACACACAAAGTACAAGGTAGAAAATTTGCAAATGGAAAGCCGTCATTTGAAAAAAATTTCATAATCACTTAGCATTTCCTGGTAGGACGACTACATGGTCACATCTGAACGGACGTATGTACCACTTCGTTGGATCGGTCCTGAACTGGTAGACAACGTACACGGAAAACTACAAATTGCCAAGCAGACTCAACAGAGCAACATCTGGTAAGGTTCGCTTTTAAATCATTGCTTTGGAAGTAATATAGTAATGTGACATTGATCAGTGATTCTCAACTTCTCTGACTTGAGGACACACCATTCCACCCGAATGACAAGCTGTGACACAAATCAAGAAAAAAATTCCACTTCTCAATTGTATCAAATGAAATGATTGTGCGCTTAAAAGCAGAGGTAATAGAATATGTTTTCCTTTAAAAAAAACAACAACACACCAGCAAAACCAAAACACACTATTGCCATCTACCGTGTAATTTAGCCTCCATTTTTTTTTCATAATTTTGCCAGGGCAAAGGCGCACAACCCACCCAAAAAACGGTCCACTTTTGGGTCCTGAACACAGGTTGAGAAACACTGACAAAGAGACCTGTAGCCAAAACAGGGTCTGTTGGTGTAACACCTTGACTGTAAACATATAGTTGAGTCTGTCCTATATAATCTGGACCGAAACCAATGTTTTAAGCATCGCATATACAAAAATTGGAACAATACAAAGAAGATTAGCAGGGTTATTATTTTGTCTCCTAGTCAGATGTACTCATGAAAAGAGCCATACCTGGCTTGCGAGCCATTCGTTTCAGACCCCGGTTATGTAGGATGCCCAAAGTGGGTTATCAGAGGTGATCGGCAGACAAGACTAACATGTTGGTTGGTTGTTCACTTCACCATTTATTGTGGATAACCTAGAAACCTGGATCCTTGCCAAAGGTTCCTACTCTCTATTTAACCTAACACTACAACTGTCTACGTGATATGTATCGTTAATTTTTTTAAATTCTTTAATTTGGTCGAACTTGAAAGCAAAAACATTAGGCTAATTTATGAATTGCAGATGTAAAATTAAGTCCTGTCTCTGGTGTCAGGTCGCTGGGAGTGACCATCTGGGAGTTGCTGGAGCTGGGAAAACAACCTTACAGCCATTACTCTGATCAGCAAGTTCTGTCTTATGCTGTGAGGGAGCAGCAGCTGCGACTAGCCAAACCCATGCGCCAAGTTCCTTTGGCTGAACGCTGGTTAGACATAAACACTCAAAGCATTCTTAAGACATCCCTTCCTAAATCTCACTGATAACTGTCACATTTGCTGGGTGATTTTCAGGTATGAGGTGATGCAGTTCTGCTGGCTCCCACCTGATCAGAGGCCCAATGCTGAGGAAGTTCATTTGCTGTTGAGCTATCTGTGTGCTAAGGGAGCGAGTGAGGCAGAGGAGGAATTTGAGAAGCGCTGGAACATCATGCGTCCCTGTGTCGGGAACAACTTCCATCGGGATTTCCCACTGACAACACACGAACAGCCCTCATCATCTACTCTGTCATCTTTCCCTCTACTGCAGCAGTTCTCACCTGCTGAAGGCTACCATACAGATTCCGGTGATGATGTTCTGACTATCACAGAGACCAGCCAAGGCCTGAACTTTGAATACAGGTGGGAACAGGCCAGGGCACAAGAATCTTATAGAGGCCAGGAATGTGATATTGTTCTCAATCAAGTTAACCAGTATGAAGCTTTTTATCCTCCAATTGGTGTTGTGGAAGGCTGCCCCTCAGAGAACCACAACCACAGAGCCTCGCCCTCCTACTACCAGCCAAAAAATCTGCATGCCCCAGGTGTACTTCCTGTGTTCAGTGCCCACAGCCCGTCCGTCAACAGCGAATTCTATATCCGTATTGAAGAACCGGTGGATCGTAATATTGAACCCGACTACATCATGTGCCACTATAGTCCAGATTACCATAGCACTGGAAGCTTCCTCACTAGGAGTGCCGACTCAGCCGAGTGTGTGGTCTGTCCACCACAAGCTAATAACTGTGACGCATACTGGTCAGCAGATATCCACAACATCGATGTCTATGACTCCAATGAATCAAGTCCTGCCATCTCCCTAAAAATGGAACCGCTTTTAGGACAGGTTTGTGATAGCAGCCCTTTTCAACCATGGGATTCAAGTCACTATGTGTCCTACAAAGACCAAGATGGAGGTTACTACTACGAGCATTCTCCACCTGCCGAATTTGACAGCTATTTGATGGGAGGTGAGCTGGCAAAGGAACATCTTGACGAAAGTTGGGGTTCAAGGAGCCTTCGCCAGGCATTGGGTGAGTTGGACCAGTTAGAGGGTATCCCTCCCTCCTTCAGTAGTTCATCTGAACAAATCTACAGAGAATCATACCTTGACCTGGACACTGATCACTCCTCTATCAACGGCAAGACGGTGACCAGAGGCTACTACGATATGATGGGTTCCTTGAGGATGACAATGCCAAGTCACAGCAGACACGGCTCAGGCAGGATTAACATGGACATGGAGAGTGCGCACTCCATGGGGCGTAGAAAGAGCGATTCAGGAGAGGAGGATGAGGAGAATATCTTCATCGAGAAGCACACATGCAATACTTGGCCTTCCAAACAACGCTCCAGAGCCGTCAGTCACCAAAGACGAGCAAGTCAAAGTTGCCGACAGGAAACATATGCAGACTTTCATTACACCATGCCCAGTACAGACATTGAAGATTCCTGGCCAGAAGAGCTCAGCTGTATAAGTCGACACCAACCCATAGTGTCACCGGAATGCTCTGATACTATGGTGTACCTGTGCCACCAGAGGGACACTTATGTTGCTCCACCAAAGGTATGCTGCCACTCACACTTTATTGACCCGCTCACAGGCTTGTTGGTGAGTAACAGTTACAACCACAACAAAGTCGTGGACACCCTGAGCAGCGATGAGATGATCAACCTTTCACCAGCACCAGGAGGTCCATCTGTTTCCAAACCTGCCTTGATCAAACCTGAGACATATGTGGATCTTAGAGCAGAAGGAGTGAATGAACAAGATATCGTCAAAGAAAATACTTTTATGACCAGGCTCAACATTGAAGAGATGAGCCAAAGTCCTCCCCCACCCGCTGACGCCGAGCATGTGATGATAGTTCTTACGGATCAGCAGTCAGAGACAAGTCAAGCAGGAGATAGTGGGTTGGACAGAGGTGGTTCCACCGTTAGCCTCACGGACATCCTTGACTGCAGCGACAGTGAAGATGACGACATCACAGATACCACTTCGGGGATCTTTGCAGAGGAGTCCGGTGAACTAAGGACCTCCCCTGCCTTTAAGTCAATTCAGAAGCATGTTGGAACACCAGATTCTATAGATTCCATTGATCTACCGTCTGCGGATGGGTCTTGTGAGGGTTCCAGCCCCGCCATACGGCCCTCCTGTTCCCCCAAAGCCATGGACAGTGGCTATGATACAGAAAATTATGAAAGTCCTGAGTTCGTCCCAAAAGAACCTAATGATGCCAAAGATCAAGAGATGCCTCACTCAGTTGTCCACATGAACTTGAAGAAGGGCCATATTTTGGGTGCCCCAAAGGAGGTACTGAGTGAAGACATGTCACTGAATTGCTGCGAGCACATTTTCTCACCATTAAGCCAAGAGACACCATACAGAGACTCGGCGTACTTCTCCGACTATGAGAATGAACGGCAAATGAGAAATGAGCAGGAGGAAGAGCATGAAAGAGAACATTTTTGTGGGAATGAATCTGAAAAAGACACTGTGATGACTCAAGGAATAGGAGACAGTTTACCAGAGCCAACACACCAAACAGAAGACTATGACCATGATGACTTGTTAGGTGGTCTAACAGCTGGAGATTGTTTGGATGAGTGGCCTTCTCGGGAGACTAGCTCCGCTCTTCAAAACTGGGCAGCAGAGGTTGTGGGAGCCATGGAAGAAGCTCTCGATGCCCTAAATGGAGACAGCAAGGCTGCTGGAATAATAGAAGAGAAAGAAGGGAAAGAAAGGTCAGCTAATAAAAAACCTTCAGGGCTGGAGGTGTTGCACATCTTACCCAAAGATGAAGTGGCCTTGCAGCATGCAGCTAATTCCAGAAGGTCATCTTTGTCTTCTCCTACGGTTCAGCCAGACTCGACTGAAGACCAAGGCTTTCCTCTGGATGGGGATAAAGCAGACAGGGAAGACAACAACTTGGAGGACAGTAGCGAGTCGGATGAGGAGCCGCCCACCTCTGGTCTCCAGGAAGAAGAGAGCGAGGATGAGTGCCATCCAATACCTATCATCGTGAGTGATGACAGCCATGCCTACACACTACGAAGCCTCCTCAAGGTGCCCACCATGCTGAAGCTTCATGAGGAAATGGAACACAAAAAGAGGAACGTTTCCTTCTTTGATGACGTTACCGTCTATCTCTTTGATCAGGTGAATATTTTTTGTAGGTAGGGGGAATCCAACTAGAACTTTACAACTTGTTTTGTGGCCACAACCTTTGCACACTGCCTAATTATTGCATGAAAATTGAAAGTTATCCATGAGACTTTGTTAACCCTAAACTCAACTAGAGGTAAGACTGAGCCTAAAAAACAGTCCGGCCCTTGGGTATTAAAGCCCGAACCAGCCCGACCCTGACACATTAACTTGATTTGAGGGACCGAGCCTGAAGAAAACCTGATTTATACATTTTAAAAGTGAGGACTTGGGAGGAGAAGGTTTGGTGCTCCTCCGAGCCTTGCACAAGAGGGGGACAAATCCCTTGCACAAAGAAAATGAAACAATGAGGAGTGGATGAATACAAAAATCTAAAAAAAAACACACCCTAACCCGAACTTAACTATTGACATTTTGGGCCCTTTCCAATCTGAATTTTGAGCCAGCCTCAGCTTAGGAACTCACCTCTAAAATCGATCCCATTTCTTCTTCTTTCCCTCAAATTTAATACTTACTCTTTCAAAGCTTGTTGACAACGAGGGTAAGAAAATGTGTATCTTCCATCCATAGGGTAAGCCGTAAGACCAATTTAACCTCCCAAAGTATAACATTAAAGGGACAGTGTTCACCATTTGGTGCCCCATTGGGATGATGAAAAAAACTTGATTTAAAAACATGTTGATTAAAAGAAACAGGCAAAAATACATTAACTAACATGCAAATGTGCATTATTTAAGTAGTCGTTGGTTGAGTTTTGTTTTACATAACATGAGCCTAATCAAGAGGAAGATGAGATAATCGTCCGCTATCTTGCTGATACAGGTACCCAAAAAAATATATATTCTGGCAAAAGACTGGGACAATAACTAGAAGATTTTTTTGGACACTTTGAGTCTCTGTAGTTTGTATTGTTGTGATTCATCAATCGTTTTCAGTAGCACAACAGAATACAGATTACAGCATTTAGTGGTTGAATAATACACACTGTCCTTTTAATTTTCATATTAAGGCGGGGGTCTCAAACTATCATCCTAAGGGCCACAAATGGTGAGTTTGAGACCCCTGTTCCAGAGGAACTGTCCCCTTGCCCTCACCAAAGGAGTGTAAGGGGAATGAGAAAGATAAAACTTAGTGACTTAGTGAAAATGAAGTAATGGGATTGTGCCATAGTACCATCTTGATCTATTTTGCAATAATGCCATAATCATAGAGGTTCCATCATTTTTTTGTATTCCAGGAGAGTCCCACCGAGGAACTGACTGCACATGGGTTCCCTTTGGTTGTAGAGGGTTCAGGCAACAAATCTCCTGAAAGAATCAGCATGTCTGATGACTCTTCGGATGGTAACATCTCAGAAGAAAGTGAGTGCGCCGTTCTCTCTTCTGGCTTCTATTGAAAGTATTTTGACATATTGCCAGATTTTAGGCTTCAAATTTGTAGATTAAAAAACTCTATTTTCTAACAATCGACGACATTTATCAGTAGTCTTATTAATGCAACATTTTATATTGTGCTAACAAATAACAAATTGAATAGTATGTATTGCAAAAATATTCACCCTCTTTTGAGTTAATACTTTATACAACTTACTCTAGTTGCAATCACAGAAACAAGTATTTTTGGGTATGTCACTATAAGTTTTGCTTATCTTGAAACATTTGCCCATTCTTCCTTACAAAACAGCTCACATTACTTGAGGTTCGATTGTTATTGTTTGTGCACAGCATTTTTCAGATCTCTCCACAAATGCTCTGCAGCAGGGGTCGGGAACCTATGGCTCGCGAGCCATATATGGCTCTTTCTATGAGTACCTGTGGCTCAGAGACAAATTTGATTGCATGCAGATTTTCTCCTTCTCGTTCAAAACTTGCACTATTAATCCTGTTCAGATACACACAAAGCCAAACCAGAGCTGATTTTGTGGCAGTACTTCGCAGAATATATAGGTCACGTTCTCACTACAATTTACAGTCAAGGTGTCACACCCCCAAAAAAAATAAAATAAAATAAAAAAATTAAAAAAACGACCCCTACTCTACATGATTGAGTTATGGACTCTAGCTTGGCTATTTTAACACCTTTTGATTGTTAAACGATTCCATTGGAAATTTTGCTTTATATTTTGGATCGTTGTCCTGTTGGAAGGTAAACTTGCGCTCAATTTCCTGGTCTCTTACAGATTTTTTTGCCAGAATTTCCCGGTATTTTGCTCCATTTATCTTCTCTTCAACTCTAATAATCTTCCCAGTCCCTGCTGAGGAAAAGCAACCTCAGAGCATGATTCTACCGCCACCATGTCTGACAGTGGGGATTTTGTTTTCAGGGTGATGCGCAGTGTTACTCTTACGCTAAACATACCGCTCTGCATTTAGCCCAAGAATTTCCATTTTGGTCTAGTCTAACTAGAGAACAGGTGTCAAACAGGCGGCTCGTGGGCCAGATCAGGCCCGCTAAGGGATTGAATCCGGCCCGCGAGACAACACTCAGAGAAGCGCAAGAGAAAAACAAGCTGCAGGTTGAAATATGTCAACTTGATGTTGCCAAAGCCAGGTGCCTCTCACAAAACACTGTACTTGTATTTATTTCTCTCTCTTTCTCTCTCTCTCTTTCTCTCTCTCTCTCTCTCTCTCTTTCTTTTCCACCCCTTTTCTCCT
The DNA here is from genome assembly GCF_059441175.1 of Urocampus carinirostris. Taxonomy (NCBI): domain Eukaryota; kingdom Metazoa; phylum Chordata; class Actinopteri; order Syngnathiformes; family Syngnathidae; genus Urocampus; species Urocampus carinirostris. Next base: position 6,310,406 of record NC_142367.1, on the reverse strand, counting down.
ACTCTGTCTCTGTCTCTTTCACTCTCTGTGTCTCTCTTTTTCTCTTCCTTTGTTGCTCCTTGTCTTTTTCTCTCTCTGTGTCTTTTAACCTATTTTGCTCTAACTTCCTTTTTTCCTTTTCTCTCTTTTCTCTTTCTCCCTTCATACCCTACACGCTTTCATTTCTCTTTTCTCTCCTTCTGTCTATTTATTTCTCTTTGGATTTCTTTCTTCCTCTCCCTTTCTTTTCCCCCTCTCTCATGACTTTTAATCATTTGTTTCACACACTCTCCCTCTCTCTCTTTTTCTTTCTTTGTCCCACCCTCCCTCCTTTTCCCTTCCTCTTTCTCTTATTTCTTTATCTCTCTTTGTCTTTCTCTTTAATCTTTGTCCAGCCCCCGACAGAATGTTTGTTCTATCGTGTGGCCCCCGAGTTAAAATGAGTTTGACACCCCTGAACAAGAGCAACTTGGTCCACATGTTATTTGTGTCTCCATGTGACTTCTTGCAAACACCAGACGGGCCTTTATATGGTATTCTTACAGAAGGGGCCCTTTTTTTGCCACTCTTCGATAAAGGGTAGATTTATGCAGAGTATGACTGATAGTTTTCTTAGGCACAGATTATTCCACCTTAGCTCTTTTGGTTACTTTCCTGATTAGTTTTCTCTTTGTTTGGGCTAAAGGTTTCGAGGGATGGCCAAGTCTTGGGAGGTTCGCAGTGGTTTTATGCTCTCTCAATTTATATATTACTTCTTGTACAGTGATCTGGTAGATGTGCAAATGTTGCAAAATCGCCTTGTATCCCATTCCTGCTCTGAACTTTTCTGCAATTTTATTCTGGACCTGCCTGGTATCTTCTCTTGTCTTCATGATGCTGTCTGTTCTCCAGTCACTCCTTTCCCAGACCTCTGAGCCCATCACAGAGCAGGTGCATTTAAACTGAGACTTAATGACACAGAGTTGCACTCTGGAATCAGTTGGCTGAGCTAAGAGAACAGGGGTACAATACTTTTGTGACACCTAATTTTCATCTTCTTTTATAGTAAATATATGATAAGATTTAGCACGTGTGCGGCACAGTTCTGAGGTCATGAGACCGAGCCTCCTGTGTGGAGTTTGCATGTTCTCCCCACTCGGAGTTCCTCCCACATTCCAAAAACATGCATGTTAGGTTAATTGGCCGGTTCAAATTGTCCCTAGGTGTGAATGAGCGTGCGAATTGTCTGTCCCTGTGTGCCCTGCGACTGGCTGGCAACCAGTTCAGGGTGTCCCCTGCCCACTGCCCGAAGATGGCTGGGATGGGTACCAGCACCCCCGCAACCCTACTGAGGATGAGCGGTGCAGATAATGGATGGATGAATGATAAGATGTTGAAATGATTTGGTTTCTTTTCACAATTGTGTCTAACATGTTGTTGATTCTTGGAAAATATTTCCAGTTTTTTAGCTTTAAGTTTGCAGCCTAAAATGTGAGAAAATGACAAAATGTTCTTGTTTGGCCAATACCTTTACTAGGCACTGTATCGGCTTTTGTGGAAAACTAACCCAGCTGATATTATTAAATCAGGCACAGGCTTTGAGTGGGAGGATGACTTTCCTCTGCTCCCGCTGCCAACTTCCTCAGCCGCCACTGAGTCGCCATCACACAGCGCCCCCATCGCCATCGTCAAACCCCAGGACACAAAGTCGACCACCCGCTTCTCCCGCTTCACCGTGTCACCCTCCAATGTGTCCCGCTTTTCCATCACGCACATTTCCGACTCAGACTCTGCAGGAGGTAAGGAAGGCCAAAGCGTAACATATCAACTGGGGAGGAGTCAGAAACCTTTTAAACTCTAAGAGCTATCAAAGCAATATGTATACAGTGGTACCTCTACTTACAAATTTAATTTGTTTTAGAAGTAGCTTAGTAGCCGGAAAAATGTGTAGGTAGAGGCGCTTTTCTAATGTACCGTATTTTCCGCACTATAAGGCGCACCTAAAAGTCTTAATTTTTTTCAAAAGCTGACCATGCGCCTTATAATACAGTGCGCCTTATTTATGGATCAATATTAAATCGCAAAGTCTTCAAACTAACTTGCAGCCGCCGACTAGATTTTCCCCCGAACGCCAAGTAGTCCGCGGTGTATGTTGGGATTTATTTACCGGCGTTTCATTGGCTAACCAATGTGTCAATCATCATTTGAATCGATCACTATTGGCTGAAGTTATTCGGAGGTCAAGGGGCGGATCCTTTTTATCATTTACAGGCCGGCATTGGCTTAAACTGTAAAACAAAGCCTGCAATTGGCCGAAAAAGATGTGTCAATCATCATTTGAATCGATCACTATTGGCTAAAGTTATTCGGAGGTCAAGGGGCGGATCCTTTTTATCATTTACAGGCTGGCATTGGCTTGAACCGTAAAACAAAGCCTGAAATTGGCCGAAAAAGATGTGTCAATCATCATTTGAATCGATCACTATTGGCTAAAGTTATTCGGAGGTCAAGGGGCGGATCATTTTTATTATTCACAGGCTGGCATTGGCTGAAGCGGCAAAACAAAGCCTGCAGTTGGCCGAAAAAGATGAATGCGTATAGCACGTGGTTTGACAGCATACAGAAAGCATTTTTTTACTATTCTGTATTTGTAAATATTTTATTCTCCTGGATTTACTAAACTCACGGATATAAGAGGACCATGGCTGCACATTATTATTGAACACAACGACTTCGGTGAGCTACCCTGGCTATATATTTTCCCAGTATCTTGTTTCAGACTGAACTTGATGTTTCTGTGATAAGCGGTGCAGATAATGGATGGAATGGAGTGTCTATTTTTAAATTAAACTCAATTTCAAGTGTTTATTGTCATATGCACTGTAAAGTTGCAAGCGAAAAAGAAAATAGAAACTAAGGAATGGTTGGCATTTCTTGAATCCCAAGACTTTAACCTTCCGAATGATATTTGAAACGATGCATTTGAGTGACATCGTACGGACACCGCATCCGCACGTGTCTACGACACGTATTTGCTTCTTTGCAAGATTTGGGAATGTTAAGGGGGTAATAAATTTGACTGAATCATGTCAAGTCAAGTCAAGTCATTTTTATTTGTATAGCCCTAAATCACGAAGAGTCTCAAAGGGCTTCACAGATTATTACACTATATTACACAGACTATTTTTCAGCCAACGAGAAGAGTAGGTTATTCATATGCTATGGAGTAGAAGTGAGTTTTAAGTTTAGATTTAAACATTTCCACTGAGGTTGCAGATCGGATCTCAGGGGGAAGAGCATTCCACAGCACCGGTGCCCGAATGGAGAACGCTCTCGAATCAGCAGAACACTTCTTTGCTCTTGGGATCACCAGAAGACCAGCACTCTCAGATTGTAGGCTTCGGACCGGGACGTAGGGGCAAATCAGATCTGAAAGATAAGAGGGAGCAAGTCCATGTATGATTTTGTACAATACTGAGAGAACCTTGAAGTCACATCTATGGCTAACTGGGAGCCAATGCAGGTTAGCCAAAATCGGTGTTATGTGATCGTACTTTTTTGTCCTAGTTAAAAGCCTCGCTGCGGCATTTTGTACCAGCTGAAGTGACTTGATTCTAGACTTCGGGAGACCAGAGAGTAGTGCATTACAGTAATCGAGACGGGAGGTAACAAATGCATGAATTATAATTTCCGCATCAGACTGAGACAGTATTGAACGGATTTTGGCAATGTTACGAAGATGGAAGAAAGCGGTTCTAGTAATTTTCTTTACATGCATTTCAAAGGATAGATCAGGGTCAAATATGACACCTAAATTTTTAACTGAGTCACTCTGTGATGTGACATTTGTCAATGTTCACAGCAGTTTTTGAGAATAAGTCACGGCATTTAGATGGACCAATGACTAACATTTCAGTCTTTTCAGAGTTAAGACGCAAGAAATTGAGTGACATCCACTCTTTTATCTCAATGGGGCAGGCCTCCAAATTTCCACAGTTTAGTGTGGGAGATTCCTCCAACGGAAGATATAGTTGAGTGTCGTCTGCGTAGCAGTGGAAGCTGATATTGTACTTGCGAATGATATCACCTAATGGAAGCATGTAAATGCTGAAAAGAAGGGGGCCAAGCACTGAACCCTGCGGAACACCACAGGTAACACTAACGCTCAGATGTCATTTCGCCATATTTAACACAGTGCGTCCTATCTGAGAGGTGGGATCTGAACTATGAGAGGACGGTTCCTGAGAGACCGATCCATTTTTCCAGCCGTTCTAGTAGGATATTATGGTCCACTGTGTCAAAAGCAGCACTAAGATCCAGCAGCAGCAAAAGTGATGAAGCGCCAGAATCCATTGCCAGTAGGAGATCATTTGTTACCTTGATCAGAGCTGTCTCAGTAGAGTGGTTAGCCCTGAATCCTGATTGCATGGATTCAAAAAGGTTATTCTCGGATATGAAAACATTCAGCTGCTGTGCCACTACTTTTTCAAGTACTTTAGAGAGGAAAGGTAGGTTTGACACAGGTCTATAATTACTTAAGATTTCTGGATCAAGGTTGGGTCGTTTCAGTGTGGGTTTAATAACGGCGGACTTAAAAGCTGCTGGAACTACACCTGAGGAGAGTGATATGTTTATAATATTTAGAACTGAAGGTCCAAGGACGCCAAAAAGACTTTTAATAAGTGAACCTGGGAATGGGTCGAACTGGCAAGTTGTCGGTTTGGCCGCATTCACCACCTGTTTGAGATCATCAAGTGACAGTTCACTAAAACCGGACAATTTCCCAGGACAGCCACTCTGTCGTGCATCTGTAGATTTCAGCCCTTTAATATGTGTGGTATTAATAATTTCTTTAGCAATTTCTTCCTGTATGCATTGAATCTTCTTAGTAAAGAAGACCATTAAGTCATGAGCAGAGTGCGTCGAACTATCTGCAATAGTCTGTTGCCCTGTAAGCGATGCTATAGTGTCAAAAAGGGCTTTGGGGTTGTTCTTTTGAGACGCAATCACCTTCGAAAGGTAGGCCGATTTTGCAGAGGCAAGGGCCGCTTTATACTTTAACAAGCTGTCACACCATGTTTGATGGAAAACCTCAAGCTTGGTAGCGCGCCATTTTCTTTCCAATTTCCTGAATTCTTGTTTAAGGGTTCTAGTTTCATCAGTAAACCAAAGCGTGCATCTTTTAGGACGTGATTTTAGCTTTATGGGCACTATTGAATCCAGGACACTAGTCAGGGTGGTATTGAACTCATTCATGAGTGAGTCAATCGAGCCATTGTATGAAGGAAAGGACGCTACTGCTCTAGGAAGGAGTTCAAAGAGCTCAGAAACTGTGCCAGTGCTTATATTGCGTCCGCTAAATCCTTCAGCTTTTTTAACACTACATTTAGCTAGCACCTCAAATGTAACTAAATAATGATCCGAGATAACGGTAGTACACGGTAACACCATAATGTTTGAGGTTAAAACTCCTCGAGTCAGAATCAAGTCTAGCGTGTTCCCATCTTTATGGGTTGGCAAATCAACCAGTTGATTAAAACCAAATGCATCAATTAGAGACTTAAACGCAATAGTGAGTGAACTGAATGGGGAGTTCATATGAATGTTAAAGTCCCCCATAATTATAATTTTGTCTGCATAGGTTACTAGTTCAGACAAAAGTTCAGCAAATTCGTCTAAGAAAGTTGTGTATGGCCCAGGTGCGCGATAGATAGTTATTACATAAATTGACAATAGAGAGGACCGCATCACAAGAGCCTCAAACGCCTTGTAATTATTAGAGGTACAAGGATTAAATTTGAGCGATTTTTCAGAAATGAGGGCAACACCGCAACCCTTTTTCAACGTGCGTGCTACATGGCTACTCGCGTAGTGAGGGGGTGAAGCATAATTTAGCGCTAAATACTCATCCGGGCGTAACCAAGTTTCACAAAGACCCATACAGTTAAGTTTATAATCACGAATGATGTTATCAACAAGTAAAGCTTTTGGAGCAAGCGATCTAATATTTAAAAGACCAAATTTTAGTTTTGCTGAATCATTTGACTTAGCTGAGCTCTTTGTAGTCTTTGTCGAGATCTTCAAAAGATGCCGCGGTTGTTGCTTTTCGTGCGCGCTGAGTGTAAAGCTTCGGTTGTCCGGCGAGGAATGAATGGTGGGATTAGTTACATCCTCGCGTCCTTGCTCCTTAGACTTCGCACGCTTCACACTACCTGCACGGCAACCACGCTTCTGTTTTCTGTCCTTACGTCGCCGCTGTCGTCGTTTATTAGGATGAATAGCTGTCCACAAGGATGCCAAATCTCTTTGAAGTTCGCTCGGTATATCATAGGCGGTATAAAAAGTGCCCGAAAAGTCGAAATTTAGACGCCCACCCAACCGAATAAGTTCGTCCCTACTGTAAGTATTTTTGGCCACACATGTGTCCAAAAGTGAAAGCAAAAAAGACAAGAGAACGGCAATAAATAGAAGATTAGCTGGAGAGTAACTAAATGTGAATTTCCCTTCGGGGATGAACAAAGTATCTATCTATCTATCTATCTATCTATCTAGCAGCATGCATGCATCCATGCGCCGCCATGTTGAAACAATCATCTGACTGTTTTGTCGACGTTCCCATTGTAGCGCCTTATAATCCGGTGCGCCTTATCTATGGAAGATATAGGACCAAAAACTATTTTTTCGGGGTGCGCCCTATAACCCGGTGCGCCTTATAGTGCGGAAAATACGGTAAATGCACTAATCTGCACAATAATCATAAAACATAATGTAAAAACAAAGAATAAAGGAAATAATAAATATATGAATTTACCTTTTTGGCTCGCTTTTTTGGAAAAACTGATCCAATGACGTCTGCTTTTGCCAGCTTTTGCCAATCCGTCGAGAATGCACGAAGCAGACGTAGCAATAGCCCGACTTATCACAACTTTTTCCAGGTGATTCCTTTCCACAAATTCCGAGACTAAGGAATCTTTCATATGGAAGCTTATGAAACAATGCATGTTTGCTGCTGGGACACTTTATTATGAGAGGATAACATTGTTGTTGTTGTTGGGGTTGTCCATCGATTCGATGATGACCATCTTCTTTTATTTGTGAGTCTGCTGATGTTTGAACAGTCCGATCCTGGATTGTGGTCGGAGACTCTGGTAAAAGAGGATACCTGCGCAATGAGGGTTTTTTAAAGTGGCGTAAGGGGTGCGCTTTCCCCAACGCCACTATCTTGATTGTAAAGAAGATGGTTCCAGTGGCAAGGGAGACCCTAGACGACCGGCATCTTTCCACAACTGCAGGCGGCTAACGGGATACAGGTCTGTAGGAAACCGCCTCAAAGCGTGCCGCCACCAGCTTTTGGGATCACTCTTAGTCTGGACTCTACCCTTCGACCTGTTCGGCTTGGGTAACCCTACCAGGAGTACAAGATTCCCGCCGACATAGCTCTAGGGGTCATGGAGACGCGCAAAGTGCCCCACCACGATAAGGTGGTGATCCGTCGGGACACGAGGATAACATACTACTACTATACTCTCATACATAACTTACAATTGACCCTTCGCATGTGACATCACATTGCCTTCGCCGACTGAATCAGAGCCATGACAGACAGCAAGTAGCACTTGAGCGCAAGGCAGTTGAATGGGCAGTTGAGTTGAAAGAATTACCAATAACCACGACAGAGGAATATATCCACCACTTTTTACCATGGCGGTTAATTGCTGTGCTTTTGGACAACCTTCTAAGCCCAATTTGGAATTGTATCCCTTTTGATGAGGGCATTTTGTTCCAGCTGCAGGCTGATTTTGGACTTAGGCCTGTTTTCCAAGAACTAAGTTGTAATCATGTATTTTTTGCCAGTTTATCCTACAGTCTTTTATATTTTGTCTCTTCAAAGTATTTATTAAATGGTTTACCCCGGAGTGCCATGTCTGATCTCGTTCTATATAATGTTACACAATGAAAATAAAGATAACTCAATTCAATTCTGTTTTTTTCTTTAGGAAGCAGTGAGGACGGAGACAAGGACTGAAGGAACGACATTTTAAACAAAAACCTAGTGAAGAACACCGCATTTTCTCCAATCCTCGGATCGTCACTTGTTTCTTTTTATCAAGATGGCGAAAGACTTTCAGAGGGGAATGAAACTCTTGCATGTTTGAAAACTGGGATGCTTCATATGATGACGCCAGACTACAACTTTGTCTCCTGGGTGGATGGAACAATAGTTTAAAGAAAAAGGATTTGGAGGTTATTTTAATATTTATTATTCCAACTTCCGGTGAATACTTGGAAGAAACTGAGCAATTTCTGCACAATAACGTGAACAAGCTGACCATAATGATTATATAAATAGTACTGTAGTCCGATTCAGAGGTGGGAAAGCTTGGCTCGGGGGCCTTCTATGTTGTTTGAAATTCCTTGTTATCTGTTTTTATTTTATTTTTGTTGATACAGGAAATGCAATTGACAATTTGTTTTTCATGATGCTGACCTTTTTTGCCATCTAGCAATAGCAAGGGGACTTTTGGTAGTCTTTCTTGAATTAAAATTGTTGTTTTTGTTTATTTTGTATAGAATCTATTTGTATTCAATTTCATGACATTTGAATAATTTGGTGCGCTTAACCCACCCCGAATATGTATTATATAGTTAATAAGTGGTTTGTTAATTTATCAAATTAATAGATAAACATATATATATATATATATATATATATATATATATATATATATATATATATATATATATATATATATATATATACATACAGTTACTGTATTAATTTGAATTCCGCTCATGAAATAAAAAAATGCACACTAAATATCTTGACATATTATTTAATATTTTACTACACAATTGCTTGAAAGGACTGTGTATAATATTTAGTGCTTCCGTAGTGTTAAAAAAGAAAATTCGTTCAGTAAAGAAAAAAAAACATTGATTTGAATACTAGGCCAAACGCCTGAACTATCATACTGTCAGAACCAGAACAGGAGGAGGACCCAGGTGTGTAACATTAATTACACAAGCTTTATTTTACGGGAATGGGGCAGTCATGCACGCCAGTGATTCGGCGATCGCTGGGCGGAAGAAGTCTGGCGTGGAACAACAGGAAGCCAGAGGCCGACGAGATCGATACCAGTTACACGAGCAGATACCGGACAGATGGGGTCGATACCGGACAGGATTGATATCAGATACAGAAGACTGGAGACAGATATCAGACAGGACGATACAGACGGGATCAATACCAGACACTAGAGACTGTAGTTCGGGATCAAACAGGATAAGATAGCCGGGGACGATACCCGATACTGGAGATTGTAGCAAGGTATCAGACAGGGCGAGACAGACGGGATCAATACCAGACACTGGAGACTGGAGTCCGATATCAGAACGGACGAGACAGACGGGATCGATACTAAACACTGGAGACCGGAATCAGATATCAAACAGGGCGCTATTGACGGGATTGATACCAGAAAGGATACACAAGTAGAGTCAAAACACAGATCTTGCGGGTGCAGAGGTTTGTTGACGGACTGACAAAGGATGAGTGAGAGCACTGAGCTCAAATAGGAGAAAAGGCAATCAGTCAATGAGCCGCAGCTGGCGCAAACGGGCAGGGCCAAATGGGGGCAATGAGCAACCGTGACATCATACCAATGTTAGTTTTTATAAAAAAAAATCTTAGTTTGAGAAATTTGTATTTCTTTTACATAGTGGAATCCCTATTTAAGGCTGCCGCCATGTCGGTCTGGCAACTTGCCTCTACACTGTGCTATGTGGCGCTGGTTTACGTTTGTATTAAAGCATCCAGTACCATTCAGAGGTCAACTATTACACACTGGGGCTTAAATAATGATAGGTCTATGGAGATCTATAAAGATCCATATCAATAGACATCTGAATCTAGAGATATAGATATATGTACCATATTTTCCAGACTTTAAGCTGCACTTGATCATAAGGCGTCCCCTTCAAAAAATGTTGGGGTGAGTTCTTTATTTTATATATAAGGCGCACCTGACTATAGGGCGCATGAAATTAAAACTACAGGGTGACAGTAAAAAAAACATCGAAAAAAAATTAATATCAGGAAATCTAATTTCATAACTTAATTCAGTCCAAAATGTTTACCGTATGTAGAAGACTGACGAGACGCTGATCGCCAAACACCACAAACCTCTCACGCAGGGTGAATTTATTCAAGACTGTTCCAAGAATGCCAGGGTAAATAGTCAGCCATTGTACAATTTCATCTTAGCAAATCTGGCCCACTTTCTGAAAAGGTTGGAGAACCCTGCACTACACCATACAGTGAAATCTTGTGGTCAAATAATACACACTTTCCCTTTAAATGCAACCGTGTAAATGAGCATCAGGTGCGCTTTATCTGGCGGGCATTGGCGTGCTAGGACTTCACTGTTATATTGCGTAGACAGGGTCCAAATGCACACATGTTTCAGATTTGTCAGTCTATAATGGGGACAAAGAAGTAACAAATGGCGCTCGGTAGAGGAAGGGAATGGAAATACTGGTAACACAAACACAGTCCATAATAAGGCAGGGCTGGAATATATACAAAGTGTTACCCGGCAGAGTCAAGGCCCACATTAAACCACACCACCTACATTGGATATTACCGAATCTTACTGCAATATGTATTCTGTGTAGCACTATTTAGTTACTCTATATAACACGCTACAGTGGGCATTTGCACGTCACACTGGGTATTTGTATATTGTATTCTTTTGGCTTTATTATTGTACTGTTCTCAGCTCAGGGATGCTGCTGGAAATGTGAATTTCCCTTCGGGGATGAATAAAGTATCTATCTATCTATCTATCTATCTATCTATCTATCTATCTATCTAAAAAGCCTCAAAGTAATGAGGGCTTTCCTGAGCGCAGTGCAGGCAGGCATGACATTGAACGTTGCCTATAGATCCTAAAGTTTCAATGAGCCCAGGGGAGCCCAATCAGTCAATCCGTTTCATTGCGCCCTCTGGGTGGCGTTGTTGTGCTGGAACCTCATACAGTACTCACAAAATCTGCACCTTCAATTCAATTAGCAAAAAAATTATAACACCACCAGAATAAAATCAGATCAGAATGCAGCTCAAAAATTCAAAGGCCTTTATTAGCAAAGTAAATCTCTGGACACAAAAAAAACAATTTTCAGCTGCAATTTTCTGATCCCATGCCATCGTCAGTCTGTCACTGCGCCTGCCTTTCACCTGAGGTCCAAGACAGCGATTTCGGCATCAGTTGTGTGCACGTGCGAGCAAACCTGCAGGAAAACACCGAGCTCGAACAACCGGGACACATGATCCGGGTGCAAATGTTACTACCGTAAAGAGTGGCAGCTCCCTGGAGTGCGGATGGAACCCTCTCAGGCGGCACGCCGACACTTCCGACATGCCCTCGGGCGTCAATTGGAACACGCCCACACTGCCACACAAACACACAACATATTACAAAGGGACTACTCAAGCAGGGTGTCAAACAAATGGCCCGCAGGCCAGATCAGGCCATAAAACCCTTTTGTTGCCGAGAGAAAAGGCATCGATTTAAGAAGTGTTGGGAATAACGCAAAACACAATTATCATCCACAGTACCAAGTACTGTACTGTGTACTGCGTTACTAAAATGTTGTAACTCAACTGTTATAACATGGTGCATTACTCTGCTACGATTTAGAGGCAGCAAACAAATTAAAATGGCCGTTCCTCCTTCGCTTATGAAATCAAATACTACCCACAATCTGACAGCAATACAACACTTCAGGGCTGAAACTAACGAACAAAGAGAAATGAAAAAGCGGTCCAGTGTTTAATTTCAGCTACCACAGTCCCCTTGTGTGGAGTTTGCATGTGCTCCCCATGCTCCACCACCCCTGCGACCCTACTGAAGATAAGCGATGCAGATAATGGATGGATGAGTTACTAAAGTGCTGTCTCAAGCAGAGTTTGAGAACATTTAATTTCTCCCGACTGATATTCTCCCGACCATATAATTAAGTCTAAGCAGTATTTGCAAATATAAAATGAAATCCTGAAATCAGGGGGTAACTGATCAACTAACTAGTAACAGTGACTAATTACTGTTTTTCTGTTTTGCACCGCTAATGAGTGACCTCGTACTCACCAGTCGTGTTTGGGGGCGCAAACAATGGCGATGGCCTCGGCCAACATTAGCTGGTAGGCTGCTTGTGTATGGAGGTCAACGCTGGATAGGAACGCTGATTGTGTGGGGTGAGTCTGCACACATACACCTTCATGTAAATACAGAGGTGAGAGAGGTGATTGCAAGAGTATTTGGCAGAGGTGCAGAGATGATGGATAACAGTGGAATGGTGTGACAGGTAAGTCAGTGGTTATTTGCAGATGACACAGCGCTTGTGGCTGATTCTGAGGAAACATTGAGGAGGTTGGTAATGGAGTTTGGAAGAGAGTGTGATAGGTGTAAGCTATGTGTGAATGTTGGGAAGAGTAAGGTAATGAAGTGTTTACGTGATGGAGTGGGCATGGCGTTAGAAATAAGGTTGCAGGGACAGGTGCTGGAAGTAGTTGAAAGCTTTAGGTACTTGGGTTGTGATGTGGCTGCAGTTGGTGGAATGGAGTGCGAGGTATTGCACAGAGTGAATCAAGGAAGCAAGGTTTTGGGTGCTCAAAGGAGAGTGATGAGCATAAAGAGTATGAGTATGGATGTTAAGAGGGGACTGTATGAGAGTGTGATTGTGACAACCGTGTTGTAGGGTGCAGACTTGGAGACTGAACGCAGATTTGAGAAGGAAATTAAATATTTTTGAGATGAAGTGTTTGAGGAGTATGTTAGGAGTGACAAGATTGGATCGATTGAGAAATGAAAGTGTGAGAGACAGAACTGGAATAGTAGTGGAACTGAGCAATGTGTGGATAAGAGAGTACTCGGCTGGTTCGGACACATGGAGAGGATGGGTGAGGAGCGAATGTTGAAGAGGATCTATAGATAGATAGATAGATAGATACTATATTCATCCCCACAGGGAAATTCACATTTCCAGCAGTATCCCTGTGCTGAGAAAAATACAATAATAAAGCAAAAAGAGCAGAAGTCAATGGAAGGAGACCAAGAGGAAGGCTGCGATTGACGTGGATGGATGGTGTTATGAGTGCACTGCAGGAAAGAGGTCTAAATCTAGTGGAAGCTAGAGCTCTTGTTGGTGATAGGAATGAGTGGAGAGGTGTTGTAAAAGGATAGTGGGATGTTTGGACACGTTCTAAGGGATGGGCAGGGCACCCGTATGATGCGGCAGGGGTAAACCAGTGAAAGCTGCTGGGCCCTGCTGTTGAACAGAAGGATGTGTTGTGTCACCCTGACCCGAGTGACATGGCCGCTTTCTTGTGTCCCGTTTCTTCTGGAGGGACGAAAGCATGACCAACTTAGGTGCAGAGGTGCCTAACTTGTGGGTGTTTGGGTATTTGGGCTGGCCATGGTCCAAAAATGTTTTTGTGTGTTTTTTGCTATTTTCTTCCCTTTTCTATTTTCTTTGTTATTGTATGTGTTTGTCTTGCTGTCGGTCACCCCTCTTGAGGGATATGACCAAGGTAGACAGACAGACAGACATATAGATAGATAGATAGATAGATAGATAGATAGATAAGCTCAAGCTTCCATGCCTTGTCTTTTGCATGCACAGAACAGGATACATAGCGATGGGTGGTTATTCTGCCTGGGGGGGTACCCTCTATAGCCGCAGGTCCAAAGATACTTGTATGATGGACCACACACACCACAAACAATTAGTTTTCACAATGAATACCCATGAAAATTACTTTTATTATAATAGATACAGGGCAGTGGTTACCGCGTGTGCAGCGCAGTTCTGAGGTCATGAGATTGAACCTTTCTGTGTGGAGTTTGCATGTTTTCCCCATGCTTGCGTGGGTTCACTCCAGGCACTCCGGTTTCCTCCCACGTTCCAAAAACATGCAGCTCAGGTTAATAGGCCAGTCCAAATTTTCCCTAGGTGTGAATGAGCAAGTGAGTTGTCTGTCTCTGTGTGCCCTGCAACTGGCTGGCAACCAGTTCAGGGTGTACCCTGCCCACTCCTCGAAGAAAGCTAGAATAGGCTCCAGCACCTCTGCGACCCTACTGAGGATAAGCGCTGCAGATAATGGATGGATGGATAATAAAAAATATTTTTATATTATGCTGATGATAATCATGATGGTGAAAATAGTGATGTGACTGTGCATCCACAGCTCTATGCCCTTACCATACCTGTCAACCTGTGCGTTTTTGCCGTACAAAGTACGTTTATTATGCATTTTGAGACGTGTAAGACGTACAAGAAAATCTGTACGGAAAAATGCAAATTTGTCAATTATGGGTACCATCCGGTATACACAGACTATCACGAAACGGCAAATCAATCAAGTCAAACGAGTTTGCCACGGTAACCTCTATCTCTGTATCGTTTTTTTTCGTTGCAAATGAAGCGAGCGTTTGATGGTACTGTGCTTATGCGTCAGCCCCTGTAGTGCCTTATTTCGACTGCCCTGCAAAATCACCCCCCCCCCCTCGCGTGAACGTGCATTCTGCTGCGCTTCTGACAATAGCGATCGTATTCCATACAACAAGTTTATTAAAACAATAAAGCTATTGTCGGAAGCGCAGCAGAATGCGCTTCACGCGAGCGGGGGAGGATTTTGCAGGCGGGTCGAAATTAGGCACTACACCAGAAGACTCCACAACAGTTGCAGAAGTGATGTTTTGCCATTTTATCGCAGAGCACAACATACCTCAAACAGTTGCAGATCACTTCACAAGGCTTGTGAAAAACATGTTTCCCAGTCACAAGGCTGCAAAGGTTTGTATTTTCTGTCCCTGTTAAATAGTCTATTTGCAATTTAAAATACAAGCATCAATGGTTGATATTGTGATTTGGTTTACAAAATAGAAATGCCAACTGTTTTTTTTCTTCCCCAAAAATATCTTTATCTACAAATTTAAATGTATAGTATTATTAATGAATATTTTAGTTACGCTGATAGCAATTGTTCCAGATTTTATTTTTATTTTTTTTATTTTATTATTAAGAATATGTACAGAATGCTATAACAAAACACATGTACAATATAACATGTTAAACTACATAAATAAAAACGTTTGAAAAAAAAATATGGTGTAAGATTTTTTTGTATTTTGTAAGGGAAAATACTAGTTTGTAAGGGCATGGAACCGTGTAGGTTGACAGGTATGATATATATATATAGTTATGAGGTGTTTGTTACTTGTAAATACACGAGAGATTTAGCTGTAAGACACAATTATTAAGGAAGTCTGGGTGTAAGATTAAATAAGCATATGCTTCTTCCTATTCCTCGTCGGACGTATACGTTAACCTAACTTTTGTCTTGTCTTTTTGGACTTCTTGTTTAGTTTTTATCATGTTCGATATAAAGTTTCATTCATTCATTCATTCAAGAAAACATCGTTTGATGGCACACACACACAGGTCAAAAGCCAGTCAGGCAAAATGGACAGCTTTCAAGCTTCATACATGAATCCATCCCAGTGTGAGCAGCTGGTTTTGGTCCTGGAAGCTGAACAGTTCCTCTACGTTTTCCATGGCGCAGAAGTCCGGCCCGGTCGACTGCTTGGGGACCACCACATGTGTCACGGCCAGGTCCTCACCTTGCTGGAAAACAGACAGAAAAGGTCAGGTCCACAGCTTTCTATAGAAGATTAGATAGGACGCACTAGGGATACACTCAACGCTGTTCCAAAAAGCTGGACTAACCTTTTCTAGGTAAAAACGTGTACTTTTTTCATGATTAAATCTTGTTGAGGGATTCAGTAACTCCAGTCCCTCTTGGTGGCTTACATTGCTTCAATGTGTTTAAAAATAAGGCTGTAGATTTACTAAGTGGAAGTACAAGAAAAAATATTGTAAAACAGTACACTTTAAGCTGCGACCCTACTGAGGATAAGCGGTGCAGATAATGAGATGAGATGAGTCCTCTTTAAGGGTTTCGAGAAATGTTTTATAATTTTAACCCTTTATGTGGCAAGTGCCTGTACTGTATATGGTCACTTAAGTAGACATCCCAACTTTCTTTAACTTCGTGTTTTTTCATTTTAAAATACTTTTATATATATATATAGGATTTTTTAAGCCAGGACTGGCTATTTACAGTATTTAACCTTAATTTGCAGAATAAAACTAAAACTTTGTTAAAAAAAGTTATTCAAGTGCTAAATTTGTCCTGATTACCGATGTGAATCGCCTGTGCCCGCTCATTTGGCGCCAACCGCTACGGGCTCTGATTGGCTCCCTGTCCCTGTTTTAACCCAGTCCTGTCACTCTCCTGTTGTCAGTCCGTCTGCGAACCTCTGTTGATACAAGGTAAGCCTTTTTTTGACCTTGACTCCCGCTTGTCCCGTTATTGCTCCCATTTGTATCCGGCTACGACCCATTTTTGATCCCGACTACGTCTATTCTCCCGTCCTGGCTTACGACTCGTTTCCGATCCCGACCATGTTTTTCTCTCCCTGTCCCGGCTACCGACCTGTTTTTCCGTCCCTGACACCGCCATCGCTCGCAATGGAAGATCCTCTTCGGTATTCGGATCATAATCTGAGTGTGAGAGCGTCTTGCTTCCCGTGTCCAGCGAACACCGGATCGTGGGCGCAACCCTTCCTCTTTCTTTCAATAAAGCTGGTGGTAAACATTACGCAATTAGGTCGTGATTCCGTTCTGGTCGTGACAAAAATATCCTCTTAACACTGATTAGGAAATGTTAACAGTTTTTTTCAAGTGTTTCATATAAAGTGTTAAAATTTCAATGCAGTCGTTTGTAACTTGTATCATTGTTCATAAATTGTTTTAATAAATTGTGTGTTTGTGATTTTAAAAAAACATTTTTTAATTAATTTTCCGAGGCAGCCGCCAGTCTTGACGTTGACAAAATGTTAGGTGATGAAAATCAGTTGTAAAATGAGCAAGTTATGATTTATTTTTATTGCCTTAACAGGAGACGTTGACCTGACTAATATGGCCACCACGTCGGCACGCTAATTGGCATGCCGCTACAGCAGGCTGACGTATCTAGTCTTCTGTACACAGGATTCCAACAGCTTAAGGAAGTTAAATTCGAAGACTTTTAAAGACTTTTTTAAATGCCTTTTGAAATCAGATTTAAGAACAAGTTGACAAAAAAAAACAAAATTGAGAAAATAAATAGATTAAAAAAAAAACACCAAATGAATAAGATAAATTTTCAAACAAAAGTTTGTTTTCTTTTATTTTATTTGATCCAGTTAAAAAAATTCCATCTGAGATAGCACCCTCCAAAGTTTTAAACATGGAAAAAAAAAATAGAAATTATGCTTACAGGACTTCATGGATCCTCAGTCAAAACTGGCAGATAACTACTAATTCTAAAGAACCTTTATGCTACATTCATGAAGCCTTTTTGTCATGATGGATGAAAAATGACTTTTTGGTCCAAGGTACTTTTTTTCGAAAAACGTAACACTGCCATATTCATTGCCAATTTTGAGTGTAGAATCATAAAAAAAAACATGCTTGGAATAAAAAATCTTTGTACTCCCTGGATGTGGACAAGTGATACATTTTACAAAATCTTTGGGTATAGATTTTTAAAACTTTGGAAATTTGGATTGTGTCATGATTACTGATTACATGCACCTGTGCCAGCTGCTGCTGGCTACCTGATTGGTTCTCCGTCCTACTTAAGCTCGGTCCTTTCACTCGCCTGTTGTCAGTCGGTCAGCGAATTTCTGTTTCAACAAGGCAAGCACTTTGACTCTGACTCCTGTCGGTCCCGCTATTTTCACCCGATTTCCACCCGTCTGTTCCTGATTTTCCCGTTTGTCGTCGCTGGAGGACCTGTTTTTTGACCCCGACCACGTTTTGATCTCCCGTACCGGCTTACGACTTGTTTTTTTTATCTCAACCATGTTTTGCTCTCCTGTCCCTGCTATCGACCTATTTTTCCGTCTAATTACGCTACGATCTCCCGCTCCAGAAGATCCACTTCCGCATTTGTAACACACTCCGATCTCGTGAGCGGCTTGCTTCCCTCGTCCAGCGAGCATCGGATAGCTGGCGCTGATTTTTCTACATCTCAATAAACTTTTGGTTTCGACAGATTAGAGACATTTGAATGCCAATTAAGGCCTTATTTTTAGAATAATGAATTCAATGCCTTTTAAGACTTTTCAAGGATTGGCGGGAACCCTGGTATATATCTGGTCAGGTCCTGCAGCAATACCGACACCACTCCTGGCACCACTCACCAGTTGGCCGCACAGCACGCCGCAGGTCTCCACTCCGCGTGCTGAATTGCTGTCAGCCAACCTCAGGAAGCGAGTCGTCAGTGTCCGAGGCAGAAGCGTCCGGCGCAGATGTGCCACCCCAAAACCTGCCAAGCATGACAAACACTCAAGATTTGCACCAAATATGGTGGATTAGTCAGGTCCGATACCGATTATTGGTGTTACGTTTTCTTACTTTGAAGAGCAGCTAAAATGCCAGGAAGCGGCCAGCCCACCGCCAGCAGCAGCAGAGCCACAGGTAGCCTAGCTTAGCTCAAAGCACCATGAGGGAGGAGGAAGTATTATCAGGTGAATCTAAAAGCCCTAAGCTGGCCAGAAATTTGAAATAAGGATGGACTGATATGAGATTTACAGGGCCGATACTGATTTTTAATATTAAGAGGCCGATATTTGGAGAGGATGGTCATTTGCTGTAAAAGCTTATAAATTGGTGTAATACGGTTTAATATTGCAAAAAAAAACTATTTGTTATAAATTCAATTAAAACTTAAACATTTGTCTGAAACCTTTTACAATAAATAAATTGGAACTTCAACACAACAAACATAACTAATCTTTCACTCAAACCAAAAAACAACAGTGCAGGAAATACAATTAGGCTTGGCGGAGACTCGTATAAGGGTACACACGAACTTATTAAAAAGCTCCCGGATTATTTATTTTTTTACAATACATAAATTAAAATGTCAATACAACTAACATGACTTGAAAGAACTTAAACCGAAAAGTTAATCGAAATTTCAACAGAGTTTGTGAATTGATAAGTGTGGACACCTGATTGACAAACTAATGTTATGGTAACAACTAATCATTTTAGAATGCTTTTTATGCTCTCTCTCTCAATCACAAACACACATGCTTGATTGACGAACTAGTGTAATGATAAGAGCTAATATATCAGTCTCAACCTGAACGTGCGTCCCTAAAACAAGTTAACTAGAGTTTTTACGCTAACTCTTAATCACACAGCTGCTTTTCTACCACTAGCATTATCAGCGATCTGTATTCACAGACATGTCGGGACTCAGGAGTTAGCAGAGCTGCAGCTCTAACGTTATTCTTCCTGCTTCAGTGGCTTCGCCCCCGGTTGCTTATTCAATCAGAAGGTGTGGGGTGGAGAGCGTCCAAGACACAGGGCAGGAAGAGAGGGAGAGAGAGGCTCGGCTGCATTTGAGCCTAAATAATCGGATATCAGCAACTTACTCAGCATGGCTTGAAAGGTGACAGCAGATTGGCCGACAAGAGGAGGCGTAGCGTTGTCATTTGGCACTTCTCCTGGAAATAGGCGCTCTTTCCACATCGTCTGCCGAGAAAGAACAGGCGTGTTGACGTCATTTTTAAGCAGACTTGTTTAATTTTTCCTCAGTTGATGTGTGGCGTATGGAGTCAGGCAGCCAAGAAACGTGGCCACAATTTCAATCATTTACAAGCAATTCACACAAAATTCAGGGACTTTTCAAACTTTGAAAACATATCATTAAATGTTAAGCATTTTTAAAGATTTCAAGCAAGACCGATTACCCGGCAGGCCGATTATCGGTACAGATATTTCGGAATTTGCCGGATATCAGTATCAGTATTTATTCGACAGGCTGGGTATTTAGCCTTAGATGCAGCCGAGCCACTGTCTCACCCTCTGTTTTAGACGGTACCCACACGTACCTTCTGATTGGATTGCAACCAGGGGCAGAGCCACTTAAGCAGAAAAAAATGACGTTAGAGCTGAGTAATTAGCAGCACCTCTGCTAACTCCTGAGTCCCGACATGCCTTTGTATCAAGACCACTGATAATATTGAGTTTTTATAAATTCCGTAGTGGAAAAGCGTGAGTGTGATTGAAAGATAGCTTAAAAAGTGTAGTTAACTTGTTTCAGAAATGTACGTTCACACGTAGATATATATTAGGTCTTATCATAACATGAATTAGTCAGTCAAGCATGTGTGTTTGTGATTGAGAAAGAGAGCATAACAACCAAGCTCAAGTGGAAGGCTGAGTGATTAGCTGTTACCATAACATTGGTCTGTCAATCTTGCTCTAAAACAGGGGTGCCCCCAATTTTTTAATGACAAACTCTGTTGAAATTTCGATGCAGTTTTTGTTTTAGGTTAAGTTAAGTCTTGTTGGTTGTATTGAGATTTTTATTGATTTATTCTAATAAAAATTAGGGAGCTATTTAAGTTTTCAAGTACCTTTATACAAGAGACTGCTTAGCCTAATTTCATTTCTTGCACTGTTTGTTTGTGGTTTATGTGAAAGGTTAGTCGTGTTAGTTGTGTTTAAATTCAAGTGTGTTTACAGTAAAAGGTTTTAGAGAGCTATTGAGTTTTAATTGAATTTATAAAAAATTTCTTTGGAGTTTTTTTTTTCATTATAGAAAAATTCTTACACCAATCTTTAAGCTTTTACACCAAATGAACAACGGTTCCAAATATCGGTTATTGGCCTCCTCTTAATACTAATAATCAGTATCTGCCCTATCCTTATTTTAAATTTCTGGCCAATTAGGGCACCTTATAATCTGGGAAATACGGTAACACTTCCTCCCCCCTCATGGTGCTTTGAGCTATGCCGGGCTACCTGTGGCTCCGCTGCCGCTGGCCGTTGGCCGGCCGCTTCCTGGCACTTGAGCTGCTCTTCGAAGTAAGAAAACTGTTCAGCTTCCAGCTGCGAACGGCGAATGGCCGCCACGCGTTGACGCTCTGCCTCCAGGGAGTCCGACAAGCCTTGCCCGGCTGATGCCTTGCAAAATGACAAAAGGACAAAGCTTTTCTTTAAATACCACAAAATCTGAACTCAAATTCTACAGTCGGTGTCGTCCGCAGACTAGTGGTGGGCGGATTGATCCAAATATTGATACCAAGCAAGTCAATAATCTGATTCATACTATAGTCCTGGGATCCATACTTCTCTCCTCCACCGATTTCCTCAAAGCGCTGCTTCTCTATTGAGATATCGCAGCCCTTCTCTCTCTCACCTACCGCCCGTGGCCTCAGAGTTTATGCCTGAGTGTGTAGCTGACTGACATCTGTCCCTACCTGACCTGCTGCTGCATCCTACCTGCCAGGCAGGAAAGAGGGCCAAATCTATGTGCTCTCCCCTACCGGAAGCCAAAAAAAACAGAGGAAAAACCGAAGTGCAGCATCGTGCAGATTTCTTTTTTCAATTACAGAAAAGGACTATGCCAGGTGTCATTTGTATGGTTAACTGGCCTGTGATTATTGCAACACCACACATTTACATAAGCACATGATAGAAAGCTCACTCGGCAGAGAGCAACAGGCTGCAAGTAAAATGTAAACATGTTCCTGAACACACCCCAGTAAATCTGTTGTCACGATGGCAAAAGATCAAATGAAAAACAATGCAAACACATTTGACTCTAGTTTACAAAATTCTCAAAACGCGTTTTGAGCATTTTACACATCAGGTTTCCAAACAATCAAAAATTATGACTTACAATTAAATTCAATGGTAGGAGAATATAGGGTTTTCCATGTTCTGTCCCTAACAAGCCATTTGAACATAATTTACGGGATGCGCTCCAAAAGAAAGGAGTACTCGCACCTGCACTTGAAAGATGTGGGCACGTTCCTTCTCGTACTTTTCCTCTAGCCGTCTGCGCAGCTCGTCTTTCCGGGAAAACGCGACTTTCTGGAGTTTCTGCACAGATATCAAGCTGCCAATCAGAGGGAACTGTACATCTAGTCCAGGGGTCTCAAACTCAATTTAACTGGAGACTCTTGACACAGAGTCTGGATGAGGCTGGGCTGCATCACATATTTCACAAGAAAAGCTCGGATAAAAAAAATGTATGGTCTCAAATATCGTTATTTTCAACACAAAATAAGATTGAAAAAAACAAACATATTAAAAATTAACTAATTCAGTGCCATAACGTATAAATACAGTACATTTACAGAAGCATTGTCCGAATGCCAAAACTTAAGTACCGTATTTTCCGCACTATAAGGCGCACCTAAAATCTTTTTTTTTTTTAAAGCTGACTATGCGCCTTATAATCCGGTGCACCTTATACATGGATCAATATTGAGTTGCGAGACCTTGCAACTAAGAGAAGCAGCCACCGACTCAATTTTTCGCGTAGAAGAAGTGCCCTGTGCATACTGGGAAACATTAGACAACGCTTCTCTTTTATTTGTGCGTTTGTATAAAGACCCTGAAATGGCTCCTATTAAGAGACACGCTTATAACGCAGAGTTTAAACTCAAGGCAATCAGTCACGCAGTAGAACACGGAAATAGAGCAGCAGCAAGACAGCTTAACATTAATGAATCGATGTTGCGGAAGTGGAAGAAGCATGAGGATGAGCTGTTTACGTTTTATATTTAACAGTTATTATGTTATTGCTTTATTGTTATTGTTTTGCACTTGTTATTGTTTTTGCACATTACGAGTGTCACTATATTGCGATTGCACTAACGTTTAATTTACCATAACAGTATTAGACGTTTTTTTTGCGTGTTGACTAAATGGAGGAAAAGTAAAATGTTTTGCCTTGCTGTTGTGCAAAGATGTTAAAGATGGGTCACGAAAATGCTTGACCTCAGAGAAAATAATAAAACAGCTGTTTATTCATTTTGGGAGCTAATGGAGTTGTGGAAAGCTTGTTTTTTATCTATTAATAAAGTTTGACTGACCTATCTGAGTGTTTTGTTGACATTCCCTTTAGCGCGGCACCATCTAATGGTTGCATAACGTAACTACATCCTCTATTGTAGCCATGTCAAGTCAAGTCACATTTATTTATATGGCCCTTAATCACAAAAATGTCTCGAAGGACTGCACAGGATTACAATTACAAAATTGCACAATTACCTGATCTTAAACCAGCATGTACTTATAGCACCTTATAATGCGGTGCGCCTTATGTATGGAAAAAGTTTTAAAATATATCATTCATTGAAGGTGCGCCTTATAACACGGTGCGCCTTATAGTGCGGAAAGTACGGTACATTTGTTTTTTGTTTTTGTTTTTTTAAACTAGTATAAAGGGTTTGGTGCAGCTTATCAGTGAGTATCAAGCCTTTGGGAATTATTTTAATATGAAAAAAAGCCGCCATCAAATGGCAGGAGTGGCTTAGATCAGATCTTTGTCCACACTCGCTAGTGTTTCTTCCTGTATCCAGCAATTGAAGTGTGTTGGCGGCCCCGCATGGCGAGAAGGTAGAGAAGCAGTGTGTGAGAGTAGAGACAGTGAACGCTTTGAGCTTTATTCTCTCTAAAAAGATGACAAGTCCTATCATCACTTTTACGGCGGAGAGGGGTGACGTTTTGTGCACGTCTGCAAGAACACAATAGCCTTGGTGACTTCATTTAAAAACGTAGTGTATTGAGTCAGACTGCCATGAAACATGGCAATTGCCACAGTTTCAAGCATTTTCAAGGATGTCACCCAAAATTCCAGAATTTTTCTGACGTTGAAAACACAACATTTAAATTCAAGCATTTTCAAAAATTTCAAGGATTTACAGCACCTGTACGAAACCCTGCCTGGTCTAGTAGGTGACACACCTCTGCCTACCTTCATAATGACGAGCTTTTCTGGAACACGACACTCCTGATAGTCCTTGTGGGTCGGAAGCTTCTCCACAAACAACCTACAATGCACAAGAAATGACAATGATAGAGATGACATAAAAAAGGCGTATCTCAATGTCACACTTTTTTTACTCACAGTACCCGAAAAGAATGTTTAAGAATAGAGGAAACAGAAAGTCAAACTGAAAGATTTAAAGGTGCAAAAAAGCACGAGGGAAAAAGCTAATGGTGCATCTGATGATGAACTGGACTTTAAAGTATATTAAATAAATACATTGTAAATTTTCTGTTGGTATTGTGTTCATGGTTTACGCTGTCAATGAATTAAAGTTGCAATTATTCAACAACGTTTGTTACGTTTATGAGTTTGAGCTGAGAAAAACTAAAAGTTTCATACCAATCTTAATTTAGAAATTAGGGGTGAGAATTCTACAGGAGTCTGCGATATACATGAATAAATACGGTTCATTCAGTGGTCAACTGCAAAGTTTGTAACAAAAAAACGTACTTTTGAAATCGAACACATTTACAACTGATGTTTGTCGTTTTTAACTGTATGCATTTAATTTCAAATATATTTGTCAGGCATAGTCTGGCATGACGCTCGAGCTCTTTTATTGCAAAATCTACAGTAAATAAATGTACAATGCATCGATACCCTATTGGCTTGAATGTTACTTGAGTCTTACTGAGGCGAGTCAGACTCCGTTTCGTTCAACCGTCCGACATCTCTTTAAATGCTCCTGTGTGATTGTGTCTACTGTCTACTGTTTGTAGACCACTTTATGGGCAAATTCAAGCACTTTTTAAGTCCTCTCAAGGCCAATTTTCCAGTATCATTAAAAGAAGAAATCCAGTGCAGATCAAAATAACAGAAGCCTATACTTTTGTTTCAAACCCATAACTCTATCCCCAACCTTATTTCAGAACCCTAAAATCAATTTAAAACCCTAACTTACAGCCTAAACCCTAGCTCTTAACCCTAGCACAAGACCTAACGCTAGACCTAACCCTGTTTCTAATCGTAACGTATTTTGAAACCCTACATTCGGTTTTGAACCCTAATATGGACCACAAACTCTAGTTCCTAACCCTATACTTACACCTAACTCTAGCTATCAAACAAGCCCCAACCCTATTTGAGACCCTAAATTCAGTTTAATACCCTAATAAGGACTCTGAACCTTAATTTCTAACTTTAGCCCTAATCCTATTTCGAAACTATAAAACAAGTTTAAAACCCATATTTGAACATCTAACCTGAGAAACACTGCAACAATTTCAAGCATTTACATCTAAAATTAAAGAACTTTCCAAACCTTGAAAACACAACATTAAAATTCAAGCATTGTCAAGGATTTTAAGCAACCGTAGAAACCCTGCGCCATGATATACGGTCTGCTTTGCAAACTTTGCCAGTATAGTTTTTCCGCATTATAAGGCGAACTCCTAAAAATTAGTCTTCTGTCATATATTTTTATATACCACATAAGGCGCATCGAACTATAAGGATATGGAAATAAAACAACAGTATTAGCTACCATATTTAAACCGTTGCTTACGATATATATTAGTACAATAATTGATCTGTCGAAAAATAAATTAAATTAAATTAAAGCCACTCCTGTCATCTTATGATGATTTTATATACTGAATACATTCCCAGAGGCTTGCTACTTTCTGATGAGCTGCGTCAAACCGTTTATAATAGCTTTCTAAAAAAACAACACAAACATATTTTTATGTTTTAGCACTGCGAGACAATGATTCTGAAAACGTATTTAAACGTTATGGAACTGAAAGAGTTAAGGACTTTTTTGACAACGTGGACTGGAGGTTAGATCTTAAGCCCGAGCATGAACCTGACTTGAGTCCGACCTGAAATTTGGGTCTGGTCGACTTATTAGCTCAGGTTTGGGCAGGGCTTCTCTCTCGCTGACTTTCTTTGAATTAGTCTTCCCTCATTGTTCTTAGTTTATTTTTCTTTGTGGTGGATTCATGTGCGCGATTGATTCCGTCCCCCTTTCGCGCTTGGTTGAGCACTCAGCGGAGTTAAACCTGGATCATTTTAAAAAAGTCAGCGAGAGGGAAGCCCTCCTCCTCCTCAGCAAAAATTAAAATAAAAAGTCCTCACAGATAAAATATGAAAATTCAGGTTTGCTTTGGGATTGGTCCCTTCAATTCAAGTGAATTTGTTGGGCTCTGGCTGAGTCAGGCTTCAATACCCGCTTTGGATTTTTTAAGTCCGATCTTACCTCTAACGCGGTTGAAGCTCTACTCACGTGATGAAGCGTGTGTAGAGCACAAAAGCGTTCTCCAGGCTGCCACGCCGCAAATAGACGTCGGCCACGCGTTCCATCTCCAGGCCGGCGCGGAAGTAGCAACGGGGCTCCACGCCGTGGTTGATGTCCACGCTGGCGGCCATCTTGGACAAGGCCCGCACGCGCTCGGCAGCGCTCAGCGACGCGTCTCGGTAGTCGGCTTCGCGGCACAATTTCTTCTGCGGGCAACACAAGAGCGACAAAGTATATATTTTTAAAGCACATCAGACAAAGGAGAAGAAACACACAGAGAAAAAAATCTATGGATTATTGGTGTATCCGTCTTTCCCATACCATATAGTTTCTGGCAGGCCGCCCGGTTTAAATTAGTCCCGCCAGAGTCTCATAAACTTGTATTATAAAAAATTGTAATTCCTTCAATCATTCCTTCTTCACACCGCTTATCCTCACTGGGGTCACTGTGTAAGAACTATAATAATATTTTCAAATATATATAAAATTGCGAAGTGAATCAAAATAGACCTAAGATTTATGGCCCGAGCCCGAACCCGAACCCGAGGCAATTTCGGGCCGGGTCGGGCCTGAAATGTCAGTCATACGGTCGGGTCGGGTCGGGTTCGGTCCTGCTTTTTTTTTTTTTTTTTTAAATTAATTAATAATTATGAATATATGTTCATTAAAAATATATACTCAAACTATGTATGGATACTAGACCAAGGAATACTTGTTATAAAATAAATAATTTGGATAAAACGGAGAAGGAGCTGTAATTGCTTTTAACGGAGCCAGAGCATGCTCTGCTCTGTGCACGTGACGTGACGTGAATGCTGTCCTCTTAATAATCTTCCCCTCCGCAAATTCGCGTGATTTTGGCCTGGTATCCCCGATATGGAGTCGGACCAACAAGAAGTTAAGGATAAACTCAAGAGAGGAGAACTGACGAGGAAAACGCACTCTGGTAAGAGTGAAGTGTGGAGCAATTTCAAATTGTCGGAAGCGTACATTGACGTTGGTGACATTTTCATCCGCGTTAAAAAACGCAATTTGCAGAATAAAATCACGCTTTATTGTTTAAATAAACGCGTTATATAGACTAGGATCTCCCAATTATTATAATTAGCTCGCTTTATTGTTTTAATAAGCGTTTTATATAGAATACGATCAGGGGGGGGGGGGGAATTTGCATAGGAGTCGGAAAAGGGCACAACACGTCAACACCCCCTCAATGAAAGTGCTGCGCTAAAATCTTAAGGACGTACTACTACTGCTGCTGTGGATTATGGCCCAATGATCAAGTCGTCAAAATGACGGACGCCCTTAAATGTTTTCGCTACCTCAAAAAAAAAAACCCGTCAATGACAGATTGTCGCTTAATGTAACATCTGCAGTGCAGACACAGAAATATAAAAGATGTAAATGTTTATACAGTTTTATTTAACTTAGGCCTAGATGTTGTAACAAAAGGCAGAGTTTAATTTGTTATCATAAATCACCCCTCCTTATAAATAAAATATGTAATTTCGGGCCCCTTTCGGGCCGGGCCAGCAAATCCAGTTAATTAGTCGGGCTCGGTCCGGGTCGGGTTTAATACCCCTCGGGCCTGCGTCGGGCTCGGGTGCTTTTTTTTGGCCCAATCTTACCTCTAAATCAAAATAACTTTGAGGGATTGTCACGGTTGTCCATGGTGCCCAATTGGCCTATTTAAGCTCAGTGCTCTCACTCCCCCTTTGTCAGTCTGTCAACGAACCTCTGCACCCGCAAGGCGTGTGTTTTGACTCTGTCTGGTTTCCTGCTTATGTATCCTGTCTGGTATCGTTCCCGTCTATCTTGTCGTGCTTGTTTTCGGACTCCAGTCTCCAGTGTCTGGTATCGATTTCATCTGTCTCGCCCTGTCTGTTACCTTGCTAAAATCTCCAGTACAGGGTTTCGTCCCCTTCTATCTCGTCCTGTGTGATATCGTTCTCCAGTCTCCTGTGTGTGGTATTGTCTCCGTCTGTCTCGTCCTGCTTGTTTTTGGACTCCAGTCTCCAGTGCCTGATATCAATCCTGTCTGTCCCGTTCTGTCAGGTATCGACCCCATCTGTCCGATATCTGCTCGTGCAATTAATATCGATCTCGTCGGCCTCTGGCTTCCTGTCGTTTTAAGCCAGACTGCTGCCTTACGTCTTCAGCCCAACGATCGCCGAATCACTGGCGTTTTAGTTTAACGTGCATGACTGCCCCATTTCCCGTAAAAAGAAAAAGCTTGTGTGAGAAACGTCTGGTTCCTCCTCCTCTCTCTGTTCTTGACAGATATATAAGTATAAATATGATCACAAACGTCATGGTGTGTAACTGTAACTATATGTTGATCACACTGCCCATCTCTCAGCAAACACTCAGTGTATGCATGGGTGTGTTACTGTCAGGCACACTTTCAGATACTCTTTCTACCTGTCCTGCTGCTGCATACTGCCTGCCAGGCATAAGACAGGGCCAAATCCCTTTGCTCGCCCCAACCAGAAGCTAAAATGATGAATAAAAAGAAGGAGCAGCGCATTGTTAATTGTTTTCAAATGCAGGAAATTACAATGCTAGGTGTAATTTGCATACGTGTCAGCCTATACATTTCCCCCGTATTTTATACGTTTTTTGATCATTACAAATGCTGTATAACCATTTTTAAGCAAATTGAAATAAGTAAATAAATAAACCTTTTTAATTGATCTCATTTTGTTCATTTGGTTCTAATTCAGATGGTCTAGGTCACTGGTAGCAGACAGCAATGTCATCGTAGATTGCTAATGTTCTCGCCATACACTAGCAGATTTTACTTCGTATAATAAGCAACACTAGATTTACTGTACTGTAATATTCCGACTTTAAGCCGAGACTTTTTTCCCAAGCTTTCAACCCTGCAGCTTATGTAACGATGCGGCTAATATATGCATTTTTTTCTAACCGCCACCAGGGGCGCCAGAGCAGTACAGGTAAGAGTGAGATAGGTGGAATATATGTGTCGAGAAAGACGCAAATTTAATGTAACTTCGCTCTTTGTGCATGAATAAAACTAGCATCAACAAACCCTCATCATAAATCAGAAAGGGGAGGGCTAACTACCATATTAGGAAGAACTTTACGAGTCTGTTTAGTTGTAAACTGAAAAAATGTGGCAAAACAAACGTGATTACAAGAGGCAACATAGTACAAAGCAGGATTTTTATTTATCTGTCGGCATTGTCGTGTGTTTTGGAGTAAATATATTTTACACGGTTGGAGTCAATGGATTGTTCTTTGTCATGAACCGGAACAGGATCAGGACCCAAATCCGTGACGTTTCTCACACAATCTTTTTATTTTACGGGAAATGGGGAGTCATGCACCTTAGGCAGCAGTCTGGCGTAGAATGACAGGAAGCCTTGGGACGACGAAATCAATACCAATTGCCCGAGCAGATATCGGACAGATGGTATCGATACCGGACAGGACGGGACAGACAGGATTGATATCAAAACAGGATATCGAAAACAGGACAAACTAGACGGGAATGAAACTGGAAACCGATATTAAACAATGGGACAGACAGGATTGATATCAAAGGAGGATATCGAAATTAAACAGGACAAACTAGACGGGAACGAAACTGGGAACCGATATTAAACAGGAAAAAATAAACGGGAACAATACCAACAGGAAACAGGACCGAGTCAAAACCCACGTCTTGCAGGGCAAAGGTTCGTTGACGGACTGACAAAGGAAGAGTAAGAGCAGTGAGCTCAAATAGACGGAAAGCCAATCTGTCAACGAGCCGCAGCTGGTGCCACACGGGGGGGGCTAATTGGGCGCCATGTCAACCATGACATTCTTGATGTAACAAAGCCATTTTTTGCAGACATTTAAAGAAGTTAAAGACGGCCAGGGGACGTAACAGTGAGTTACGCCGCCTTTATACCTTTCCGGTATCTTGTTTCAGACTGATTGTGATGTTTCTGTGATGAGTATATTTGGAAATAGTCATCATATCTCAAATCCCAAGGATTTAAGCTTTCCAATGCTATGTATCATGACTTATTTCAGTGACTAGTGACATTGTATAGAAGTCCTCCTTGGAATGTCAAGGGGTTAAGGTACTGGATATTATTAAAGCTCTTTCTGTGTACCGTCTTTCTTTGTAAATATCTTACGTTTCACTGTGGGCATGTGCGGCTTATAGTCAGGTGCCGCTTATGTAAGTACAAAATATTTTTTCCTTTAAAAAAGTACTGGGTGTGGCTTCTAATTAGGTGCGTCTTATAGTGCAAATTTTACAGTACAGTATGTGGGGAAAGAACTGAGAAAGCTGCTGAAATAATTGTCTGAGCTGTTTAAATGGTGAATAAAATAAACTTGTTCACACCAATTATAATTATTATTATTTGTGTTTATAAGTTTATTATAGCTTCATAAAGGGAGAAATCGGCTCAGGTGGGCAGGTCATTAGAATGATTCTGATGATTTTCTAATGATGCCCATGGAAAGAATAAAGTGGCCCCGGGAAGATGGCAATGATGAAGAGTGTAGTGATGAAGATTGAAATGATTTACCAGAGAGTTTAGAGTAAAGTTTTGCTCCATGGTGCGTGTTTCCACGGCAGGCTCAGCTTGTCTGGCAGGTTTCAGTCATTCAGGCGCTTTTTCATGATGTTTTTCTGCAAGGAAACAAGCGCAATTTCCCATCATCCCCTGCAGCGCCTCGGCATGCATGTGACGTAATACGGGGCAAAATAGTCCAAATGGAAACACGAATGTTGCCTCCTCAACTCCAAGAAATCAACGAGGTGAAAATCGAACTAGGGAAAATAGAAGAATAAAAGAAAAAGAAAACAAAGAGCTAAAGATGCTGTCTACCTTTTGAATTGCACCTGCTAAGCGCGTCCCCGCGCGACTGCTGCGCGTGCACCTGACGAGTCAAGCGAAACCAGAGCGAGTTAGGATAAGCAAAAAAACGAGTTAAGATGACCATAAAACGATCGCGACTTAAGATAACCATAAAACCGGACCGAGTTAGGGTAACCACAAACGGGAACGAGGCCGAAAAGGGAAAACAATGTAGCCGTTGTAAGCTAACGCGCAACGAGAAAACGATTGATGTAAGCGCAGATCGTCTAAGCATACAGAGCGCCCACTCTTTAGAGATGTGAACTTCACGAACGAAACGATTCTCTTAGCCGGCTCTTTGGAGTGAGCGAGGGTGGCCTCCTATCAATAAGGAGCCGGCTCCCTTCGAAACATGCATTCTGTTTCTCTTTTTATTTTCTTTATTTCTCTTGACTATTTCTCCCTTTCCCTGCTTCTTTCTCTGTTTCTTGCTCTCCCTTTCTTTAATTTAGCTTTCTCTCTTTCTCTATTTCTCTATTTTACTCTTTCTCGTTTTTCTTTTTTCTGCATCTTTCTTTCTCTTTTTCTCTGTCTTTCTGTTTCTTTCTCTTGACCCCTCCCCTTCTCCCTTTATCTCATTTTCTTTCTTTTTTCTACCCTCTCTCTTTCTTTCTCTCTTTCTTTCTCTCCCCCTTATTTCATTGTTCTTTCTCTTTCTCTCCTTTTTCCTATTGCTGTTTCTCTCTCTCTCTCGCTTTGTCTCTCACTCTCATTTTCTATCTTTCTCTCACTCTCTTTGTTTTTTGTCTTTCTTCTTCTTTCTCTCTCTCCCTTTCTCTTCCATTTTTTTGTTCTGTGTGCTGTTCTTCCCCCCCCCCCCCCCCCTCTCTCTCACTCGCTCTCTCTCTTTCTGTCTTTCGCCGGCTCTTTTAAAAAAGCACGGTCGAAAGAGCCGGTTCTCCAAAAAGAGCTGGAATCCCTATCCCGACAGAGGACCCACTCGGATATCCGGTTTTCGCTCAGTGCATTCGCGCTGAGAAACTGGAAAAGGAGAAAAAACAGCACCTCTGGAGTCTGAACAGCAGTCCGAACCGACAACAGGAAGGATAACTCGTTTTAGTCTGATTAATAGAAAAACTACTTCCAGGAAGTTGAAAATAAATAAAATCGGATGCGTCGTGACCCCTGACTACAAGGATGCGTACAGGTGTTTTATTTTGAAAGTGCTACTGACGTTGAGTGCGACAACCATGGGAAAAGTGTACTCGCAGGTAAGAGCGCTTTTTTTGCTCAGTTTATTTATTAATTTTCTCATCCCGCTCATACATACGAAGTTGTGTGGAGCAAAAGTCGTTTATTGAAAACATTTCAAGTATAGGACATTTAAACTCCTATTAGCGAAGTAGACCCGTTTAATTCCCATAATTCTTCACAACGTGTCATTAATGGTGATGGATCGTTCGCGTACGATCGGCCTAATAAACCGGCTCTCTAAAGTTTACGGCGAGGCCGATTGGCGGGGAGTTGGCTTCCTCTGAAACTCTCTCACTCTCTCTCTCTCTCTCTCTCTCTCTCTCTCTCTCTCTCTCTCTCTCTCTCTCTCTCTCTCTCTCTCTCTCTCGTTATTACCCTTACTTTTCCCCTCTCTTTCTTTTTCCGTCTTTTGTTCTTTCTCTCTCACTTGATCCTTGATCTCTCTTTCCCTCTTTTATCTCTATCATTCTCCATTTTGCACTCTCCCTTTCTCTCTCTCTCTCTCTCTCTCTCTCTCTCTCTCTGTCTCTCTCAACCTATCTCTCCCTTGCTTTATATCTCATTCTCTCTCTCTTTCCTTCCTTCTCTCTTTCTCTCTCACCGCCCTTCTCTCTCTTTCTTATTGTCTTTCTTTCTCTTTCTTTAGTTCTCTTTTATTTTATAGCTTACTTTCCTGCTCTCTTTATCACATTCCTTATCCCTCTCTTTCTGTCTCTTCCTCTTGATTTCTCCCCCTTAGCATCCCTCTTTTCCCTCTTTCCCTCAATTCATCTTTATATCTTTATCTTTCTCTCTCTCTTCCCCACTGTCTTTATCTCTTTCCAGCACTTCCGAAGGTGCCCGTGACTGGTCAATATAAGTAGTGGCATCTCTGTGTTGTTTGCATAGTACTGTACAACTATTTTAAATTTCAAATTAAGTTTAATTAATAAGTTAAACGTTCACTGTATATTAAAACAATAATATTCTGTAGTAGCACAGTACATTTTCAAAATTAATTAATTTGGTTACTTACTGTTAGTAAGATATCATTAAAATCAACAAAATCTGGGAAAAAAACCCGTTTGGGAGCTGAATGAATCAGCTCTTTTCCATGGGCCCGAGCCGAAAAAGACAGTTCTCTAAAAATTAATTGCCATCATTCGTCCTTAGGATAATGTTAGCGTGTGTGCGTGCGCGTGCGTGTGAACTAGCCAAACGGGTTCATTTAGGGATGATTATTCTAAAAGTGACTCAACTTGTTCGACCCCGCCCTCGCACAGTAATGTGTATGTTCGCGAACGAACGAAAAAGATGGCTCCTTTTAGCGAGCCAAGCCAAAAAAGCCGGTTCTCAAATAATGAGCCGGAATTCCCATCACTATCTCACAGCCCGCCTGCCAGTTCGCGTACGACGACGATGTTGAGCAACTTTCGCGCGCAGTTGACCGCAACCCCAGCAACTTGGAGGCACGTGATGACGTCACCGGAGACACGCCAATCATCGCCGCCTGTCGCCGCGGCAATCTCCGCACACTCGGGTTCCTTCTAGAAAGTCGCGCGAACGTACGTGCGCGCAACAAGGTCAGTGAATACTGCTTTTATTTCTCATGTACAGTATTCCCTTGATTTTCGCAGTGGTTGCGTTCCAAAAAGTCAAAATCTGCAAAGCAGAGACCTCTAATAATTAAATACTCTCTTATACATTGAAACCAAACTTAACACATATGTTGAACCAATCAAATTGCTGTAGCCAGATACTGAAGGTGCCTTATCTGAGTCAGATCAGGAGGCCAACCATGGAAAGCAATACTGTTTAATTTGGGGGAGCAAATCCACACAGAAAACAACCTGGAAAGGGATGGGCGTCACCAGGCTATACTTGCCCAAGACACACCACAGGAAGTTGTGCCCTTAGGACCCAGGTGATTAAGAATCCATGAACTATGAATTTATAAACGTTGGGCTTTTACGTAACAAAAATATTATGTACTATATATTATACTAGTCATGATTACTCATTGCCCTCACCTGTGCCCGCTCGTTTGGCGCCAGCTGCTTCTCATTGCCTGATTGATTCCCCTCCTATTTAAACTCAGTACTCCAGTCACTCCTTGTCAGTCCGTCAGCAAACCTCCGCATGTGCAAGACAAGCACTTGGACTCTGGCTCCCGTCTGTCCCGTCCTCATCCGTATCCCGCTCGTCTGCTCCTAATTTCCCAATCGTCTCCGGCTCCGTGTTTTTTTCCTTCCTCCGACACGCTCTGATCTACCGCTCCGGCTAGTGACCAGTTTTTGCCCATCTACCACGCTCTGATCTCCCGCTCCGGCTGTCGACCCATTTTGCCCATTGATCACGCTCCGATCTCCTGCTCGGCAAATCCACTCACTTCCGCATTCCGATCACGCTCTGATCTGAGCTGCTTGCTCCTCCTGTCCAGCGAGCACTGGATTGCTGGCGTTTGTTTCCCCGCACCTGACTTACTCGATATCCCATTAAACTTTTGTGTGAAACGTTACGCGTTTGGGTCCACCATCTGTTCTGGTTCAGACAATACTGTGATTTTAAAAAAATCCTGTATTGTACTATTGATTCAGAACACGAGCCACTCCACTCAGGGTTCGTAAGGTCGCTTGAAATATTTGAAAATTCTTGAATTTTATTTCTTTGTTTTCAATGATTGAAAAGTGCTTGAATTTTGGGTGAAGTGCTTTTAAATGCTTGAAATCCTGGCCATATATGTCATCATAAAATGACGTTGACACTGCTCTCTGGCGGGTTCACTTTGCCATTGCATTTCTTCTTCCATCGTGATTAACAGCAGCTCGCGTTAGTTTGTAAGACATTGTCCTATGAGGCATCATCACCCCAAGAGGACAGGTGCATGCTACACCTAAACAGGTCACCATGAAATGTGTATTAATGCGAGGATTATGTATTAACTTTGGACGTTTTTTTAGGCTATGCAAAAGTTAAGGTAGTGTTTCCCAGTAGTCGATTGTAATAGGAAGAACGTCCTTCAACTGAAAATGTAAGCTACATATTACAGTTATTTTACTCAAAATCTAGAATCATATGTTTTAATAAATGCACATGCAACTTTGCATTCATAAATCGCAGAAATATTTGTTGCTCTGCAAGGTACATGATTCGTACCACATTTTTTTCTAATAATGGTACTAGAGAAATTGGAAAATTGGCTTTGAAAGTCCTTAAAAGGTGCTTGAATTTCCAAGCACCTCCATCATGTGAATGCTATTTGAAAACAAAAAATGTGGCGTGAAACGAACATTCCAAACAACAAATAAAAGTACTGAACTTTATAAACGTGTTTTTTTTATACAAATAACTTCTGTACTTGCCCAAGACACACTACAGGAAATGGTGCCCCTACAACCCTTATGTGAATGTTGATGAGAGAATAGAAATGTGGCGTAAATTGTTTTCACCCCCCTTTAGCATGTCAAGTAGTTCAACTTTGTAGGCCATAGAAAGTATCTTCTGCCTTTAGGTACCTTTGTGGGTCCAGAGCGTTGTGTTGCCATGGTGGCTTTTACTGTGTTCCCGTGAATCTTTAAAAAGTCTTAAAAGGCATTTAATTCATCATTCTAAAAATAAGACCTTAATTGGCATTACAATGTCTTAAATCCAAGTATCGAAAGTCTTATATATATGAACTTATTACTAAGAGTTACATTGGTTTGAACTAAAAGGATTTAATAACTGTCAGAACCAAGACAAATGGTAGACCCAAACGCACAACGTTTCACTCAAAAGTTTATTGGGATATTAAGGAAACAAACACCAGCGATCCGGTGCTCGCTGGACAGGGGGAACAAGCAGCTCACGGGATCGGAGCCTGATCGCAGAAGTGGATTTCCCGGGGCGGAAGATCAGAGCTTGGTCGGTGGTCATAAATGGGTCGTTAGCCAGAGTGGGAGATCGGAGTGTGGTAAAATGGACAAAACGAGTCGATAGCCGGTGCGGGAGATCAGAGCGGTTGGTCAAAAACAATTTGTTAGCCGGAGACAAACGGGAAATCAGGAACAGACAAGTAGGATACGGATGAGGACGGGACCGACGGGAGCCAGAGTCAAAGTGCTTGCCTTGCGTATGCAGAGGTTCGCTGACGGACTGACAAGGAGTGACTGGAGTACTGGTGCCAAAAAATCGGGCACAGGTGAGTGCAATGAGTAATCATGACAGTAACATTCATTGATGTTTTCTTTAATTATTCACCGATTTACTTCTGTGGCAACATTGCATGAGCTATCAAAACGGTGATATGGTTTCAGTCGGGCCTTTCAGAGCAGACGCATGTCTTAGGTCTACCCACAATACATATAGTAACTTCGGACAGAGACGTTAACTTTGTACGATGGGGAAGTTTTTACCCATGGCTAAAAGCTGTACCAGGTAATGTAGGGCAAGGTTTTGTCCGTTTCAATTGTGTTTTTTTCGTTGACTTGGTCTTAAATTTGATCTCAAAAGGCATTGAAATATTCTTTAAAAGTCTTGAATTTAACTTGCCTTAAGCTGTAGAACATGTGAACAACTTAGACCACAACGCTATTGACACACAGGCAGAAAGGAACGATTAGCCAATCAGAATAAAAACACAATGCACGCTGAAAATCCACACAGTAGTGAAACCGCGAAAAGTAAACCGCGATACAGCAAGGCATTACTGTATTTCTTTTCTTTGTCGATTTTCCTGGAGTTTTGACATTTGCTGTGTGTTTTTTTTTTCAGAAGCTTCGCTCGTGCCTTCACTATGCGGCAAAGCAGAATTTTTCCCTTCTGGACCATCTCATCATCCTGATTCTCATGCCCATCCTTCTTCTTGGATACTTCCTTTTAGTATGCAATGACATCATTATCCAGTGGCGGGCCGTGCATTTCCCATCTACGCCTTAAGTAGTGCTACAATTGAATCAATCCAACCATTAATAACTACTTCATGGCTATACAACATTTACTGCAGCTACAGCTTCAACACATATGCAAATGCATCCAAAAACACCTTATAAAATTGCACATCAATTAGGAATATAGCCACATTTTACTCACTAAAAATCGTTTTTGTGCACAAAACTCATCCTCCTTACTTTTCTCAAGATTTCAATTGTTCTGTCTTACAGATAAGAAGTCATTTTCTTTCACATCGAAGCTAATGCTGAAAGTCAAGCCTGTCTTGTCGTATTTCTGCCATACGTTTTGTTTTCGATTTAGGGTTGAAAACTTCTGTGCGAAAGAAGCAGTGGCAACAGTGTTTTTTTTCTTCGCCTTTTTGTTAAGATACTTCCGTTACCACCCCTTAGCCAATCTAGTTTTTAAAGCCTGCTAGCAGGTTATTACGTTTAAACTTGAAATAAAGCAAGAAAACATCAATTGATTTTGAATTCAAAGGAGGACTGGGAGAAGAGCTCTCAAATAAGAAATATCCCATCCCTTCCTAAAGCTCTCTGCTGAGTCCACTCTTTTAATTAAATATTCAAGTTTACAAAAAACAGATCAGCCCTAAAGGGTGTGGTAATCAAAGAACAGTATCATTATTGGGCAATAGCGATGCAATAGTTAAAATAGCAACAGAGGTTGAGTCCAAATAAGGAACTGGCATCCCATGAAATCTCCTTTGCACTTGTCCAATAGTAATAAACGCATCACAGGCCCTGACACGGCAACTCAAAATCTGAATTGCTAAACCAACAGCTTTATCGGCACTGGTGTTATGCCCTAGAGCGTGCAGACTTAACTCTGAAGGTAAATTTCCTTTTTTTTTTTTCTTTTCAGATTTTCCCTTACTTTTATTAATGAGGTGACCATGCCCCCCAACTCCAACCCATAATGCCGAGCACCAAACAGGAAGGCAATGGATACCAATGTTGTAAGTCTTAGGTATGACTCGGCCAAGGTTTGAACCTATGACCTACCAGTCTTGGAGCAGGCGCCCAACCCTAAGTCCACTGAGCTGGTCAGGCCAGGTAGATTTCTGACCCTGGCAACAAGTAATGGCTGAAATGTAAAATGTGGTTAAATGCCTAAATATGAAAGCACACACCTGGAAGCAGCAGAACCAAGAAAAAAACAATGAAAGGAAGCTTACAGACATCCATTGATCCATTATCTGAAGTGCTTATTCTCAGTAGAGTCACGGGGGTGCTGGAACCAATCAAATGCATCTTCAGGCGGTGAGCATGGGACACCCTAAAGTGGTTGCCAGCCAGTCGCAGGGCACACAGACAGACAACTCACTTGCTCATTCACACCCAGGGACAATTTGGGCCGGCCAATTAACCTGACATGGATTTTTTCCGAAACGGGAGTACCTGGAGTAAACCCACACAAGCACGGGGAGAACATACAAACTCCGCACAGAAAGACTGGCAGCTGGATTCGATCCCGTGACCTCAGAACTGTGCCGCGGAAGTGCTAACCGCCCAGCCGTGATGCCGTTTAGCAGACAGGCAATTTAGAGTTTTTTTAATAAGTATTCATGGGCACAACAGAATTAACATCACATGATTCAGATATTTTTAAGCCAACAGAGAAGGCATTGCAGGCCTTGACAGCCCACCACTGTTATCTACACACTTGATATCATCATTTGACCTTTTTACTTGACATGTTGTTGTCGGTCTGCGTGCAGTTACAGAAAAAGAAGCGCAACGAGGCTCTGATGAAGAAAGTCCTGGACAGTAACGTGGACGTCAATGCTGCAGACTACGTATGTTCGCCTGGCCATGACGGCGTTTGTGTGACCATCAATGTTCGGCATGTTCCTGAAAAATACTAATTAGTTACAGTTACTAGGTACATCGTTTTCAGTTACTCCCCAGATTAGTGAAACAAAAGTGCACGTTACATCAAAAGTAACAATCCGGTTACAAATTCATACTCGAATAGAAGTGGACCTCCTAAAACTGCTTTAAACACACATACTAAAAGAAACAGAAGAAAACGTGTACACCAACCTGTGAAAGTAGTGAACCCCTCACATTTTTTAGCCTGTGCAATTTTAAAGGCTAGCTAACGAACACTTACATGAGACACTCCACATCCATTTTGTCTCTGGGATTCAAACCGCTCAAAAATTTCCTCCTTTTATGTGTCATTTCTTTAGATATGTTTCATGATTACCGATGGCGCCAACTGCCTCGGACTCTGATTGGCTCCCTGTCACTATTTAAACCCACGTCTATCTGTCACCTGCTGTCAATCTGTCTGCAAAGCTCAGTGTGCTCTAGGCAAGCTTTCTCGACCCTGATTCCCACCTGTTTTTACTCCCATCTGTTCTCCTGGCTTTCGACCTGTTTCCGATCCCGACCACGTTTTTTGCTCTCCTATCCCGGCTACCGACTTGTTTTTTCCGTGTCGACACCGCCATCGCTCGCCACGGAAGTCCCACTTCCGCGTTCATAGCGACCTTCTTCCCGCGTCCAGTGATCACCGGATCTTTTATCCAATAAAACTGAGAGAAACATAAAGCAAATGGGTCCTCTGTTCTGGTCCTGACAGGATGGTGTATTGCAAATAACTTTACAAAAAAGGACCAACATTTGGTACTTTTACCGTAAATTCTATGCTTACGTTTGACCCATTGATATCCAGTTTGTGTATTTTGCCTGTATATGCCACGCCTCCTTCCTTTCTTGGCGCTTACCCTTTGTTACTGGTGACACACAACCAAAAAAGTGCACATAAGATGACCCACTGATTTGAATATTTTTTTTGATAGTTGTACGTTTGGTTTGTATCGTAGTATATACGGTAGGAAGAATATCTAAATGACAAAAAATCCAGCTCACTCCACGCCAGCAGAACTATTCAGTAGTACTTTGTATGTAAATTTAAACATGCCCACCCTATAAATGTTGTGACAGAGGGTTTTATGTGACACAGGAGAGTTTTGCAGTATGTGGACGTTGTAGTGCATAATGTGCTTTTAATGAGTAGCGGAATACGCAGTAATGCACCATGTACTAACAGCAGTAAAATTGTAAAATGTTTTAAATAATGGGTTACAGTATACATTAGTGAGAAAAGTAATTGCGTTCTAGGAATGTGTTCCTTTGTAATGTATTTTCCCAACACTAGTGATCAGTGGCTTGACTTTGGGTCTGACCTTGTTTGTGTGCAGAAAGGCAACACAGCACTTCACTACGTTTGCCTCCGCAAACGACAGAAGTTAGTTCCCCTCTTGCTGCTGCGAGATGCTGACCCTCACATCAAGAATGATGTATGTTTAAAAAAAAAAAAAAAAAAAACACTCTAAAGAACCAAAACATTTTATATTTTGTTTGCAGGATGGCGAGTCGCCGCTGGACATCGCTGTTAGGTTAAATTTCACGGAGGTGGTGAGGTTGCTGAGGAAGACCTTGTGATGAAATTTGGAGAATGTAAGGTTCAGCCTGAACCTCAGCTCGGTTCTTTTATTTTTATAACTCAATGCTTATTGTGCGTTTTTGAATGTAGAACAATCAAAATGTAAATGTAAATGATCTGCGTTTATATAGCGCTTTTCAAGTCAATGAGGACCTCCCAAGTGCTTTACAATGTGCTTCACACTTACCCATTCACACACACACCTGCAAGTCAACTACCTGCTTATCTGGAGCATTAGGTATTCAGTGTCTTGCCCAAGGACACTTCGACATATAACACGGAGGAGCCGGGAATCGAACCTGCGACCTTTTGATCCCAAGATGAGCGCTTTACCCAATGAGCTAGTTAAAAAAATATACATGCAGTGCTGGGGGATATCTATCATGCTCAAGTCATTAATCCAAGTCCAGTCTTTATTGTTCTCAAGTCAAGTCATTCAAGTCAAGTCATTTTTATTTGTATAGCCCTTAATCACAAAGTCTCAAAGGGCTGCACAGGTTATTGCACAGACTATTATTACAGACTATTATTACACCATCCCCTGATCTGAAACCCACATAAGGGCAAGGAAAAACTCAAAAACTTCAACATGAGGAAAATGAAGAAACCTTGAAAAGGGACCGCACATGTGGTAATCACCCTTTCAGGATGACCAGACTGTAATGGATGTTGCAATAACAAATAATACACAGATATTGTCAACAAAAAATGGTGGTGTCCTTAGTTTCCCTACTGTCTATCCATTTTTCCAATTTGTCAATGAATTGTCTCTCCTGTATTCTTATTCGACAAATAATTCATCCACAATGCACAATTGCAGGTAACGAATACAATCATTTTCCACATAACTCAGCAGCTTGACATTTTCAATTATTTTTCATTTCGCTGCTCTGCCTTTGAACGCCCATTGTCTGTTCCTTTTCTCATTCCTTGTCAAA
Organism: Urocampus carinirostris; assembly: GCF_059441175.1. Classification (NCBI taxonomy): domain Eukaryota; kingdom Metazoa; phylum Chordata; class Actinopteri; order Syngnathiformes; family Syngnathidae; genus Urocampus; species Urocampus carinirostris. Next base: position 6,268,868 of record NC_142367.1, on the reverse strand, counting down.
GGCGAACCAAATCAGTATACTTGCCTCCCTTTCCAAATTATATTTCCGGACAATCTTTTTCCATACTCCAATCGTACTGTTGTGATTGCTCCAAACTACTCATCTAATGTTTTGATTTTTTTATGTGCTAATAAATTTTGTGCCACCATGTTTGCCATCCCTAATTCTATACTTTTCCTTTTTGCAACATATTCATCTTTACGCGAATACATCAGGGGTCTAATTTGTGCCGCGTAGAAGTATTTTTGTTGGCTTGGTAAAGCCAGCCCCCCTCTATCTTTGGGAAGCTGCAAAGTCCTGTATCTAACTCTGAGATAACCCAAATAAACCTTGATATCCACTTCCCATTCAAGAAATTGTGATCTGGGAACCACCACTGCTAACGACAGGAAATGATACAAGCTCTTTGACAGGGCACTCTTGTTAATCACGTCTTTTCTTGAACTCATATCTACTACTCTATTTGCCTGCTTTTAAGGATCTCTCCTAATTTCTTCATTCAATTTTGTACAGTTAACATCAAATAACTTTCACGAGGTTTACCCCTATATATTGTATAGATTTTCTTTTCCAATTAACACTGTACATCCTCTTTAATCGTTGGGTTGTAACATAATTTATTGGCAGAACCTGTCTTTTCGTGATATTTATTGTGTAGCCTGAGTATATGCCATAGATTTTTAGCAGTTCCAGGTTGTTTTATTTTAAATGCCGGCTATACTAGAACTAAAAACTAGGCCTATTCTCAAGTAACTATTCTCTAAATACCAATAAGCTTGAATAGACAGCTGTGGAGCCTTTTTCAGCATGATGCGGTCTGTTTTATCTAAAATAGTCGCTAGGCTTATACTGTCTTGGCCCCCCACTAAGAATGCACAATCTTGGAGGAAGAAAAACTAACTGCGGTTTTTCAGACCACCATTGCAATTTCGATACTATTTTTTATTTTAAAAGAAACGTGTATTTTCTGTCCTAGTTTGGTTTTTAGTGAGAATCATAGTGACATGCTTTAACCTAAAGAAAACAGTGCCATCTTCTGTTTTATAGGAAGCGAAAAAAAACTAGGTAACGTGTAAACAATAGAGTGAATGGCTTGCTAGGGTACTGGTGTGCTTCACAAGACGTCTGAGCCAAGACAAATACGGGAGTTTGTCTTTAAAATGCATTATCTCAGAAAATATTTGGAATATACCGATGACATATACACACGTACAGTATATACATATGCACACACGTATATACACATACAGTATGTGTATATATATATATATATATATATATATATATATATATATATATATATATACATATGCACACATATATATATATATATATATACACATACAGTATATATATATATATATATATATATATATATATATATATATACACATACAGTATATATATATATATATACCGTATTTTACGCACTATAAGGCGTACCTAAAAGTCTTAATTTTTTTCAAAAGCTGACCATGCGCCTTATAATACAGTGCGCCTTATATATGGCTCAATATTAAATCGCAAGGTCTCGCAAATTACGCAACAGCCGCCGACTCGATTTTTCCCCGAACGTGGAGTAGTCCGCGGTGTATGCTGGGATTTATATACCGGCGTTTCATTGGCTGACCAATGTGTCAATCATCATTTGAATCGATCGCTATTGGCTAAAGTTATTCGGAGCCTCGGATAGGCTAGAAGGCCGAAACAAACCCTGCAATTGGCCGAAAAAGATGTGTCAATTATCCGTTAAATCGATCGCTATTGGCTGAAGTTATTCGGAGCCTCGGATAGGCTAGAGGGTCGAAACAAACCCTGCAATTGGCCGAAAAAGATGTGTCAATCATCCATTAAATCGATCGCTATTGGCTGAAGTTATTCAGAGCCTCGGATTGGCTAGAGAGCCAAAACAAACCCTGCAATTGGCCGAAAAAGATGTGTCAATCATCCATTAAATCGATCGCTATTGGCTGAAGTTATTCGGAGCCTCGGATAGGCTAGAGGGCCGAAACAAACCCTGCAATTAGCCGAAAAAGTTGACTGAATAGCAAGCTTGCTAAACTACGCCAAAAAGAAACATGTTTCATTAGTCTGTATTTGTAAATATTTTACTTTCCTGGATTTACTACACTCACGGTTGTAAGGAGACCATGATTGTGTATCATTATTGAACGTGAGAACTTAGGTGAGCTATGCGGCTTTATATTTTCCCGGTATCTTGTTTTAGAACGATCTTAATGTTGCTGTGATGAGTTGAATGAATTAAACTCAATTCCAAGTGTTTATTGTCATATGCACAGTAAAGTTGTGAGCGAAAAAGAAAATAGAAACTAAGGAATGGTTGGCATTTCTTGAATCCCAAGACTTTAACCTTCCGAATGATATTTGAAATGATGCATTTGAGTGACATCGTACGGACACCGCATCCGCACGTGTCTATGACACGTATTTGCTTCTTTGCAAGCTTTGGGAATGTTAAGGGGGTAATCAGTTTGACTGAATCATCTGACTGTTTTGTCGACGTTCCCATTGTAGCGCCTTATAATCCGGTGCGCCTTATCTATGGAAGATATAGGACCAAAAACTATAGTGCGGAAAATACGGTACACATACAGTATATATATATATATATATATATATATATATATATATAATACATACACATATATATGTAAAAAAACGTGTACTTGTTTCGCACATATTGTATGTTTTGGAATTTGGGAATCCATTTAGGCTCTTACCTCTAATTCTATGACACTTTTAAGTAATAAACTATCCATTTTTTTAAAATGCGTTTATTAAATCCATTGCTGTTGTTAAATGTGATGCATGAAATGCTAGCTCAATTTAGCATGACAATGCTAATAAACCGAGCAAGACCCATTTTCAGTTTTTCCCTTGTTTAAAACGCCAACTTTGTGGGCAGATAAAAACACAATTGAAGGCAAAAGCCTTTCCAGCATATCTCAACTTTTTTGGTGTTTGAGGATGTGCAATCCATTGAGTGATGCTCTCTAATGGTACTGCTGCAGCAGCTTGAGGATGGCAGGAAACATGTGCTGGGGGGCATCCAAACCCCAAATGAAATCCAAGTGTTCCCAGTGGGGGATTTGCTGCCGGAACACAAGGTTGGAGACCTGCCGGTTGTATAAGATTGGCGTCAGGAGCGAGTGATCGAGGACGGGAAGGGAGCGTGTAACTTGACCTGCGTGAGTAGCAGCGCTACGTCTTTGGGGTCGGCTAACGTGTCGCGTCCCCCCGAGAAAATGGCCGTAGGCACCGTCATGTCGCGGACACGGTATTGTGGAGGGGTGGTCTGCGGAACACACAAACAGTCACTTGGCTGGGGTTTACCATGAATTCCAGACTGCAGAGCGCCCCTGATTAAAAGCCGCATGCATGGGGTAAAAGGTGAGGTGCGTCGTCTGTGGTGTCTTTAAAAAGTTAAAAGTAGTATATTTTCACTCTTAAGTATGCATTAACAATGCACAACCGAGTTCAAAGAGCCTTTATAATTTGTTTCCCACCATGCCTATCTGGTTTTATCTTACTAATAGCACTGCTATTCTGGGACTCGCACCACACTAGGAAGCAGGGAAGGGAGAGGAGGGGCGGGGTGTGATTTCAGGTTTTTTTTGGTAGTCTAGCCTAAAAAATGGTAAAATTAAGAAAAAGCCTGATTCAAATACAGTCCAAATACTCACCCAAACCCCAATAAGATGAAAAAAAGCAGTTTATTAGTACTGAGTAATGCTTACTAAGACTGCCATCATGATTTTAAGCCAGGAGATGGCGGCAGAGAGTAGCAAATTTCCAAGTTGCCAACATCAACTTTGAGGAGGAAAGTCAAATCATGTTTATTTCTATAGCCCTTACTCACAAAAAGTCTCAAAGTCGACTTTAATGAAGGTGCCCTCTCCCAGAAACATCAACTAATTTAAAATACACACCGTTTACCTATAAAATCTAACCATTTTCTATTTGTTATCTCTTTTTCTCTCTTGTTCTCTTTTATCTTCTCTCTTTTTTTCTCTCTCTTTCTTTCCCTCTCCCAGCAAGTACACTTTAATGAAGGTCTCACCCCCCCCAAAAAAAAATATTTAAAAAAATAAGAAAAGGTTCTACTTCGCGGACTTTCACCTTTTGTGGGTGGTTTTGGTACCAATTCACCGCAAAAACCAAGGGATCTCTGTACTCACCTGGTTATAATGTTTCATGTTCCCCGCTGCGTCAAAATCAAACGCCGCCAACTTTCCACTACCCACAGCCTAAAAAACACATGAGCAGTTTTAGGCAATGAAGCCCATTAAAGCCGGGAACCTCATGTTATGACCTGCGCCCAGTGCAGCATGTTCTGAACGGATGTTCCGGCGGGGCAGTGCGTGGTGTAAACATCCGTGCGCGACTAAAAGCAAATATCACATTAATATCAAATCAGCAATTTTGGGACTCATCATGAGAAATGGCGGAGATAGACCATGTTTAGGTTGGGTTCGTCGAAGCCACACAGGATGAAGAAAAGGTTGCCGCATAGTTTGTTCAGCAGATGCTTGCCACAAACGTGCTCTGCGAACCACTCGATGGTTTGACTCTGGGGCAGGAAGTCCCGGCTACCAAACAGCTTCTGTCGGAGGTGAAATGGGGCCGTGTGGTATTAATCCCCAGTGCATAATCCCTCGCTGTTTTAGTTAAGCATTTTTGATACTTGCAGGTGTCCATTGTAAATTGTGTTTGGCATTCTAATTGGCTAAACAGTCCCCCCGGCTCTTTTGTGGCCAAATTCATTCCTTAGCCAAATTTAAGCCATTTTAAGGACTTTTAAGGCCAATTTTTCAATTTCTACAATACAATTAAAAGAAAAAAGATGGTGAGAATCATCTTGTCAAGGTTAAAACTTGAGATTGTAGTAGAAGAAAAGAACACACTCTGAGTCGGAAACTTCCATTGGAGGTACGTGCCTCCAGAATCGGCTCAACAAAGAAGAACCCGCTCCTCCCTTTTCAGAAGGCTCATTTATTGTAAAACACAAGAAGGAAACTATACATCTTATCGGTTTATATGAACACAGGAAATTAATCTGATTGGTTTAGACACGAATCACATATTTAAATACAGTGTATAATGTTTGTCGCTAGATGGCGTGCGAGTATAATAAACGAGTTACAAGGATAGTGGAACTTTGTAAACACAATGCGTCTCTATAGTGGCTTTCAAGTTGTAGCTTTTTAATCAGAAGCACATTCTTTTCTCCAAAGACATGCATTTTAGGTGGATTGGCCGGTCCAAATTGTTGAATGAATTGAATGAGCGAGCGAGTTTTCTGTCCCTGTGTGCCCTGCGATTGGCTGGCAACCAGTTTAGGGTGTCCCCTGCCCACTGCCCGATGATTGCTGGGATGGGTTCCAGCACCCCCGCGACCCTACTGAGGATAAGCGGTGCAGCTAATGAGATGAGATGAGATGAGATGAGACATTCTTTTGGCCAATGGCCTTCAAGTTGTGTGAGTTATCAGAAAGTAGCTCTGTGCACCTGTTTGATAATAGATAGAAAGCCCACCAGCTGCCCTCAAGTTGTAGAGACAAAGTTGTTTTGGCTTGGGAAACTCATTTTCTTGAGCTTGAAGGTGTTTGCAAAATCGTAAAACCACATACTTATTGAGCACTATAGAAATATAACCGTATAAAAATATAAGAAGAGTATAAAAGTATATATTGGATGGAATATCGTATAAAAGGCACATTTAGACCATGTATTTTGAAAATCCTCAAATATATCTACTATCTATATGTGCAATTTTAAAAGGTGGGATAAATAGTTTGAGGTGTCCTTAAAAAGTTTAATATTAAATATTTTCTTTATCCAGTTTGTGTTAACAAAGCCCAATTAAATTGAAAGAGCCGTAATTTATTTTTTACACTGCGCCTATCTCCTTGTATCTCACTTTTATCATCGGTGTTCCAGCCACGGAATACATTCGGCTGGAGGAAAGTAGGTGGGTTGGGGAGGGGGATCAAGGAGAGTGACTTCAGGTGCGTGCTCTTGGTTTTCTTTTATTCTACGATGAAAATGGTGAAAGTAAGAAAGGTAGTGTTTCAAATACAGTCCAAATGCCAACCCAAATCCCCAAAAGGATGAGTTTATTCGAGCGCATGTAAGAGAGACACGTTGATGCACGCACCACACAAGCATCTTACAGAGGCTGCAATGATGATTTCAGTCAGAAGTTGTCGTCAGAAAATATCATGTTTTAAAGTTACGGACACCACCTTTGATTTTGCGTGTGCATTACCCAGACGTAGTTTTTAGATCTCGAATTAATCATGAATATATTTGTAAATCTGAACAATACATGTGTAAATACGTTTGAGACAAATCTCTCCGCAAATAGGTGTTGGGTAAAAAAAAATACAGTAATATTTAGCTTACATTTTCAGTTAAAGGGAGATACATTACAATTTATCACTGGAAAAAGCTATCTCAATTTTTTTGCATGACCCATAATAAATGTCAGACACACACATTTCTTGCTGAGTACTGATTGTTCTCACATTACGTCACAGCTCAGCAAGTAAAAGACGAGACAGGTTGTCTTCAAGATGCATCATCTTGGAAAATAATTGTAATGTACCAATGAAATATATATTTTATGCATAAAATATGTACTATTTCTTCTAAATTTTGCATGTTTTAGAATTTGGGAATACTTTCAATTTCAAACAATTCCGATACTCTTTTCGGAGTCTTTGTATTTATTTGGAATATTTTCAGGAACTATGCGCTAATGAAGAAAATAATGATTTCCATACCCAAACCAGGACCTCAGGCAGGACAGACAATTTGCTCATGGGGCTGTTGGAAAAGGCCACCGTGGCCACAGGAGCCAATGCCACGAACAGTCTGATCTTGGAGGCCAAGTGTGGGAGCTTGGAGAACGCCATGAAGCCTAGCCAATACATACACACAAATATACACATCAGGAAAGCATTCCACCTAGAGGTAAGATCTTGGACCTGGGCTTGAAATGTCAATCATTAAGTCAGGGCTTCTCTCTCTCTCGCGTTTCTTTAATGTTTTTTCCCCTTTGTGGAGGATCTATACAGCATGCACTTACTTTTACTCAAGTAATTATTTAGATAAAGAAAATGCTTACCAAACTATTAGTTTAACTCAAAATCACAAAATCCAGAGAAAATTTCCTCCTCGGGGTAAAAGACCAGCGGTTTCCTCCTTCCACCTCCCTCGTGTCAGACGTCATTTCCGCCTCTTGCCGATAGCTTACAAGCTTTACCAACTTTCTTTCTGCTTTTTGGCCTAATCTTTCACTATTTGCATCTTTTAATCTGCAGAATTTTATTTTCTTTTTGTTGCCATTTTGTTTAGTTCCACCTTCGTTCGCCGAGATATGCACTTTGGCGCTGAACCGTTCATTTTGGTGCTTGCAATGCACACTTCATTTGAGGGACTAAAAGAATCGAGGTGTGTCGAAAAACAAACATCAAATAATTTATAATCTCTCTCTCTCTCTCTCTCTCTCACACACACACACACACAGAGCCGGTATAACCGCTTTAATGAAGGCGCCCAAAAAAAAAAAAAACAGACAGAGTTGCTGGATACAACCGGAATGTTTGATGTTTGATCTTACATTACACATAGTCCAGTGTTTTTTCCGAATTGCTCAGTCCACAATTGAATGGATTTGGGAGTACAGTCCATAAACATGCCCGATTAAAGTATCGTGCAGACCCTTCCATGTACCGGGAGAGTTAACTGTGGTCTTTGTGTTTGCTGTTTACTTTACACCGCTAACCGTTTCACCGGATGCTAACGTTAGCATAGCGCTAAATCTCCTGCCCGCTGCTATCAATAAACAGCAGCTTGCACACCCCAACGGAGCTTTATCGTCGACGGCGACTTTAATCGGGCATGTTCATGGACTGTACTCCCAAATCCATATGACTTCTGCCATCAAAGCGCTGCTTAAAGGTACACTCGTCTAAATTTAGCTTTATTACTGGTAGAGTTTTATTATTTATACATCTAAAGAATAATTGTATTACTTTTAGTATTTAGCTAATTTAAAGCAGTTAAAGAGTGTCAACTTTTATGCAATGTAGGCTTATTTGTGAGTATATACAGTAATTAACAATGGAAAAATTGTTTAATCATCATATTTATGACAAGCCCAATGATCGGTTGAGTTTAAACAACGACTACAAAACATATGTAAGAGTTTTACCAATAGTAGTCCCCTGGGAGTGACCTATGTAAACGATCTGTTCTTGCCCTGTCGTTTTCAAGATGTAGTCCACAACAGCCGGAAGATCCAAGAGGGCCATTTCGTCATGACTGCGCAAGAGCACAACACTCCATTGGTTGCTTTTAGTCCCTTCTCTTCTCAAAATATACCACAAGGTTTAATCGTTCTGGCATGAAATGATATCACATGCACATCTGCAATAATACACAAACTTGACAAATTAAATCCATGCCTGTTTCTGTTACTGAGTAGGCAGAACATACGCTGTAAAAGAAGACATTCTGCTCACCTTGTTTGTGATCCCAGTTGAATTGTTAACATTTCTGCAAGGATGGTGTCCAGAAAAAACAGCAGCAAGCATAATACCAAAAAGTCTCGGCACCAAATGTAAGGTTTGCCCTGAACCTCAGGCCTGTTCTTTTATCTTAAATGCTCGGTATACCAGAAATAAGAACCAAATGACTGCATATTCTTGTTTAACTATTTACTGGATGCCAGAAAGATTGAATTTCACAACTGTGGAGACTATTTCAGCATAACACAGAAGAAGTGTCTTATCTAAGCTTGTCCCTAGTCTTACACTGTCTTACCCGCACACACACGCTTGAGGGTTGACTCAGCGTGACCAATGTGCCAATGTAAAACACAATGGTCTTAACTGGTTCAAGTTGCATTGACCCTTTGCACGTGACGTCACGTTGCATTACCCAGAAGTATGGGCGCCATGACGTACTGAAAAAGTACCTAAATAGACGGCAGTTGAGTTGAAACAAATATCAAGAAGAATGTAACTACAAATTTTTACGATGGTGATTTTTGTGCTGTGCTGTGGGCTGTGGGAACCGGCTGGGTTCTAAGCCCAATTCGGAATTTTATCATATTTCTTTTGATGCGGACAAAAGACGCCAATGGATATCTGAATCAATCAGAGGGACTGACAGCCCTCAACGTACCCCAGGATTTACATTTTACGCATGTTAAGAAGGTACGAGTCACGTCAAAGACTCTCAATGTGGCTACCATTAGCTGAGTGTGTCTGAAGTCTATCTATCTATCTATCTATCTATTTATCTATCTATCTATCTATCTATCTACCATGGTCATATCCCTCAAGAGGGGTGACCGACAGAAAGACAAACACATACAATAACAAAGACAATAAAAGAGAAAAAAATAGCAAAAAAACACAAACAAAAATTTTTGGACCATGGCCAACCCAATTGCCCAAACACCCAAACAAGTTAGGCACCTCGGCACCTAAGTTGGTCACGCTTTCGTCCCTCCAGATGAAACGGGACACCAGAAAGCGGCCATGTCACTCGGGTCAGGGTGACACAACACACTCTTTTGTTCAACAGCAGGGCACGGCTTTCACTGGTTTACCCCTGCCGCATCATACGGGTGCCCAGCCCATCCTTAAGAACGCGTCCACAATCCCACTATCCTTTCACAACACCTCTCCACTCCTTTCTATCACCAACAAAGTCTGAAGTCTGCTGTGGATAAACGCATTGGCCTATTCAAAATGACCATAAATGAGAAAGAAATTGAGCAGCTCCAGTTACAGTTGATTTGAGATCTGATGACAACCTAGAAAAACATATTAGCATACACTGCTAACATTTGAGTCTTATCTTTACCATTATGAAGTGCTTCCCCGTCAGCCCAGCAATGCATACTAGCAACGAAGAACTGGTAAGCATCCAGACTTTTATAAGCTTTGAGATTGGCACCGGTGTATGGGAACACTCCACCTATGTACAATACTCCATGGAACAGATCATGTGGATTGAAGTCAGGCAGATTGGACAATTTGGTTAAATTTGTGAGTATGTCAGAAGGAATAAAATATGGGCCGGTAACTAGCCCTACTATGCTGAGTTTCTCTAAATAGCGTTCTTTATGCTATTCCACAAGGTGACACACCTCGTCTCACAGCAGCACAATATTCGTTTGACTAGTCATTGCCAATGGTGTTAAATATGTTAAGCTTTTTCAGTTGTTGCCGTCGACTGTTTACTGGCCTCACCTATGGGGAGTATTGTTTACTATGGTTCACTGCCGTCCGTCTTGGCGTCGTCACGTGGTTAGGTCACGTGTGTGCGAAGGGTCAATAAGGTGCAAGAGTGCTATTAGATAGTAAGATGCCAAGGACAAGTAACAGCAACCTAGCAGCTCAGCTTAAGTCTTCTATCTAATACCTGAGAGGCCTAATCTAACAACAGCCGGGTGATCGCACGTACCTGAATTTCCAGAATTCGTCGTCATCGGGTTTGAGCGTGCTGTGTTTGAGGGACCAGGTGTTCCCCCGACTGTTGCCTAGCCAGACGTCGTAGCCGGCATCTGCGAGCACGTAGCCGAGGCTGGAAGCGGGCGGGTTAGTGATCCAGTTACTGCCAGCTGCCAACAGGCCGTGCTGGAGGAAAACTACGCCTTTCGGACCTGAGCCACCACAAAAACAATTAATATTTTAGTTAGAAAAGGTGTGATCAAATATTTTGAGTTGCAAGCCGCATTAAAAATATTTGCATGGGGGGAAAAAACTGATTGATGCATTTAATTGTCTGTATATTCTTAAATATGATACATTTGCAATACATGAGAAAAAAAGATGACAGAAGCCATCCATCTTTTCTCATGTGCATTTACTAGCACAAGTTTCATTGTACATTTGTTTATAATGAAATGAAATGATCTGCATTTATATAGCGCTTTTCAAGTCAATGACTTCCCAAAGCGCTTTACATTGTGCTTCACATTTCCCAATAGCAGCCGTGATCTGTGCAGCCATGTAAGGCGCTAACCTGCTTATTGGGGGTATTGGGGGTTCAGTGTCTAACCCAAGGACACTTCGACATGTAACACTGACAAGCCGGGATTCGAACTGGGATCCCTTAATCCTAAAACGATCGCTCTACCTCCTGAGCTACTGCCGCCCCAAAGGGAACATTTCTTCCAATTGGTTTTGAAACACTCAAATCGATATGTGTATTAATAAATAAAAGCTTTACTTAAAGATATTACCTCTCTATTTTACCATTAAATTTGCTCATTAGCATTTTGTCCCGCAGGACGTAGTTTACCCAGTTTATAAGCTCCAACGAATGTTTGTTCATTCCATTCTGACCAGAAACAAGGTGATGGAAAACAATGAATTGCGGTCAGTTTCACAGACCTAGCTTGTGCTGGCGTCCCACAGGTATCCGGTTGAGTGTCAGGATGTAGCCATCCTCTGTCAGCACCTCATGCTCCTCTGCCGGGTAGCCCCACCGACGGATGATCTCCGTCTAATTACAGATGCAACGATCAATTGATTAATCGCATACACGCAAATTTTTTAAAAGTAATTAATCTTTTTAGCTCAGGGTTCTCAAACTCAGTTTACTTGGGGGTCGCCGGAGTTAGGTTCTAAGCAAAGAGTGGCAATATCAGATAAAATAATCCATTATTCCATAAATACTGTCTGTTTTCTCTACACCAAAAACCTGACATAAAAATAACTGTATTAAGATTTAATAAGAAAAAAATCAGTAACATGTAAATATGTTAATATTTATTGTCAATATGATATAGAATATAATAATAGGGAACATAGAAGACCAGATACTGTATGTGAATAGAAAAATCGAATTAGTCTTTCCCTCTCTCCCCCTGTGTCTGTCTTTTCCTGTCTATGTTTTTCTTTGTGCCCCTGTCTCTCTGTTTCTGTCCGTCTGTTTTTCTGTCATTCTGTGTTTATTCCTCTATCTCTCTGTCTCTTTTGCTGTCTCTCTCTCTGTATCTCTCTATCCTTCTGTCTCTTGTCTGTCTTTCTTCCTATGTCTCTCCTATTCTCTCGGTTTGTCATTCTGTGTCTGTCTTTTTATCTCTCTATCTCTCTCTGTCTCTTTTTCTGTCTTTCTATTTTTGTTTCTCTCTGTCTTTCTTTCTCTCTCACTTTCTGTCTCACGCTGTCCCTTTCTCTATTTTTCTCTTTCTGTCTCTATATTTCACTCAGTCTCATTCTTCAGCAGGTATGGCCAGTCAAATACAATAACTTCCAAATCCCGCATTTCAAACACACTACAAATAGAACTCGTACTTCAGAAGCATATGTTTTTTAAAAGGAGATTTTACCATGCACACACTGTAATTGGGGCTCCATTTGCGAGTGAATTGTTCCTAATTTCAAACCCCGCCTAATTGCCTAGTTTCAGGAGCGAGCAGCAGCAAGTCAACTGCAGGAGAGAGAGTGGGAAAGGTGAGAGAAGAGAGAGTGGGAAAGGTGAGATGGCACAACATTCATTTGGACAGGTAACTTAAAATTAGTTTTACCTGGTTATATCAGTATCAGAAATTATTTTCCCCCCATTTTATTAACACTCCACTTATTGAAACATGAATATTTTGTTTGTTTGTTTGTTTGTACATGATTCAATTGTTTGTTTGTTTGTACATGATTCAAATTGAATCTTTTCTTCCGGCGCCGTCACGAATGGCAGCCACTCCAGCAGCTCCCGTGTTATTTTCGATTGTTCTCGATTGTTCTCAGCTCAGGGATGCTGCTGGAAATGTGAATTTCCCTTCGGGGATGAACAAAGTATCTATCTATCTATCTATCTATCTATCTATCTATCTATATAATTAACATAGAGGTAGATTCTGTATGAAATTCGACAGGGTTTAATTGGTTGATTTTGGAAGTTTCAAATTTTAAACTTTTTAAGGCCTTTTCAAGACCATAGCCAATGAGATTTAAGACCAATCTTGCACCTATTCCATACAGAAGCGGGAGGTGGGCGCGAGTGTCACGGTTGCCATGGCGCCCAAATGGTCCCCGCCGTGAGGTGCCAGGTTCTGTCAGGGTTGCCACGGCGCCCAATTGGCCCATGGAAACCAGCTGAAACGCATTGACAGATTGCTCCCTGACTACTTAAACGCTGTCTTGTGAGTTGCCTGGCGTTGGAGCGTCTGCGAAACTCCTGCTAAACTCTGTTGTGATACGTCAAGCCCTGTGAATCCCCTATTTGCCTGTGTTTTTGCTCTTGTTTTGCCAAGCCAACATCCAACACAGGTTAAATAGCTGATCCAAATTGTCACTAGGTAAGAATGAGCTTATGAATGGTTGTTTTTCTCTGTGTGCCCTGCAACTGGCTGGCAACGTATTCAGGGTGTCCCCAGGCCACTGCCCAAGGACAGCAGGGATGGGCTCCAGCGCCCTGCGACACTCGTGAGGATAAGCGGTGCAGAAAATGGATGGACACAACATTCCATACTTTTGTAAGTTTACTTATTACATTGCTTATTTGGTTATTAGCTCTATCACGCAGCTAAGACAGGGAAATTTAAGACATTTGAGAGTTAAAGACTTGTATACAAAATTTACAACCTTTTCAAGGCCTAACTTACTTACATTTTAAGATTTTAACCATTTTTTAAGACCCCGCAGGAACTCTGTAGTATACACTCTGGTTGAAAAACACTGACCTAGACCACAAACTCCATTGTGATACTTACAATGTTCATGTGGACTTCAGGGTCCAGCGGCGACTGAATGCCAAAAGCACGATGTTGCGTTGATAGTAACCGATCGGCTGAGGCCATACTGCACAGCAGTGCTGCCAGACAAACTGCAAACCACATCCCACCTTCACATGCATACAAAATACACACAAATGTTATTGCACTCATTTTCAATGCACAATTACTACTATAAATTGTTCTGTTCCATTGCATTATTGTAATTATATATATATATATATATATATATATACATATTGCAGATTTAATCTGATAGTCTTTAATCTTTTTTCTCTTCAAAGTCTCTAGTACACATTTTACCCTGGCATGCCATACTTAATATTGTTGCATACAATGTTTCACAACGTTGATATCAATGACAATAAAGACAATTCTATTCTATTCAGTTTTTCGGGTATTATCGGTATATGGAGAAAAAGCCAAATGTAATAACTTTCTAGACTTCAGACGTGCTTAATCCATTTCAGGATTGGCTATGTCACGGTCGCCGTGGCGACCAGTCTGCCGCGCCCCCGAACTCAAGCTGAAGCAGATCAGCTGATTGCTGGTTTGCTACTTAAGGCTGGGTTGTGGGTTTGGCGGGCGCTGGCTCATTACACATTTCCCGGTCTGTTATGCCTTGTCCTGTTTTAGTTTTAAACATTTTCCGTCTGTTATGCCCTGTCCTGTTGAGTTAGTGCCGGAGGAACTCTGTACCGTTCTGTTCTGAGTGTAAGAATGATTTTGTTTGTCTTGTCCCTGAGTCTTGGACAACTTTTATTTTGTTAAATAAAACTTATGGATCGTCACGCAATTGAGTTCTCCCTTCCTGCCTCCGTTCTGGTCCGATCACCCCTTCCGCTCCACTCCTCGTCTCGTGACAGGTTATTGGAGCTCGAATTGATCGTGTAATGATTTTTCCATTATTAAAACTATTTGGTCTGTTCACGTCCCCCCAAAATCATCAAGTGAACCCTAACTAGCAAAAAAAACAACATCTTCCTGATCACCTAAAAACACTCTAATGGTAATCAAACAATAACATATATACAATGTAACAAAATAAAATGTGAGTTTATTATGAGCACTTACCACGGAGGAAGATCGAACACACCTGTCAACCTATACGTTATCCCCGAATTATATGTTTGTCAGCTCTTTTACACCTTTACTGCCTTCAATTGGCAAGAAAGAACATTTGGTTTGTATTTTTTCACCTACCCGTACTCAGAAATTTACAGAGGGCCGGGTTAACTGCAAATGTTATGACTTTTCCTGGATTGATCACAAAAATGACAATGTTTTTGTTCACATTTACATGTAAGCTGTATAAAAAAAGTACACAAATGGTCCCTAAAAGAAGGACGGCTTAAGGGTTTAGTAATGTGTTAAAAAGGATGTGCAAATAGTGAAAACCAGTCCATTCAGTTTTTCAAATGTGGAAAGAGAAAAGTTTTAATTGCATAAAAACCAGAGGTGGGTAGTAATGAGTTTAATTTAGTCTGTTTCATTTACTTGGTTAAGTTTTGGGACATTTTGTTCTACTAGGAGTATTTTTAAATCAGTATACTTATTACTTTTACATGAGTAGATCTGTGAAGAAGAAACTGTACTTTTGCGTCACAACATTAGGCTACATTAAGCCTGTTCCTTTGATCGCCTCTGCACAAGTATGCTTATTCTCCTTCAATTGTTTTCTTCCCTCATGTGTCCCGAGTGAGAGACGAGCTATGAGACCTGAGCTCTGCCCCTTTTAAAGGAGACGCTCAGGTAGCAAACCAGTGTGTGTGTCATGATTACTGATTCGGGGCACCTGAGGCTGCCCCGGTGGTGCCAACAGCCCTGGTCGCTGATTGGCTTTTTGCCACTTTTTAAACCCCCCGGCTCCCCGTTACCGGCGTCCGATCGTTGCGAACAATCAGCTCCCGCTAAGGCAAGCCTTTCGAACCTGACTCCCTGTTTTTGACTCCCGTACGTTTACCGGCTTCGACCTGTTTCCGTTTGATAACGTCTCTGCTCCTGCGCCCCGATAACCCGACCTGATTTTCCCACTTCGACACCGCTATCGCTCGCCAGAGAAGTGCCACTTCCGCGTCACGGGCGACCTGCTCACCACAATCAACGATCACTGGATCGTGGGTGCCAGCTTACGACTCTTTTCAAATAAAACTAAGAAACTAACGCAATTGGGTTCTCGTCTCCGTTCCTGGCTGTGTGTGTGTGTGTGTGTGTGTGTGTGTGTGTGTGTGTGTGTGTGTGTGTGTGTGTGTGTGTGTGTGTGTGTGTGTGTGTGTTTTGCTATGGACCCCAAAGGTGAATAGAAAAATAACTGCACAAAAAATCAAAATTAAGCTGCATGAATGTGATTTTATTTACTTTAGCTTTTCAATGGGTTGTCATTATTTTTTATGAATGCATGCTGCGTTTTATTGCACTCATTTTGTTTCCCAGGTAAGGGGCACATTGTGCACCTTTGGTGTTTTTTCCAATCCTCGAAATAAAAACAAAAAGTTGGAGTTCTAATTTCATCAAAACAACTAAACATTCTGTAATTCATAAATATAGTAACAAAGTTAAACTTGAGGTAATATTACACAACAAAGTAGTCACGTCATTCTCCACAGGATGTGCTGTATCCAAATTAGTCATTTTGATAGTAAGCTAGTATAGATACATACAGCATGTGATATGTTTTTGCAGCTCCGGACAAATTTGTTTTTGAGTCCAATATGGCTTTTTGGGTTGTCAACCCCTGCTCTAAATTGTTGCAGAGCCTGTTAAAAAAAGGACTGTATATATATATATATATATATATATATATATATATATATAAGTAAATGTGCTACAAGAAAGTTTGATCACATAACCCCAATTTTAGCTAACCTGCATTGGCTCCCTGTTAGCTTAAGATGTGATCTTAAGGTTCTGGTGGCATTATACAAAATCATGCATGGACTTGCAGCCTCAAATCTTTCAGATTTAATTTCCCCCTGCTCGGAGCCATAGCTCGGAAAATGCTGGTCTGCTAGTGATCCCAAGAGCCAAGAAGAGATCTGCAGGTTCGTGAGCGTTTTTTTTTCTGCCGTTACAACACCGTTACTGACAATCAAAAGCAGTGCATTACGTACGTTTTCGTGTGCCCGCTTATGCACGTTTTTGTGCGCGTTTACGTACGTTTTTATGTGTCTTAACATACTTTTCTGTGTGCGTATATGAAAGTTTAGTGCATGCTTACGTACCATTTTGTGCGTGTTTCCATTTGTTTTTGTGCGTGTTTACATACATTTTTGTGTGTTCACGTACGTTTTTATGTGTGGTTACGCACGTGTTCGTTCACGTACGGTTCTGTGCTTGTTTACTTATGTTTTTGTGCCTGTTTACATATGTTTTTGTTTACGTACAATTTTGTGCTTGTTAACGTTTTTCTTATTTTTTTGTGCGTGTTTATGTACATTTCTGTGTGTGTTTACAGACGTTTTTGTGCGTGCTTACATTCCTTAAAGTGTGTTTTTCGCATGTTTTTGTGCGTGTTTACGTACGTTCTTGTGTGTGTTTGCGTACATTTTTGTGTTTCTTTACGTACATTTTGTGCATGTTTACATATCTTTGTGCGTTTTTCGTACGTTTTCGTTAATGTTTATGTTCAAATTTGTGTGTGTTTACATACCTTTTTGTGTGTGTTTATGTACATGCTGATTGTTATCTTTTTACATTGTTTACTGTTAATTTTTGTTGCACCTCAAGCACAGGATAAATCTGTTAAATAAATATGGCACAGTTCTATAACACAAACTTATCTGTTCATCTCTTTTTTCAACTAAATCAAATACTGCTCGGAAAATGTCAAATTCTTTGACATACAACTTCTTGTTAAGGCAACGGATATAGTAACTTTCCCTGGTAACTACAGTAGTTAATTTTTACTTTAGAGCAGGGGTGTCAAACTCATTTTTGCTCGGGGGCCACCATATAGAACAAACATTCTCTCGTGGGCCGGTTTAGTAGATAAGAGAGAAAGAAAAAAAAGAGAAAAACAAAGAGAAAGATAGGGAGAGAAAGGTAGAGAGGGTGGGACAAAAAAGAGAAAGAGAGAGAGAGAGAGCGCGTGAGAAACAAGAGATAAAAACAGAAATAGTGAGAGATGGGGAAAGAAAGAAAAAGAATTAAATCCAAAGAGAAATAGAGGAGAGAAGAGAGAAGGACAGAAAGAAAGAAAAGGGGAAAGATAGAAGGGGAAAGCAAGAGAGAGAGAGAAAGAGTGTAAAGGAAAAAATGAAGAGAGAGCAAAAGAAGAAAAAAAGACAGAGAGAAAGAGACAAAAAGGAACAAAGAGAAAGAAAAAGAGACAGAGAGAGTGAAAGAGAGAGAGAGAGAGAGAGAGAGAGAGAAAGAGAGAGAGTGAGACAAAAATGGAGGAAGAGAGAGAGAAAGAGAGAGAGAGAGAGAGAGAGAGAGAGAGAGAAATACAAGTACCGCGTTTGTGAGAGGCACCTGGCTTTGGCAACATCAAGCGGACCTATTTCAACCTACAGCTCTCTTTCTCTTGCGCTTCTCTGAGCGTTGTCTCGCGGGGCGGATCCAATCCCCTAGCGGGCCTGATCCGGCCCGCGGGCCACCTGTTTGACTCCTGTGCTTTAGAGTAATTCAGTTACTATTTAAAAGAAGTAGTGAGTGAGTAAAACGAAGTAACGTGCCCAACGTTGCTTTATCTAAAGTAATGTGATTATTTGGAAGACTACATTTCACCTATACATAAGTCATATAATTCTGAAGTAACAGTACTTTTACTTGAGTAAATGCTATTTTACCCATTTCTGGCTTAAACACAAACTAGTGTTTTTAAGCTCTGAGTAACGCTTCCCCGATTGATTTTAGGCAGCTCGCAAGTCGAATGTCCAAATTTTACGTCAACCAACATGCAGGACAACTAACTGCAACTAACACCACGAAAAAAAATGCCACGGAGCAAAAACGTAAGCGTGACAGAAAAAACACCTTAGAGTGCCTATAAAGACTCCACTGCTGTGATAATACGCATCCAAAAACTTAAAAAGATGTTTCTTTTTGAGCGACTGAAAAAGATAACTCACCGGAAGCCGACATCAGGCGCTTGAACCCTGATCACGTGACCATCAACGTGACGTCACACACAGCGGGTTCACTCTCAAATAGGTTTCTTTGAAAAATATTTATATTTTTAAAGGGATCGATAAAAACATATTCAATCTTTTTAGATCATGGCAGGGTTTTCGTTTGCCTTTTCAAGGCCTTACTTACATTTTTGTACGACAATTTAGAGCGCCTTCTTCGCATTAGTGATGGGAATTCCGTATATTTCCAGCGATGCGGCTTTTTCGGCTTCCAAACGGCTCGTCAGGTTTAATTTTGTTGCTTTAATTTATATACACTATATACAGTACAATGATTATGTAACATTATGTTTAAAAAAGGGAAAAATAAAGAGGGTAAAAGAAAGACAAAAGGGGAAAAAAAGAAAAAACAAAATAAAAGCGGAAAGAAACAAACTGAGAAAAAAAGAAAAAGGAAAAAAGGAAAATGTGTAAAAGACAAAAAATTAGGAAAAAAGAAACAAAAAAATAAAAAATAAATAAAAGAAAAAGGTGAAGAAAAAAAGTTAAACGCTAGGGGAAAAAAACAAACAAAAGAAGAAAAAGGAGAAGTAAAAGGAAGGAAAAAGACAGAAAACGAGCTAGGAAAAAAAGCACAAAACGGAAACAGAATAAGAAAAAAGAGAAAAAAAGAAAAAAGAAAATAGGGAAAAGAGAGAAAAATTTGCAAAAAGGCAAGAAAAAAAGTCAAAGCTATGAAAGAAGAAACAAAAGAGGAAAGGAATGATTAAGAAATGTCAAAGGAGTAAAAAAAATAGAAAATACAATAAAAAAAATAAACAGAAAATAAGGGGGGTAGAAAAAAGAAAAAGAAAAAGGAAGTAAGAACCTTCTGGGAGAAAATCGTAGAAATAAATGAAAAAATAGAAAATGAAGAAAAAAGCAAAAAAATAAGGTAAAACCCACGAAAAAATTAAAATGAGAAGTAGAAAATATAATTAAAAAGCAAAGGGAGAGAAAATAGAAGAAAGAAGCAAGGTAAAATAAGTAAAATGATAGGAAATATGAAACAAAAGAAGAAACTGCAGAAGAAATTACTTTATTTTCCTTTTTTTTATTTCAAAGGGAACTTGGTTACCAAATTAACCACCAGGTATTGCCAAAGGTCTACCACAAGAATTAGTTTCTATCAGTCTCTCCGTGTCAATAGAATTAGTCTGAAGGAGCAAATTCTCATTACATTATCATTATTTTTACTTTTAAGTTATCAATTTTGCAGTTCATTGAACTTGATAGGAATGATTGATCCGAAGACAAATATGGACACAAACAAAATGCACACGTGGTTTGAATCTAACAAATACAATTTATTTACACATGGCAAGATAGAAAAATCAATCAAACAAAGGAAACATTGTGACAAGACAAACTCACATTTATAATTAATTATATGGTAACATGTGGGAAAGAGGAGAGGAATTCTGCAGCAGTTGAAAACATCCATCCATCCATTATCTGGAACGCTTATCCGCAGTAGGGTCACGGGGGAGCCCATCCCAGCTATCTTCAGGCAGTGGGCAGGGGACACCCTGAACTGGTTGCCAGCTAATCGCAGGGCACACAGGGACAGACAATTCGCTCGCTCATTCACACCTAGGGACAATTTGGACCGGCCAATTAACCTGACATGCATGTTTTTAGAATGTCGGGGGAAACTGGAGTGCCCAGAGGAAAGCCAAGCATGGGGAGAACATGCAAACTCCACACAGGAAGGTCCGATCTCATAACCTCAGAACTGTGCCGCACACGCGCTAACCACTGCGCCGCCGTGCTACCCCAGTTGAAAACAATGATTAATAAATGTCATGATTACTGATGTGACTCAGCTGTGCCTGCTCATTTGGCGCCAACCGCCGCAGGTTCTGATTGGCTCCCTGTCACTATTTGAACCTGATCCTGTCAATCCCCTGTTGTCAGTCCGTCTGCAAACCTCAGTGTATACTAGGCAAGCCTTTTTTCGACCCTGACTCCCACCTCTCCCGCTTTTGCTCCTGTTTGTCTCCGGCTACGACCTGTTTTGATCCTGACCACGTCTGCTCTCCCGTCCCGGCTTAGGACCTTTTTTGTCCCGGCTACGTCTACTCTCCCGTTCTGGCTTCGAACTCGTTTCCGATCCCGACCACGCCTTGCTCTCCCAATCCCGGCTACCGACCAGTTTTTCCTTCCCTGACACCGCCATCGCTCGCTACAGAAGATCCACTTCCGTGTTCGGATTGAAGGATTTTATACATTTCACTATAAAAGATTTTATACAAATTACATTCATTGAATGAAATGAAGATTTTCACAGAGAAAGCTTAAGTTCAATGACAGGTCACGCCCTTCCGAATGCAAATGTTTTGTTTAGTTCTGTTGATAACAGGACTCTGACAAAGAAGGCCAGACGCAGGACGCCAGGCACTGATTTGATAATCGCTTGGGGTCCAGACATCGAGGCGAGATGGTGGGGCCACGTGAGGGCTTTTCCTGGCCCGCGCATGGGAGGAGCCGGCACACCAGCTTGTGGAAAAAAACATGGGCCAGGAGAAGAACTACAGAAGATCGAGGGAGATTGAAACAGGAGGCTTGACGGAGACTCGAGCGACACTCATTCGGCTAATTCGATGGAGTTCACTTAGTTAAAACTTTAAGATAATAAATCTGCCCGCGTGTGAAAATGTCGGCTATCCTTGTCCATCTTTTCCCAAAAAGAAACGAGCGCGCATTGTTAGGTGGTGTTTGGTTAATGGAGTCAGATAACTTATTCGAACAAATTGGTAAACGGTACATTTTAATAGTTTAATTCCTAACAGGATCACAATCTGAGTACTAGAGCGACTTGCTTCCAGTGTCCAGTGAACATCGGATCGCGGGCGCTGCCCTTCCTCTTTCTTTCAATAAAATTATGAGAAAAATCTACGCGATTGGGTCTATCCTGTGTGCTGGTCCTGACAATAAATTGAACATTAAAATAATCTACTAAGCGAATTGATCAGAGATTATTTAATGGCGTGTCTGAGTAAATATGCCCAGAGTACCAAAAACATCTGTGAAATTCTAACCTGTTGTTACCTTATTCAATAGAAACATCATGTGGACACTGGCGCGTTTGAAAATTATTCCTTTTTTTTGGACTCATCGTTTGCTTCTCGAGCAAAGAGAGAGAAGTAGTCACAGAACGATCCAGCCCTGTGGCCCCCTGGCTCGGTCTTTCTTGGTCCTCCTTGTCTAGGGGGAAATGCGAGTCATGGCGGTCCAGCTCAGCTCGAATGCCCCTGGGCTCCCACTCACAGGAACAAAAGAGGGGGAACATTTAAATTCCCAGTGATGTCATTAACTACTGCGGGCGTGTCATGTAGATGTTCCTGCTAAGGTATTGAAGCTTTACAAAATAAAGATCTTTAGACGCCATATCGATTGGTTAATTGATTGATTGGCAATTTAATTGAGTTATGCAATAAAATACTTGCGCATGAATCATGACACAGCACAAAAACACAATGCTTTGATTACAAGTTAACACTTTGGGGATTTCAATCTTTATTATACATTCATGGAGTAATTTCCCGGTGGTTCAGTTCAGCAATCCAAAAGGAAACGAACATAAGTAAAAAAGGACAAAGAAAAGGTCTCGTGGGACGGATGGTGAGTTTGCGATGATTTATTCTTTTTGAGTCTGTGGCTGGAAAGGTGCCGGGTGTATTTGTAGCAAGAAATCCCCCGCCAAAACTAATAAAAGAAAAAGAAAGGAAAAGAAGAAAAAGAAAGAAAAAAGAAACAAAATATGAAGATAAAAGGAAAATAGCAAAAAGAAGAAAAAATAAGTAAAAAGCTTGGGGGTAGAAGAAAAACAACAAAATATATATCTATATAAACAAAAGAAGAAAAGAAAAACGAAAAAAGGGAATGGAGAGGGAAAAAAATACGAAAGAAGCCAGTAAAAAGAAATAAAGGGCTAGGGAAAAGGAAACAAAACGTAGAAGAAAAATAAAAAAATAAATTAAAAAAAAGGTAAAAAGCTAGGGGGAAAATAATTAAACAACGAAGAGAAAAGTATTAAAGAAAATAAAGAAAAAACATTTAGAACGGAACGGGCTCTTGATTGGCAGGGAGCCGGCTCCCGTGGTTTATTTTTTGAGTCGTTTTGTTCGCTAACGCCACATCACTAACACGTATCTGTAACCATAGGGGGCGGTAATGCACCTAAGTCATGAATACCAGCCGCCTTTGAACTCCAAGATGAAGTAAAAGAACAATGGCTGACAGTGGTTTACAATTCCAGTTTGAGAAAACTGTTCATGTATATGAAACAAACTCGCCATTTTGAAGCTAGTCAAACGAGTTCTAAGAGAGACACAACCCGCACAGGGAGACCACTGAAAGGTTTATTATTCCTAAAAAATGTCCCTTCTCACCTCCGTTGTCGTCTTGGTGGTTTTAGCAAGCCGCCATCGCTGCTCGACAGCTGCTGCAGCTGCTAGGGACGTGCCAAATTTTGCAGCTCTCTTCGGCTCCAAGACCCGGTACGAAGATTCTGCCGCTTACCGGAGGAGACTGGCCGAGCTCCAAACAGACCCGGCCGCCTCCAGCCGCTCAGTCCTTAGCGCTCCCGCTGAAGAGCGCTGCTCCCCGGTGCACCTGACCGCCATCGTTCGTCATGGCACCCGTTACCCGACGGTCAAGAACATTCACGCCATGCACCAGCTCAGCGATCTGTTGCTGCGATATCAACAAGATCAGGAGAGAGAACCGGGAAAGTTGCACAACAACACCCGGCTGCAGGGCGTCCTACGTGGCTGGGACATGTGGTACACAGACGATATGGATGGTGAGTGCTCGGGCAGGAGGGAATGATAATTATGAGCAGACATGGGACCAAGTCACACATGTGCAAGTCTCAAGTAAGTCTCAAGTCTTCACCTTCAAGTCCCAAGTAAGTCCCAAGTATTTTTTTCTTGGGCAAGTCAAGTCACAAGTCAAGTCCCGAGTCTTAGATTGTCAAGTCCAAGTCAAGTCACAAGTCATAAAAACAGCGACTCGAGTCGACTCGAGTCCAAGTCACTAAGTCTCAAGTCCCCATGTCTGATTATGAGGGACGTGGAATGTCATACAGATTCATACCAAGACATTAGATGTTTTTAAGCAGCTGTCCAGTGTTCTGTTTATATTTACCATATACACCACTGTATTTTCTACAAGGTGCGGCTCATTCTTTTTCTCGTGGCCTAACCGAGGAAAACGGAAAGCCGCTCTTTTCCACAACACATGCATTATAGATACAAAACACAATATGACGTCTGGAAACATTTAGCAATATTTTAAAACACCTAAGACACCTCTCAAATTCACGCTTCAGTTATCGCTGGTTCACTACTTTTACTTTTCATCGTGCATTGTGTTCTGTATTCTGATTGGCTGAACAGAGGAAGATGTTTTTTTATCACCAACAAAGTTGCACCTCTCCACATGCTAAATCTGCTCAAAAGCCATATTGAGGTCTTAGCACACCCTAGTGGCTCCCTAGCATTTTGTTTCAAAAATGCTTGAACAAAGTGTAGTACGTCACAAAATTTCAAGAACACAACTGATATCTCACGATCCAAAGAAGTTCCGGAGGAACATCCAAGGAACAGCAGGCCTCGCTGGACTTCGTTAAGGTCAGTGTTAATGACTGCAATATAAGAAAGGCACCTGCCAAAAATGGCATCCATGAGAGTGTTCATCGGCAAAAAAAAACACTATTGTCACAAAAGAACACAGTTGTCTCAAACTACCAGAAAGCATCTTGATTATCCTCAATAATTTTGGAGAAACATTCTGTGGACTGATGAGTCAAAAATGCAACTTTTTGGAAGGTTTATAGCCTGTTACATATGTCGAAAAAATGGCACATCATTTTACAAAAAGAACATACCAACAGTGAAGCATGGTGGTGGCGGTGTACTGGTCTGGGGCTACTTTGCTGCCTCAGGACCAGGACAACTTCCTGTGGTTGACGGAACAAGGAATTCTGGTGTTTACAAAAAGATCTTTATATAGAATGTCCGGCCATCAGCTTGTGCCTTCAAACTCAAACGCTCTTGGATCATGCAGCAGAACAACGATCCTGAACACACAAGCAAATCTACCTCCAAATTAAAAAAAAATCATAGATTCTGGAGTGGCCAAGTCAAAGTCGGGATTTAAATCCAATTGAGATGCTGTGTTGTGACCTTAATGAAATGAAATGATCTGCATTTATATAGCGCTTTTCAAGTCAATGACTTCCCAAAGCGCTTTACATTGTGCTTCACATTTCCCAATAGCGGCCATGCAGCCATGTAAGGCGCTAACCTTCATATTGACGGTATTGGGGGTTCAGTGTATTACCCAAGGACACTTCGACATGTAACTTGGACGAGCCAGGATTCGAACTGGGATCCCTTGATTTCAAGACGAGCGCTCTACCTCCTGAGCTACTGCCGCCCTTTAATGAGCAGTTCATGCTTAAAACCCTCCAATATGGCAGATTTTAAACAATTCTGCAAGAGTGGGCCAAAATTCTTCCCCACAGTGTTATTAAAGACACATCACCGGTGCAAAAATTGTCCAAACTTGCTATCATGTTCAGGAGGCAATTATTTTATCGCATAGGGCCAGATCGCTTTTGCATTTTTGGGGCCTTAACAAATGTAATCAATATTTTAAAACTACATATTGTATTCCCTGGGGTTGTCTCTGTGAGATATCAAAATTGCCCTGATGATCTTAAAACTTTGTGTGATAAATATGCAAATAACACAGAAATCAGGAAGGGTGCAAACACCTTTTCTCAGCACTATTATTATAAACATGTATTGTATACACTTTTGAGTAATACATTTAAAATGAAATTGACTTTTGTTACAATTATGATGATGTCTGGTTATGTTAGGCCAGCAGAGAAGGCCTTGCTGGTCCTGATGGCCCACTACTGCATTTTACAAATCAGTCATGAACTTTTTGGTTACCCGCTATGGTCAGACCCTGACAGCATGTTAAAATAGGTGCTATTTGCTAAGGAGTCATTTTGTTATTGTGAACTCTTTGCAGGTCAGCTGGTAGCCAAAGGCCGAGAGGACCTGCGACAATTGGCCACGCGACTGTCCACTTTGTTCCCGTCCTTGTTGGGGGAGGAATCATTGCGTGGGGAACGCATCCACGTGCTGACTAGCTCTAAGCATCGATGCATTAGCAGTGCTGAGGCCTTCCAAGAAGGACTTTACTATAAGGCCAACATAACACGTAAGGACCCTTTTCTGTTCTCTTTTTTATTACATGATCAATTCTAGGCTACATTGTCATAAATGCTGTATTGTTTTGTATCAAGATTCACGTTTAGAGTGCTGAAAATAGAAAATTAAGTGTTGCTTTCCAAAAAGGACCCGAGACCGTTAAATCCGTGAACTAGGAACCTATATTTATTAAACCTTCTATTAAACATTAAAAGTTACTTTATCCTCATAATCATTTTTTGTTTGTCTAGCATAAAAATAGTGAAAGTAAGAAAATACATGTTTCAAATACAGTCCAAACACCAACCCAAACCCACAAAAAGATGACAAAAGATTTTATTTGACTATGTCTAAGGGATACACGTTCATTAAGGGATTCCCAAATTCTAAATCATACAAAATCATACAAAATGTGTGAAAATAGCCCATGTTTTTTTTGCATTATATATATATATATATATATATATATATATATATATATATATATATACCGGAGCCATATCCCCCTAGTGCAGGGGTGTCAAACTCATTTTAACTCTGGGGCCACACGATAGAACAAACATTCTCTCGGGGGCCGGACTTTTCGATTGAGGAGAAAGAAATAAAGAGAGAAAGAAATAAGAGAAAGAGAGGGAGAGAAAAACAGAGTGTGGGACAAGGAAAGAGAAAGGGAGAAAGAGAAAGAAGAAGAGAGGAAGAGAGAGAGTGAGAGGGAGAAGGAGAGGGAGAACAAAAGAGACAAAAAGAGGAATAGTGAGAGAGGGGGAAGGAAACAGAGAAAGAAAGAGATCCAAAGAGTCATTGAAAGTGAGAAAGAGAGGAGAGAAAATAGGAGAAAAAGATAGAAGGGGAGAGCAAGAAAAAGAGAGAAAGAAAGATAAGAGAGAGAAAAGGAAAAAACGAAGAAAGAGCAAAAGAAGTTAAAAAGACACAGAAAAAGAAAGAGACAAGAAGGAACAAAGAAAGAGAAAAAGAGAGACAGAAAGAGTAAGAGAGAGAGATAGAGAGTGATAGAAAAAGGGAAGAAGAGAGCGAGAGAGAAAGAAATACAACTACAGCGTCTTTGTAAGAGGCAACATCAAGTGAACCATAATTCCTGCACCTCGTTTTTCTCTTGTGCTTGCCTTTGCGTTGTCTCGCGGGCTGGATTCAATCCCTTAACGGGCCTGATCTGGCCCGTGGGCTGCCTGTTTGACACCTGTGCCCTAGTGGGAGGTGGCTAGAGTCAAGAACACATTCCTTACTCTTTCTGGGAGATTGATACAGAGGAGGGGATTCCCAGCCCCCTCGCTCAACCCAACTGATGTGTTGGGAGTCATTAGGTGACCAAACCCCCCAATTCCAACCCCTAATGCTGAGCGCCAAGCAGGGAGGCAATGAGTACCAATGTTGTAAGTCTAAGGTATGACTGGGCTGAGGCTTGAATATATATATATATATATATATATATATATACTGGACTGTCTCAGAAAATTAGAATATTGTGATAAAGTTCTTTATTTTCTGTAATGCAATTAAAAAAACAAAAATGTTATACATTCTGGATTCATTACACATCAACTGAACTATTTCAAGCCTTTTATTATTTGAATATTGCTGATTTTGGCTTACAGCTGAAAAAAACTCAAAAATCCTGTCTCAAAATATTAGAATACTTCCTCAGACCAAGTAAAAAAAATAATTTTATAACAGCAAAACTAAATCAAACATTTGAAAATGTCCATGGATGCACTCAGTACTTGGTTGGGAATCCTTTTCCACGGATTACTGCATCAATCCGGCGTGGCATGGAGGCAATCAGCCTGTGGCATTGCTGAGGTGTTATTGATGCCCAGGATGCTTCGATAGCGGCCTTCAGCTCATTTGCATTTGTAGGTCTGGTGTCTTTCATCTTCTTAACTATACCCCACAAATTCTCGATGGGGTTCAGGTCAGGGGAATTAGCAGGCCAATCAAGGACAGTGATGCCATGGTCAGTGCACCAGTTACTGGTGGTTTTGGCACTGTGGGCAGGTGCCAGATCATGCTGGAAAATGAAATACTCATCTCCATAGAGCTTTTCAGCAGATGGAAGAATGTAGTGCTCTAAAATCTCTTGGTACACAGTTGCATTTACTCTGGACTTGATGAAACACAGTGGACCAACACCAGCAGCTGACATGGCTCCCCAAACCATTGCTGACTGTGGGAACTTCACACTGGATTTCAAGCAACTTGGATTTTGCTCCTCTCCAGCCTTTCTCCAGACTCTGGCGCCTTGACTTCCAAATGAAATGCAAAACTTGCTTTCGTCTGAAAAGAGGACTTTGGACCACTCTGCAACTGTCCAGTGCTTTTTCTTTTGCCCAAGTCAGACGCTTCTTCCGTTGTCTTGAGTTCAGAAGTGGCTTGACCATGGGAATACGGCTATTGTAGCCCATTTCCCGGACACGTCTGTGAACTGTGGCTTTTGATACCTGGACTCCAGCTTCAGCCCACTGTCTTTGAAGCTCCCTCAAATTCTGGAAGCGGCTCTTCTTCACAATTTTGTTAAGGCTGCGGTCATCTCTCTTGGTTGTGCAGCGTTTCCGGCCACATTTTTCCCTTCCAACAGACTTTTTGTGGATATGCTTTGAAACTGCACTGTGAATAGCCTGCTCTTTGAGAAATTTCTTTTTGTGTCTTACCCTCCTGATGGAGGGTATCAATGATGGTCCTCTGGACAGCAGTCAGATCAGCAGTGATTTAGTTTACTGAACCAAGCTGAGTGTTTTTAAGGCTCAGGAAACCCTCGCAAGGTGTTTCGAGTTAATTAGATGATTCAGGTGATTAGTTAAATAGCCTACTTGTATACTTTTTCATGATATTCTAATATTTTGAGATAGGATTTTTGAGTTTTCTTAAGCTGTAAGCCAAATTCAGCAATATTAAAATAATAAAAGGCTTGAAATAGTTCAGTTGATGTGTAATGAATCCAGAATGTATGACATTTTTGTTTTTTTAATTGCATTACAGAAAATAAAGAACTTTATCACAATATTCTAATTTTCTGAGACAGTCCAGTATATATATACAGGGATCAGAATTTTCCGCGGATCCGCGGATTTCCGCTGTTTTTGAACCCCAAAGGCATTCCGACTTTTTCACTTTTTCTCTTGCGTAGCAAACAAATTCAAAATCCGACTGTCTCACTCTTTCCTTTATTGCTCTGGCGCATCCTGGCGGCCGTTAGAAAAATTGGTCCGCCCTGTTTTATTCCTGGACCCTGGCTATTTCAGCTGAAAATGAAAATCTCCATTCTGATCCCTGTATATATATATAATGTCATTGGTATTTTCAAATTATTTTCAGAGATAATGCATTTTGAAGAGAGCCTGTCTCGTCTTTCACTTCCTAAACTATGAAGTTATGTGAAGCACACCAGCTTCCTAGGTTTACATGTTAACGAAAAGGTTTTGAGTGGTTTCAGCCAAGTTTTGGTAGTTTTTGCGGAGAATGGCTAGGTGTTTTGTCGCAGATGGGTGTAGCAATTGTTCAACAAATGGCGAGCAGCCAAAATGGGGCCCACGGGCAAAAATAACACAGAGCACTCAATGGGCTAAACCAGACAGGGACATGGTAGGTTAGCATACATTTGTATGTATTTTTCTTTATCATTAATTTATTTGGCAAACACTTAATATTATATCACTGCACTATTTTTCTATCCGTCCAAAACTTTAATATTTGAATTTAGGATGAAATTAAAAGATCTGTTTTTTTAAATGAAAAATTCGATTAATCAGTTAATCAAAAGAATAAAGAATCGATTAATTGATTATTAAAATAATAGTTGGTTACAGCCCTATTATTGACACACAGCAGAAAAGGTGACTGTGGGTGACTGTTAAGCTAATTAGAATGCAGAACACTATGCACAATGAAAATCCACAAAATGGCAAAACCATAAAAATTAAACAGCGATA
Source organism: Urocampus carinirostris (assembly GCF_059441175.1). Classification (NCBI taxonomy): domain Eukaryota; kingdom Metazoa; phylum Chordata; class Actinopteri; order Syngnathiformes; family Syngnathidae; genus Urocampus; species Urocampus carinirostris. Next base: position 6,238,804 of record NC_142367.1, on the reverse strand, counting down.
CAGGTAAGGAATTACAGACGCTGCCCTACTTACGAACGAGACGACGTTCGCAAGTTGAATTTGTTCGTATATTCTCAATCGGATCAAGCTTTCTTGTTCCACTTTTATTTGAAAAGAAACGGCTCGCCTCGTCTTTACACTTCACACTAACCATATTGAACGGATACACGAGATATTAAACAATAAAAACGTCAAAGCTCTTAATGTGCTAGAGATACAACACACATAATACTGTACGTTTACACTCGTACTAGGAAGTAGAAGCCGGATTTCTTCTTTGGGGTGGATGCTGGGTGACACCCCACAGCGCCATCCCACGCTGGTAGCGGTGGAAATAAGCACTACAGTAATGTCCTGTACTCGGAAAAAGGTGCACACAATACAAAATCTAAAAATGTTCGTATCTACCATTTTACGTAAGTCGAATGGTTGTAAGTAGGGGAGCGTCTGTACTGTATATATTTGCTGCTTTATCTAATAGTGTGACATTGATGTCCTCAACTTTTAACTTTTTTTTTTTTTTGTCACACTGCCTGTTAGCGGTGCACTATCGCCACCAGGTGGATGATGGGCTGCTGCGTGCCTTTGAAAGTTGCAACAGTTACGTGGAGGGCGTGGAGAAGAACCGAACAGCGCTGGCAGAAGTCCACAAGTTCAAACAAGGCCAGGAGATGGAGGCAGTGAGGAAGAAAGTGGCTGACAAATTGGGTCTTCCTCTCAGCGACTTCACGCCAGGTTACCGTGGCGATGTTTCTCCACCTGAAGGCAAAGGAACCGGAAATGATTACCAAGTCCGTCTCTCGCAGATCTGATGGAGGCCGCCTTCTTCCTTTGCTCGTACGAGCTGGCCATCAAGTCCGAGCACTCCCCATGGTGCTTACTGTTTGAGCCGGAAGATGCAAAGGTAACCCCGGATTACACCAAAATAAAAAAATAAAAAATGCTGCTAAATTGTTTTTTGAGAGAGCTGTTGAGAGGTTTACCCCCTTCGGATCATTTTTGCATGATCTGATGCTGCTGGGAATTTTTGGAGGGGTTGGGAAATAACTTTAGCGTAAATTCTGGACTACACAGTGCACCTGATTTAAAAGCTGCATGCTCAAATTTAAAAACGAAACTCAATGTTGTCTTTGTACAGGCTGTACTGGATTTAAATCTTAAACAACCATACAAATGAACTCATTCATGTACTTTTCTTATATTTTGAGCCTGGCCATACCAACGACATGGGAAATTGTCAAAACATTTTGATTGATAACTTCAACTCCAATTCGATGTAAACATTTTCAGACTTGATTTGTGGGTGAAAAAGACTTTGTTATGAATATTTAAAAAAGTATTGTCAAACCTGTTCCTGCTAGGTGTAATATGGATAATGTTGGCCAAAACATGGACTAATTTCTCCCAGGTGTTTGTACGGGTGCTTGAAAGTCTTTAAAATGCTTGAGATTTGATTGAAAAGTTCTTGAATGTTGAGTAAAGTGCTTGTAAATGCTTGAAATAGTTGCCATGTTTCTCAACAAGTCTGCTTAAAAATTACGCCAACACTGCTCTCTCGTGGCTTTGCTGCAAGGATTACATATCAATAATGGGCCATGCATTAAATAAAGGTAGGATTCCCAAGTGGTAAGTTGTAATGGGAAGAACTTTCAGCAACTAAAAATGTAAGTTACATACTGTCATCTTTACCCAACACCAATATAGGGAGAGATTTGTCCCAAAAATACTTACACGTGTCTTGTTCAGACCCACAAATCCATGATATATTTGCGATTCATTCAAGATCTAAAGATTATATTTATTGATAAATGCACACACAAAATTAACAATTGCATATGTAAATCACAGATATAATTGAGGCTCCGCAAAATACATAATTCACACCAGATTTCTTCATTAATAGGCCTGGAGAATATGGAAAATTGTCTTAGAAATCCTTAAAAAGTGTTTAATTTTGGCCATGAAACAGGTGTACGAACCCTACCATGTTCCCCTATAGACGGGCGTCATACATGTTTTGTATTTAGAGTGCATGCGTCATGGAAAAGAGCAGCTCGTAGTTTTCTTCTGTGCAGCCACGAAAATTAGAACAAGCCACACCGTTTTTAAAGCAGCAGTGTTCAAGATGTAGCAAAAAAGTAGCAGCTTCTAGTCTGGACTGTACGGTAAGTGCTGCATAACTTCCACTAGGTGGCAGTGCTTCACTGTTTTGAGTTCGCCATAATATTGGAGCTAATGCGCTCGTTCCTGTTCCGGTAGGTCCTGGAGTATAAGTGTGACCTAAAATTGTTCTGGAAGCGGGCGCACGGCCACGCCATCAACCTGCTTGCCAGTTGCCCGCTTTTCCATCACGTTTTCAGGACCCTCGACAAGGCCGGATGGCCTCGCAGGTCAGTTTGCAGCCTCGATATTAAGATCACTTGACGTTGTCGATAGAAGGTCATAATAGAAATGTTCGACCTTGAACTCCATTGTCGACTATTGTCGTCATACACGTTTTTTCCAACAGCGTAAGGCCTCTTACATGATTACAATCTCTGCTGATAGACACTATTGCGCATGAGCAACTATTTCTCAAGTGTTAACAAACAGTAATTACGGCATCTGCATCATATACACATACCAACTTTCTTCAAGTTTTTGAGCATTTAATCCTGGATACAGCAAACAAAAAGACTACTTGCATTTGATAGGAGTATTTCAGTGTCGCACAAACATTCAAATAGAAAGCATGTCAGACAGATGAACAAAACTAGGTCCGACTCGCTAAGATTTAAGTAACATTTAAGCAATATGGTTTTGATGACATGCAATGTACAATTTATGCGAGTACATTTCGCTACGAAATTAGAGCTCAAGCGTTGTGCCAGACTGCCTGAAAATAGTATTTGAAATCCAATGCATGCAGTCCAAAGAAGAAACAACAAGGGTCAGTTCCGCTAAGCAGTCTAGTGTAAGCTAGCTTTCATTTGGATTTACTCTTACAGCGGATTCAAAGGTACCGACTGGTGGTGTGTCGTGACATTTCTTTCAATTAAAGAAATGTGCCTTGGCTCAAAAAACATTTAAAAACACTGCAATTAAATATGTATTTTTCTTTGTACCCATTTTTCTTATGTTTATTGTATTTTTCCACATAATTCAACGTAATGCTAAATTTGAGGAAAAAATTGATAAATATCCAATTATTTGACTAATAGTTTTATCATCTGAGACTCTTTGACTATTAAAATAGTTGTGTTGCAGCTCTACTAGACAGTGAGCCCCAGGATGGGCAGTGGCCTTTTGATGCCAAGTGATTTGTCCACAGGGCCACCGACACACCCCCTGATCCCGCCTCCATCCTTATTGGCCATGCCGAGACACTCCTGCCGTTCCTCGGCCTATTGGGCCTCTATAAGGATGAGGTTCCGCCTACTGCAGACAACTACCAGACGCAGCATGGTAAGAATCGTCCTGTCTTACTGTAGCTGAAAGGTGTCAAACTCTTTAGCTCGGGGCCCACATGGTAAAAACACTTCTTACTGGGCCAGACTAGCAGATGAAAGCGAAAGAAAGAGCGAGAGAGAGAGAGAGAGAGAAAGCAAGAGAAAGAGAGAAAGAAAGAACAAAAAAAACAAATGGCGAGCGTGAGAGAGAAATATGGAACATAGGGAAAAATGAGAAAGAGGGACTGAGAGGGAAAAAGAGAAAAAAATAGAAAACAATGAGAAAAGCGGGAGAGAAAGAGAAAAGTGAGCGCATCGTATTGTAAGCCGCAGTGTTTAGAATGTAAAAAGAAAGTAGCAGCTAGTAGTCCGGAATTTACAGTACAGTGGAACCTCGGTTCTCGACCATAATCCGTTCCAGAACCCTGTTCGAAAACCGATTTGTTCGATCACCGAAATCGTTTTTCCCATTAAAAATAATGTAAATTGTTTTAATCCGTTCCAACACCCTGAATGTTTACCTTGGGTGTTTAACATAAACTTAAAGCTAACCCAGGCTAATCGTACGTTCGCGTTATCGTAATCTTCCGTACAAAAGATTACGCTAACATGAACGTGTAAAAATAAAAAATTCAGGTCAATTACAAGTCATTTAGCACCCGGTCTCCACAACAAGTGGTGAGCGGTTCATTGGAAAGGGGGCTCCGTCCCAACACCCACAATGTTGGGCTCCGTTCCAACACCCTGAATGTTTACCATGAACGTAAACATGAAGCTAACCCAGGCTAATCGTACGTTAGCGTTATCGTAATCTTCCGTACGTAAGATCACGCTAACATGAACGTGTAAAAATTAAAAAAAAAAGGATAAAGAAAATAATTATGATTGGGATTTCTTACCTTTGTGGTGGTCAGCAGAAGGCGCAGGCAAGATCAGACTTTGCACACCTCCTTCATATTTTGCTATTATTTCTTTCTTAAATGCAATAGTTGTACGCACTACTTTTCTTTTTTTCACCTGTAGCAACTTTGCTGCATGCACTGACTTTTTTCGGAGGCATAATTAGGGGCTAGAACACTTCGTACACCTATAATAAAAGTGAAAACAAAAAGAAGCAAGTGCGCACGTGATAACAGTTGGTCACGAAAAGAGCGATCAACACCCGTACGCCGCTCAGCATTGCACCCTAGCGTACGCACTCACGCATTACCGGCGTTCGAACTCCGATTTTTTTTGACCGAACAGCGAAGCAAGAATTTCTCGAAATTTTGGGTCGGACTCCGATTTGTTCGAACTGAGAGGCGTTCGAAAACCGAGGTCCCACTGTACTAGCAAATTTTCTATCAATCACTCACAGCTCACCGATCCCTTAATCACCAGGATCATCGGGGCACCACTTACTGTGGTGTGTTTTGGGCAAGTACAGCCTGGCAGCATCCATCCTTCTACAGGCTGTTAAAAAAAAATAAAAAAAAACTTGCTCCCCTACATAAAGCAGATAGTATCGGTTTCGGTCGTTACCACTAAGAGGAAAATCCTTCTGATCTGACTCAGATATAGCACCTTTATCATCTGGTTGCCGTCTTTTTTAGGTGTACGGCAACATTTCGCTCGTCACAAATGAGCTGGAACTTGGCATTGACGGGCAGCAACAAAAATAAAACATTGATTCATTTGTGATTCCTCACATAATTGAGTATGCCAGTTGACACTGCAAGCTTACACACTCAATTATAGTGCAAAAAATACAAAATGCGTCTTACAATATTGGTACATTATTTGCTTATTTTAATTACTTTTTTATTTTGCTGTATTTTAAATTGTTTTTTTTTTCTTCTCCAGAATACGATACATAAAATCATTAGTAATGGGTTTCCTATTCACTATATACACTGGTACCTCTACTTAAGAATTGAACCCGTTCTGGGAGTAGCTTTATAAGCTGTAACATTTGTAAGTAGAGACGCTTTTTAAAAGTAAATGTGTTAATCCGTTCCAAGCCCTGCAAAAGTATGATAATTTTTGAACAAATCATAATAAAGCAACAGAACTTCAAACAAATACATGTTAAAATTAGGTTACTGTGTAATAAACACATAATGGAGAGGCACATGATGTTTAAAAAAAAAAAAAAAAAAAAAGGATAAAGGTAATAATAAAAATTCATGCATAGGCATTGGGTTGGCAGGTAGAACTCTGGGAGCGGCGAATGGCTCTGCGCACTGTACTGTATTTTTGACTTTGCAATGTGCTCCCGTTCAGGTACCTTGTAACCTGAAATTTTTGTATGTTGAGACATTTGTAAGTAGAGGAACCTCTGTACTTATATCTCTTATAGAAAAATAAATATTTGTATTTTGAGAACGACGGCATTCAAACATCCATCCATTATCTGCAATGCTTATCCTCAGTAGGGTTGCGGGGGTGCTGGAGCCCATCCCGGGTATCTTTGGGCAGTGGGCAGGGGACACCCTCAACAGCCTGTCGCAGGGCACACACAGGGACAGAAAACTCACTCGCTCATTCACACCTAGGGACAATTCGGACCATTCAATTCACCTGAAATGCATGTTTTTGGAATGTGGGAGGAAACTGGAGTGCCCGGAGGAAACCCACGCAAGCACAGGGAGAACATGCAAACTCCACACAGGAAGGTTCGATATCATGACCTTAGAACTGTGCTGCACACGCGCTAACCACAGCGCTCAAACTGTTCTTGAATAATAGTGGAATAATAAAATGACATAGACTATATCAACATCAACCAATTTAACCTGCCTGTTTAACTTTAGATATCTTTTTGATGTGAATTTATTGAAATACAATTTTAATCTCATCTACTAATAACCCAGTGAAATTTCTGTTATTAAAAATAAACAACGCAGTCAGAAGTTTGTTAACCCATAAAAGGCCTATTAAAGAAGACATATTAGCGATTGACTCGTCTTTTGTTGTATAAAAAATGTGGTTTTGTGGTCACATGACTTTGAAGGCGATTCATGAGCAAGAAAAACATGATTGTGGTGTCAGTACACTAAACAACAATAAAATAAAGTTCAAGGAGAAATAACATACAGTGAAAACAGTTCCAGGTGTATGATGCCGTAATGAATCAAGATTATCTTGGGCCGACGAAAACCTTCCTGGGGCCCGGATGCGCCACACAGGCCTTGACTCTGACCCGCGCTCTAACCCATTTGACTCTCCTGTGTTGATCCCCAGGTCGCCTATTCCGCTCTAGCTTGCTGGTGCCCTACGCAGCCAACGTGGTTTTCGTTCTATTGGACTGCGCGCGAGGACCCCGCCTTCAGATGCTGGTCAACGAAGTGCCTGTTCGATTCCCGGGCTTGCCCCACGAGGACGCGCCACTCTACCGAGACGTAAGAGTGGCGTACCGCCACCTACTGGATGGATGCGACTATCATGAGGCGTGCAGGGGCGTGGCTGTTGGGCGCCAACCCAACACCGAGCTCTGATTTCCTGCAATGGCCACTTAGAAAAAGGTGGCCCACACTATTCCGATTTGGAGGCCGATGTGTGGTTTTCATATCGCCACAACCGGCGCATTGTTGCCGCTGCACCATCACATTGACGAATGTCTCAAATGCTTGTTCGGGTCACATGCTAAGAAGGGCTAATGGGACTGTGTGTAATATTTAGTGCCTCATAGTGGTACATAAAATTAAAAAAAACGGTAAAAAACAAAACGTTGTTTTGAATACAAGGCAAAAATACATGAATTATAGCAATGTTGATTTTTTTTTAAAACTTTAGGTGGAGAAATTGTTTTTTTTTATACATAGTGGAATACCTACCTAGGAGTCGCCGCCATGTTGGTCTACCATCTTGCTGTGCTCTTAATACAGATTTTTGTACACATTAGATTATACAGTGACATCTAGTGGTCAAATATTACACACTGGGGCTTTAAGAACTAGAGCTGTGTTTCTTTTCTTAAGTGGTGAAATTGAAACAACAGAGGGGGAAAAAATCAGATAAATTGGTTGTCGATCCAACGTTGATGATCGTGTTGTCCTGATTTTAACTCTATTGTCGTCCTCGGGTCAAAATGACCCGCCACTCTGTTGTTAAAAACCCAGGGAACAATCCCTTATATTTTATTCAACTATAAATATGGTGAGTTTTCCTAGACTGGTCCCAACAGTATAAAAAAATGACATGTTTTTTTTTAAATTCAAATTTCCATTTAAGTGTATAAAAAAGTACAAAAAAGGTCCTTAATATGAGGATAACAAGAGCATTAAGGACCACCTTGTACTTCTTGTTTATATCTGCTTACATAGAAATGGGAATTAAAAACAGTTCATTCGTCTACTGCTGTGATCAATCAACAATAGTCATCACATTTAAAATTGAATAAAATATCCATCCATCCATTATCTGCACCGCTTATCCTCAGTAGGCTCGCGGGGGTACTGGAGCCCATCCCAGCCGATTTCGGTCAGTGGGCAGGGGACACACACAACTGGTTGCCAGGCAGTCGCAGGGCACACAGAGACAAACATTTCACTTGCTCATTCACACCTAGGGACAATTTGGACCGGCCAATTCACCTGATCAATAAAATATCATTTAGGTGTATTTTTCTGACAGTGTTGTGTCATTTTAACCGGAAGACAACAGAAGGGTTAAAACTGTATAAATCAGTGCTTCTTAACTGGTGGGTTGGAAACCAAAGTGGGTTGCAGACCCGTTTTCAGTGGGTCATGGGCATTGCCTTTGCAAATAAATGCTAAGAAAAGAAAACAATAACTGAGGGTTTTCTAACTCTCAAATTTTAGGGTCCTTTTGAATAAGAGCACAATAGAATAGGACATGTTTTCCCAAAGGTTTGGCATGATTTATAGTTTTGGGACTTGGACAAAATGGGATTGTTTTTTTGTTTACGGTTTTATTTATTTATCTTAGAGGTGAAGTGTGAAACTCCAATCCTTTGTCATTTTTTTAACAGGGTTCTTACGGATGAATTACTTGTCAATGCTTGAGTTTTGATATTGCGCTTTCAAGGTTTGAAAGTACTTACATTTTGGGTGAAGTGCTTGCAAATGTTTGAAATTGTTGCCATGTTTCCTGGCATTCTGACTATGTGGACCTCCCTCGTAATTAACGGGAGCTGACGTTGGTTTGTATCTATGAAGCGTCACCACCTCCTATGGGTTGTGTCGAAGAGGACAGGTGCATGCTACACCTAAAACAGGGCAATATGAAATCTGTATTGGATTACATGTCAATTATGGACATTTATTGTTGGCTTTGCAAAAAATCAAGGTTGCATTTCCCAATGGTAAATTATCATGTAACTTCCTGCAACTGAAAAAGTAAACTACATATTATCGTCACTTTTATCCAGCACCTATATGGGGGAGAGATTTGTTTCAAAAATATGTACATGCATATTGTAAATTCTCTATGATGCAGCCGGGGTAAATCAGTGAAAGCTGTCGGGCCCTGCCGATAAACAGAAGAGTGGGTTGTGACACCCTGACCCGAGTGACATGGCCGCTTTCTCGTGTCCTGTTTCATCTGGAGGGACGAAAGCATTACCAACTTGGGTGCCGAGGTGCTTAACTTGTTTCGGTGTTGGGGCATTTGGGTTGGCCATGGTCACATTTTTTGTTTTTTCCTACATTTTCCTTTTTTCCTTTCGTTGTTTTTGTGTATGTGTTTATCTTGCTATCGGTCACCCTTCTCAAAGGATATGACTAGGGTAGATAGATGGATATTTACTCATGATCTAAAATTCCCTTTTTTGATAAAATGCACAAACAAGACTAAAAATAACTCATGTAAATTGTGTATATATTTGTGGATCTGCAAAAACACATGATTCATACCAGATTTCATTAATGGTACTGGAGAAATTGAAACATTGGCTTTGAAAGTCCTTAAAAAGTGCTTGAATTTGTCCATTAAAACGGTGTACGAACCCTGAGAGCAGAATTGAAGTGGGACTTGATTTCCCCAAGGTTTTTATAGGGCATGCTTTGTTAATAGTTATGGGCCTGGATTTTCTTTTTAATTTCATTTATTGGGGGTTTGAGAGGTCATGGGACAAGAGTGAAAATCCAATCCTTTGTTATTTTCTTCTTAAAATACTTGAATTATTACGGTAATCATTTGAGATGTGCCAATGCTGTTTCCTGATGAATTGTGAAATAAAGCTGAGAGCTTTTTAATTGATGTCTTCTTTGAAAGATGGAAAGTGGTTTGAAAAAATACAGGAACGCTTTTCTTGTTAAAGGAGGTTTATGTAACTTTAAAATTGCTGAAGCCATCTTCACTGCAACTCCTTGTGTTGCGCATGTAAGTTTGTGAAATTTTTAGACTCGCTAAAAAAAACTCTTTTTTATCTTTTTTTTAAGGTTTGGATTAGCATTTAGACTACGTATTTTAAGACCTTTTCTTACTTTCACCTTTTTCATCGTGGAACGATAGAAAACAGCCTCGAGTGTAACATAACTGTTCCTCCAGCCCCCCTCCTCCCGCCTCCTTCCCTTCAGCGTAATGCGATGCATGGCTGGAACACTGAGGGTAAAAGTAAGATAAAAGCAGATAAGCGCGATGGAAAAATATATAATGGCTCTTTGAACTCAGAGAAGCACTGTGAACACATTCTTAATATAAAAAATATTTAATTTTGAACTTTTTAAGGACACCAAGTTACACACCCAGCCTTTAAGGGCACTAAACTTAAAAATACCACACACAAGGGATGACGGAAGGTTAAACTGGAGGACCCATCGAATAGGTAGAAATGAAAGTATAAATGGAACAGAATAAAATTATCTTTATTGTCAATGATATCAAAGTTGAGAAACATTGTGTGCAACAGGATTAGACATCACACTCAGGGGTAAATATGTTAGCCTTTAAGCACAGATTAAATTTTCTCTTCCCTGTGCACAAACATGCAATAAATAGGGCACAATAAAAATAACACAGCAGCAAGGTCAAAAACAAATGTAAGAATATAGATATATATATAAAGTTTAGATTTTAAAAATGTGCAAAGTATAGCTGAAACCTAAATAGATCAGTTTTGCATTGAATCGTCAGAAGGCAGATAGGTAGTAGGAGAGACTTCAGAGTCATAACAGCTTAATGGGAGAAGCTGTCCTTGAGCCTGCTGGTTCTGCAATCTTCCGTGAAAGCAGCAGGTTGAAGAGGCTTAAAATAGAAAAATAAGATAAAAGGAGGAAATATTTACAAGGCAGTGCTTAGAGACTGGCCTTAGGTGTACATGCTCTTTTAACGTCATAATAAAAATACACCGAAAGGAATAGTGCATTGCGTCAGTCATGCCATGAAAAGTTGTACGATAACATTAGGCTGCAACAAAATGATTCCCAAATGAGTCGCAAGATATATACTTTCAAAGATTTTCACACTTGTTTCGAGTGATGATGGCCATGGAGAAGAAACTGTCACTGAGCCTGTTGGTCCTTTTTTTCAAGGGAATTGTAGTAGCACCTACCAGAGGTTAAAGAGACGATGGCTGGGGTGAGAAGAGTTTTGATGGCCTAACCATGTCCTTCAGACTGGGCAGAGAGCAGCCAATGAACTTCCGAGCGTTATTGATTACTCTCTGTATGTTTTTCCTGTCTGCTGTTGTTCTCCCGGCATACCATAGTTACAAATATATGCCTAAAAATAAACATGTAATACCTAAATAAACGACAAAGGTGCAAATTATGCATATTATTACAACAAAATGTTATTTAATTGAAAAAGCAACGCATTTGCCTAAGCTTTACACCTATTGGTTGACAGGCGTTGCAGGTGTCCAGTGCACTCGTCGATCAACCAATTGGTGAACAGCACAGTCAGTTTGAACTGCCCCTTTATTTGAACAACACTTTGTTTGACAAAGTCACAGATCCGTTAACCCCCTGAGTTGTCGGGGCAACAATTCCAGTAGTGTGTCTTAGGCAGATACAGCCTCTGGGCGCCCATCCCTCTTCAGGCTGTTTTTTGGGTTGGGCTTTGCTTCCCTACATGTAATAGTAGAGGTTTCCATGGTAACCATTAGCAGGAGAAGCCTGCTCTCAAATACAGCACCTTAATCATCTGGTCGCAGTTGTTTTTGATGTAAAGAAGGGGTCGGGAACATTTTCTCAACAGTGAACCTAAATTGTTTAATATGTCATGAATAGTGATGTGAATCACCTGTGCCCAATCATTTGGCGCCAACCGCTGCTGGCTCTGATTGGCTCCCTGTCCTTAGTTAAATCCAGTCACGTCAATCCCCTGTTGTCGATCCGTCTGCATCTGTGGAAAACGTTACGCAATTGGGTCCTGATTCCGTTCTGGTCCTGACATACTAAGCTTTCACATAAAGGATTATTTAGCGATTTACAGACAAAACGGGGTCTCCTGGTGTGACACCCTGACTGTAAACTAGTTAAAAGTATTTCCTATATATACTGGACCGAACCCTTTGGAAATCAGTATTATCTTGTCTTTTCACAAATGACAATTGGCTCTGCATGAAGCACTATTATAAAAATCACACAAGTCCTATTTTATTTCTGGTCATATGAAATGAGTAGGCTCCCTTTTCAGCCCGGGGGTTTTCTACCCAAAGCCCACCCACTTAGCGATGGAGGAGGAATTTGAATGAATGGAACAGCACCGATGCATATTTATTGGGAAACAAATCAGGAATATGTTGATAACAGAAAACACTTTACCTGTCATGAACCAGAACAGGATCAGGACCCAAACGCGTGACACACAAGCCTTTTGTTTTACGGGAAATGGGGAGTCATGCACGTTATGCAACAGTCTGGCGTGAAATGAAAGGAAGCCAGAGGCCGACGAGATCGATACCAATTGCCCAAGTAGATATCGGACAGATGGGATCAATACCGGACAGGATAGACAGGATAGATAATGAAACAGGATATCAAAAACAATCAGGACAAACTAGACGGGAACGAAAACTGGAGAGAATATTAACAGGACAAAAATAGACGGGAACGAAACTGGAAACTGATATCAAACAGGATGAAAATAAACGGGAACAATACCGGACAGGGAATACCAAGAGGAAACAGGACTTAGTCAAAACCCACGTCTTGCGGGGCAGAGGTTGGACTGACAAAGGAAGAGAGAGAGCACTGAGCTTAAATAGAACAGAAAGCCAATCTGTCAATGAGCCGCAGCTGGCGCCACATGGGCCAATTGGGCGCCATGTCAACCGTGACACTTAGTTATTGTTCGGAGTTTTGTGGGCTGCTGTGGATGGTAAGTGAAAAACATTTGCAGATCTTTTCTTTGAGAATGAGTAAAATTTTTAAAGCCAGTCTCCTCATCTACATTAGCAGCTGCCTGTGTCTGAGGGACCTCCTGCTGAAATGTCGCAGTCTCCCTGGTCTCTAACCTCCCTCTAACTCTATCATGTCTGTTAATTTCACACAATTGGTTGTTTCCCTTTGTTTGGTTGTGCCTTTTTTTCTTTTCCTGGCTTTTTTGGCTCCACCTAGCACTTTTCTGCCCTTCGTTGTTGGTTGGATATCTTAACCACTAGGGCTGTAGGGGCACCATTTCTTGTGGTGTGTCTTGGGCATTTACAGCCTCGTGACACCCATCCCTCCCCAGGCCAGCAAATGTTTCCTCGCGGTCTCGAACCGGAGACCTTTCACGCATTTGGCGAATGTGCTAACCACTGCACTACTGAAATACACCTAACTTATATCATTCACGCTGTTCTTTGTTCATTTTACCGCTACAGAAAAGAAGACTGGTGGTGGGCCAAACCAACTTCATAATTGGAAGGGGAATTTCCCCAGATGTTAAAACTCACCTGATCTGTTGCGCTTAATATGGTCAAATAGCTGATTAAAGAACGAATGGCCGAGTAAGGTTAGATAGTGCAGCCAGCCCAAACACCACCTTGACAGGAGTTGGCCCTTCGGGAAACCTCCCGTTCTTTCTGATTAGTTACTCCGGCATTGGTAAAGAACCACGTATGGCTTGCGAGCCTTAGGTTCCCGACCCCTGGCTCCTGCGGCTAAAAACACCAATACTAGATCCTAAATCACCGGGGGAATACTTTTGTTATGGAAATAATGAGTATAATATTGCACAATACAGTTTAGGGTACATCACTTAAGAAATACTATGTTACTGAAAAAGAATGTAGAATTCCAGCAATCAGAATTTAAAATAAGCAACAAATAGATCTGTGGACTGAATATGCTATGTCAAACTTTAAAGGGACAGTGTGACGTATTTAGCTCCACCTAGTGGTAAAATAAGTTAATTGATTGGGGGGAAACATTTTACTACTATCAAGTACGCATAAACTAACACATGTCAAGTCAAGTTATGTTTATTTGTATAGCCGTAAACGTGTTTTTAGTACTAAATGGTGGAGAAATTTGTATTTGACATTAGATGAGGCTCAGCTGGAGAGGGCACTAAGGATACCCTTAAAAACCTCTTTCTTTTTTTCCCTGTTTTTAACTTTCATCTCTCTCTTTTCTATATCTTTTATATCATTATTTTATTTTTCAACACAAGGATCTATCTATCTATCTATCTATCTATCTTTTGTTTTCTTCTTTTTCGCTCCTCTTTTATTCTTTTTTAAATGTTATTTTTCTTGCTTTCTTCCTTTTTTCACTCTATTTTTGTTCCTTTCCCTTATTATGAGCTTTTTTTCCTTATTTTTTAAATTTTTTCTCTATTTTCTGTTTTTTTACTTTCTGTTTTATTCTTCTTCTTTTCTCCTTTTTTCTTTTCCCTTCTTTTATTTCTATTATTTTTTTTGCTTTCACTTTTTTCTTTTCTTTTTACAATTTCATTGTAAAAGGTTAGGCCCAAAAAAATTGAGAAGGAAAATTTGCGATTAGGTTACTTTGAGTCTTTGTAGTTTGCATTCTTCTTTGTGCTTTTTTAGCTCTCATTTTCGGTTACATTACACAATGCAGTCATAATAGTGGTCAAATATTACACACTGTCCCTTTAAGCTGACTTATTCTTGCATAAATAAAAAGCTCTCTTCCTGTATTCGTCTATCAACTTCCGGTTCGCATCGATAATAATTTCAAAAGAGGTCCAAACATGTCGTCGACGTCGCGAGCTTTGGACGCGTCGAAGCGGGTTTTGGTGGTGGGTGCCGGGCTAACTGCAAGTGTTTTTGCTTGCCTGCTCCGGAGGAAGCTCAAGGACCAAAAACTTCATATTGTCGTCTGGGATAAAGCTCGTGGAACTGGTGAGAACTTGCCACCTCCGTAACAACTAGGACATGTCCTTGGCCTCCCTTCTATTATTTTTTTCCTCTTAAAGGGACAGTATGTCATATTTTGTCTAGGGGGTATCCAACCTTTTCTTGCTGAGAGCTACTTTTTGTCGATAATTTGCGCAAATACCATACAGTTTGTTGTGCATTTTTAAAAATAACAATTTATACTGTTACTACTATGTCTTTACTATGTTATTACGAGGCTAATCATGGGAAATAGATTTATCCAGGACCGTCCAGTGAATCCAACTGTGTAAGATATTTACTCCAAAACACACGATAATGCTGACAGGTGAAAAAATCCGCCTAAAAGAATTCCCGCATCATTGGACAATCCATGTTGTAATCAGTTCATTTCGGTCCATAACTCCCCTTTTAAAATCAACAGAATTGTGAGATGATTCCCTATAAGGCCGTTAACCTCTGACCTTGTGACTAACATAATTATCGGCCATTTGCAAGCTTTTTTCATGGCCCTATGAGGGCCTGTATTAATTTAAAAGAACAAAAAAAAACGGCATGACCTACTTCGGCTCTGACTGTCTTTAGCCAGTAGTAACCATATCAAGTGATGATTGACACATTGGTTATCCAATAAAAAGAAGGACAAACAGATATACACTGTATTCAAATTAGTCCCCAAAGAATGTGTGTAATGCCATTCGTGAGTCTTTTTTTAAGTACCATCATACTTCGCAAGTGTGCACAATCACTAATTGAGTTACAGAAAGAGAAGTCAAACATCCACAATACTTTCAAAATGTCTAAAAAAAAAAAAGTAAAATATACAGTTGCAAAGATTTTACTGCTGTAGACTGGTTGTCTCCAGATGGCCACTCTTGGAAACGCCTAGACATACCAATAGAAACATGTGTAAAATACAATGTTTAGTTTTCCAGATTGTGATCAAATTTGTCAATGAACCAGGTAAGGTGTCAAGCTATTCACTCACCTGTTTTCCAGCTAAGATATCCATGCTACACTTATCTCGCCCCACTATTTGAGAACCACTGGTCTTATTTAACTGTCGATTCTATAGGGGCCAAGCTGCGGATGAACCTTGGATATTTGCAATGTTAATGTGGTCTATAAAAGGGCCCAAGCATGCAAATAAGTTGTTTTTAGGCTTGCTCTTGAATGTGCGTGTGTTACAGGTGGACGGATGTCGACGTCCCGCTCTCCCGACCCATCTTCACACTCTGCTGACCTTGGAGCTCAATACGTCTCGGCCACGCGAGAGTATGCCCGTGCTCACCAAAGGTAAGATAAGCCTGCTACATCAAACGCAAGATAGAGCCACATCACGAGTTATAACATAGTGCTAACAAGAGTCCTAACATCTTTACATGTATTTCCAATACGACTGCACGATTTAGGAGGATAAATTGGGAGTTTTCAGGCCTTTATTGCAATTTTGATGTAGCATACCGTGAAGCTTGCAAACTTCGCTTTTATTTTATAGTGCAGTTAAAACTTGCTTCTAATTGCCCGTCACCGTTAAAACCCAAACTCTGACAATTCTGGTTGGCTAAACATTCCATCTCTCAAACAACAAAGGGGAAAAACGCAAAAATGGAACTATATATCCTTGGGAAAAAATGCAGTGTCTCGCAATTACACCATCGCACTATGTCACGTCGCATTATTGATTCGATTTCTGTTAATCGTGCAGGCCTAGTTCCCAAATTCTAAAAGACGTAAAATATGAGAAAATAGTACCCTTTTTTCCAATAAAATCCCCGTATATTTAATCGGTATATTCCAATTATTTTCTGAGATAATGTATTTTGAAGACAGTCTGTCTCGTTTTTGACTTCCTGAGCTCTAATGACATGTGAATAACATAGGCAACCAGCAGGCCAATCACCATCTTGGTTTACGTGTTAATTAGTCAAAGACGTTAGGAGTGTTTGAAGTTTTGGTAGTTTTTGTGGAGAATGCTGAGGCGTTGCGTCGCAGGTGGATGCAATAATAGCCCAATAAAGGCCAAGCAGCCAAAAAGAGCCTTACTGGCAAAAATAAAAACAGAAAGCTAACCTGGAGCGATCAAAGAGAGGCGGCCACAGCCTTGGTGGAAAAATGCAAGGCTGGCTGACCGAAAATATGCAGTGTGTAGCCAGGCTAACCAGGAACCAACAACGAAAAATGGCTAGGGTGACAAACGCAAACCCAGGAATAAACCAATGGAGACGGCAGGCTAGCCAGCTGCAAACGGGGGCTAACCGGGAGCACACAAAACAGAAAGCCTTCAGCAGCCCCGATGCTAACGGTGAGTTAGCCGGACAATATTATACCAAGTGCCTCACACGCGGCGAAAAGCGCAAGCAAAAATCCTTAATCTTCTACCCAAAAAGGACGCGAAGAGAAAGAAGTTTTGCACGCTGTAACGGCAGCAGGTAAACTTACCTCACGAAGCTTTTGGATGCTTGAGCACGCCACTCGGACAAACAGTCACACGGCCCCCAGCGGCGGGGTAATCAATGTTCTAATTCCTCCAAGCAGAAAAGAGCAGTATGCAATCGCTGTTCACTACAATTGCTGATTGTTTCGGAGCTGCCTCGTGTGTTGTGTTAACGGTTTTCGCCATTTTGAAAGTGTTTCTTCAATGACGTCACAGCTCCAGGGAAAAAAAGAGCTAGATGGGTCAACTTTGAAATTCAATCTCTTTAGTCCACTGCCGTGTAGAATATTCTGCAACATATCTGCATAATTCTGGGGAGGAACACCTCTTGTACTGTGCCTCCATTTGGTCTTTTTGAATACATTTAAATCCCCCAAACACCTGTTACCAACTGCGCACGACGACACTTATTTTCATGTCGGCATTGAAAAAAACGGCTCGCTGCTCTTTTCCTCAACACAAACGCTCTAAATAGAAAACACCGCGGTGATGCCCTTCAAAAGAAATTGGTCCAGATAAAAATATTCATATAATACATAAAAGTAGCAAAATAGGAGGTCTGATACTTAATACTTAATTCAATATTTAAAACATTCCTTTAATCCTCGAGGAACGATGATAAGTGAATGCAATTTGGTCTGTTATCACAGCACCTGCCAGTGACAAATACAAAGAAAGACGCAATATGGCACTATTCTCTACAGTTTGGTTGCCCTGGCACTGTCGTTTAGAAATATAGGGCTTCACGAAGCCTTCATTAGCATTTTCTTCCGGCATAGTAGTAAATATTTGCTAGTCTTTGTAATCTCCATCTTGAATGGTCACATGATCCAAAAACGGGACGTAAACAGTAGAGCTGAAATAGGCCTCAGCTGCTGCGGGGGCATGGCGCCATTGACGTTTTGCAACTAAGGGCGACAACGCCAAATTCCCCACGCGGTTGGCACCATGTGTGCGCCAGGCTTCGTAAAAGCCTATCTAAAAATGCTCAATTTTCTTCCGAACTTTTGATAGCTTCTATTCAGAGCTTCTGACGGCAGGCGTATTGCGACCACTGGACTGTGCTGTGGAGGGTCTGCGTCTCAGAGATGGCAGTACGGACTACGTGGCACCCCTCGGCATGGGTAGTGTGGTCAAGCACTTCCTGCGTGAGTCAGGTAACCGCTTCAGTCAGTTTGTGTCGCCCTAGATTTTGTTTGTGTGTTTTGTAAGCGAAATTAAGGTGCCGGCCCAGCCACATTCCTGTCTTATCCATCATTCCGAAATCTGGCCTTACTGCATTTGGTACAATTCCTCTTGAAGAGGTCAATAAATCATTTTTACCCATTCAAGCTAAACGGGTAAAAACGGGAAGCCGATTTTTGCCATTCTTATTCATTTTTGAACGCCTACTGAAAATGTAGTTCTCTAGCTATATTGGTGTAGGACATATCAAAAGAAAGCTTGAACCCCCATATTTCATTAGGAAAAAATGTGTGTTTATAGCTTTTACCATTGTTTAGTAAACAGCAGTTGAACATTGCTGAATCTCTTAAAAATATTTGTTTCCAAGAAAACTTGTGGGAAAAACGGCTTTCTGAAAAAAATGATGCATTTCAAGCAGAACTTTCACTTCGGTGTTTTTTTTTTTAATTTGTGATGCCTCCAATGCTTTAAACAATGCCTACCATTATAAACACAAGGGCACTTTGCTTGCAAAATAAGTTGATTCCAAGAACATTGAACTGATGCATAAACGATGCATGAACTTTTCAGCACTTGATGTTTTTTTCCGGTGAATTGACGACACGATCTCATTCACCATGATGGTCGCGTGACCTCGGGCGACTGTATTCGTGCAGACGTGCATGTAACAACCAGAC
Organism: Urocampus carinirostris; assembly: GCF_059441175.1. NCBI lineage: Eukaryota > Metazoa > Chordata > Actinopteri > Syngnathiformes > Syngnathidae > Urocampus > Urocampus carinirostris. The sequence goes on along the minus strand of NC_142367.1, from coordinate 6,219,844 downwards.
GATGAAAATTGGAATTCCTCATCTTTTTTTCAAAAGGAAAAAGCTCTGTTTAAGAGTTAGCTGCCGATTTATGATACTCACCACTACTTCACTATGGCCATTTGGGGCTGCCTGCACGCACTCATTTGCAGTATATAGGAAGTGGGCCAGGGGACTTGATGTGTGGAAAAAGCCACTCCTGCCCTTTAATGGTGGTTTACTATGCTGAAACCATTCCCAGAAGCTGAGGAACAGCAACCAACGTTTTAGAATTGTTTTTTAATAAAACAACAAAAACATTTTTATGTTTTGGCAATAAGGGAAAATGCTTTTACAAATGTTTTTCTACGTATGGCATTAAATGAGTTAAGTAAACTTGTCAGCATGTTTTAGCATTTCATAGGTAAATCCAGCCCAAGGGAACTATGAATGCAGTACGCAAACTGGAAATTTGGGGGAAGCATCTATTGTAAATTGAGGCTGCTTGAGAAATGAAAAGGATCTGATCAGGGTTAGTCGTCTGATTAGAATACTAACCCGACAAAGGAAAAAGGGGCAAACAAGAATCAGCCATTTGTAACAGTTGATTTAATCATTACATACAATTCTGAGGGTAGATGTTTTGATATCATTGATCGTTTTGACAGATAACCAGACCTAAAGCATACCTTTGTTACATTTCTGTCCTTACTGTCTTCTGGAATTCTGTGGGAAAGAGAAAACAGGGGCAGGAGGCGATATTGAAATTTGCAAAGTTCTCTACAAAATAATATTCCGTAATGTGTTCCAGGAGCTGATTTGTTACTGGAGCATCACGTGACTGGCCTGTATCGGCGTGGTGCATCTTGGGAAGTCCGCTGCAAGCAAGGTGCCAACCACAACTTTGACTCAGTGCTGCTGACCATCCCCGTCCCGCAAATTCTGCAACTTGAAGGTGACCTGAAAGACGGTAAGCTTTGATTGTTTTGAGGTTAGTGTCTGATGAGGCTAAATCAGATCTACAAGTCAAGTCACATTAAATCGTATACACCTAAAGCCGTTTTCAGCTCTACTGCAGGTTGTTTACATCACGTGTTTTCTTATCATGTTTCATTCAAGATGGACACTATGAAAGAGATTACAAAAACAAGCACAGATTTACTACTGCATCAAAATAAAATGTAAATGAGATCTGGGTGGCGGAAAATGTGAGCCCAATATTTCTAGACGACGGCGACCAACGTGTGAAGGAGAATAGTACCAGATTGCAACGCAGATGTGTCTGTTGCAATGACAGACCAAATTGCATTCGCTTGTCATCGTTCCTAGGGGAATAAAAAACTCTTGCAACTAGACAATGACGCAGATTATGGGGAAAGAGAACCGAAGCATTATTTAAAAGATAACTTCCCCTACCCTTCAATCCGAACTTACCGGTGAGCAGCGCCGAACTCTTGAATGAAAAACATCACTGCAAGACTTCAACTGGGAGGTCGCTGGTTCGCGCCTCGACCGAGACATACCTAATTGGTATAATGGCGGCGCCCTCTGGCTGCGGCTGCATCGACTCGCTACAACGGGTCAGGTGTATCGACATTTCGTTCTGTGTACATTGTTACAAAGAATGACAATACAAAGGAAATTATTATTATTATTATTATTATTATTATTGAAAGTAGATCAATTTGAGAAAAATGGAGGCCTTTTGCACAACTTCTACTTAATGTCTAAACACCTCAACTTTTATTTATTTTTTTATCTATTTTTTTGTTTCTTTCGTTTGTTATGGGAATGAAAATTGTATATTTTTTGTGTTATTGTATGGTAAGCGACTCAACTCTATTGAAATATGTGCAAAAAATAAAAAGTTCTAAAAGAAAAAAAGGTAAACGACAAAAATGTATTTTAACGTTTTGACTCTTAGGGAGGGCACGGAAGCTGAGTGGTTAGCACGTCCGCGGGACAGTGCTGAGGTCTTAGGTTTGAATCCAGCTTCCAGCCTTCCTGTGCGGAGTTTGCATGTTCTCGCTGTGCCTGCGTGGATTTCCTCCGGGAACTCCGGTGTCCTCCCACATTCACAAAAACATCCATTTCAGGTTGATTGGCCGGTCCAAATTGTCCCTAGGTGTGAATGAGCGAGTGAGTTGTCCGTCTCTGTGACTGGCACCTCCACTGCTCCATGCCCTTACAAATCTTCATATTTTCCCTTACAAAATACAAAATAATCTTCCACCATATTATTTTTCAAACGTGTTTATTTATGTAGTTTAACATGTTATATTGTACATGTGTTTCGTTATAGATAGATAGATAGATAGATAGATACTTTATTCATCCCCGAAGGGAAATTCACTTTTCCAGCAGCATCCCTAAGCTGAGAACAATCGAAAATAACTGATAACAATCGAAAATAACACGGGAGCTGCTGGAGTGGCTGCCATTCGTGACGGCGCCGGAGAAACGATTCAATTTGAATCATGTACAAACAAACAAACAATTGAATCATGTACAAGAAACGATTCAATCTGAATCATATCATATATATTGTTAATTAACATTTTGTTGTGAGATACTAAGTTGCTCGACATGAATGAGGTTTATTATAAAAAAAGTTCAAAAATTAATCAGCTTGGACGTTCACTGTAGAAGGAAAAAAATACATACAAATATGATTAAGTAGAATTTTCTTATTCAATTATTAATTCATTTTCTGCATTAAATTATTGTTGGTAATATGCTGATTAAAGGGATAACCACAAACCTGTCTTTTTCCATTTTCTCCTTTTATACTTCCTTTTTTCCTTAACTTCTTTATACAACATAATAGTTCGTAATATAATGCATCAAAGCAAGTGAGCCGTTTGAGAGCCGGCTCTCTAAAAAGAGACGGACTTCCTTTCACTACACAACTACCACGGAATGATGCATGATGGGAAATCACCAGGCGGCAGACGCATGCGCACAGTAGCATCAAACTGCTCGCTTCGTTTGCAACGAAAAAAACGATACCAAGATAGAGGCCACCGCGGCAAACTCGTTTGGCTTGATTGATTTGCCGTTTCGTGATAGTCGGTGTATACCGGATGGTACCCATAATTGACAAATTTGCTTTTTTCCGTACAGATTTTCTTGTATGTCGTACATGTCTTAAAATGCATAATAAATGTACTTTGTACGGCAAAAACGTACAGGTTGACAGGTATGCGATTACACTATTGTAATGTATGACTTTTTGGGGCTTGTGCTGCCAGTCATATCCGCCCAGCAGAGGGAGCTCTTGAACAACGTGTCCTATTCGTCACGTTTTGCACTGGGGCTCTTCTTCCCTCCCGGGACCGACATGGGCGTGCCCTGGGCCGTCCGCTACTTCAACAACTATAATGGACAGGAAAATCCCAAAATCATCTGCTATGCCTCCGTGGACTCTCGCAAACGTGGTGCAGGTGATGATCAAGACATACACATTACACACACAATATGTTAATCAAGTTGTTCACTGTGTCCAGAAGGAGACGTTAGCCGTGGACCATCCTTAGTGGTCCACACTGGCGTCCCTTTCGGTCTTCAACACCTGGAGAGGGACACTCAGGAAGTGCAGCCAATCATCATGGAGGAATTAAAGAGGCTTCTCCCTACGCTGCCGCAACCGAACAGTATCAAATGCCACAAATGGAGGTATTCGCAGGTGAGTCTTTCACTAGGAGTAGGCGATACTTGGAATTTTGCTATCCATCCGATCCAAGTAAATACATGATAGTAACGACCGATACAATACTTTTTGGATGGAAATGCCGTAAACATAGAATAATTGAACTTTCCCCCCTTGAATTACTTCCTTATTAGAATAAACACGGCACATTGCAATTCTAGGCACTATGTTTTTTTGACTTAAATAACCATGTATTTAATATAAAGAATACATATAATTATTTCTATTCAGAACAAAAGCCAAGAGAGTCAAATCCAAAAAAAGCAGCAATGTAATGAAAATACAGGTATTGCATAACAATATCCATGAAACAGCTAAAATATATTTCATTGTGCAATATTTTAAAAATAAATCCAATACGAAGCAGGGCTGCAACAACAAATCGATAAAATCAATTAAACTTGATTATGTGTTGTTAATGTCACAGATTCGTTGTGTCGCGCGATTCAAGTGCCACTCAGCACGTTACTTCAATGCAAATAAGAGTGATTTTAATATTGTTATGTAGAGGGGACACCCCTTTCATACAGCAGAGGGCGACTCGAGACCATTTGTATTTTAAAATAATAAAGTGTTTTTTAATTACAGGGGTATAGCATACACCTGTATGTATTTATCGTTATTGTTATGCTATTCGACAAACACTTGGCTTTTTGATTGTTTTATATTATAGAATATTCTGTGGTTTTATGCACAATTGTTTTATTCGTCTGAAACTTCAATATCTAAAAGGAGAGGAGATATTATTATTTTTTAAATTTGATTCATCAAAAAAAAAAAATCAAACGATCAATTGATTATTCAAATAAGTTTAGTTGCAGCCCTGGTAAAGGTAAGATCAGGCCTAAAAAGTCCAGCCCGACCTGACCCCCCGGGTATAAAACCCCAAACCACTTTCAAGCCGAAGTGGGCGCACTGCCAAAGTTTTACTCCAGTAAAAGTACTGTTACCTTAGAATAATATTACTCTAGTTGAAGAAAAAGTAGTCATCCAAATAGTTACTTGAATTAAACTATGTGCATTCTATTTTTATTTTATTATTATTCAGCCAGTATAAACCATCAACATGATATCTACCGGAAGTCATTTTGTCACGCGAAGCTATCGACGTGACTCGTCGCCTTCGATCGGCGCCGGGTTTTTAGACCCAACTGCTGTGTTGGGAGTCATTAGGTGACCAAACCCCCCAATTCCAACCCTTAATGCCGAGTGCCAAGCAGGGAGGCAATGGGTACCAATGTTGTAAGTCTTAGGTATGACTCTGCCGAGGCTTGAACCAGCATCCTCCTAGTCTCTGAGCGGGCGCCCTACCATCTAGGCTACCGAGCTGTGCAGATCCTCCACAAAAACAAGCTTGTTGTCCTCTATTTTTATGCGTTTATGTCAATTTATGGTGTTGCCTTCGTACCAGACAATTTTACCACACAAATGATACCTGGCCTTTTCTGTAGTTAAAAAAAAATACACACACACAAATACTTCCTGTTTGCCTGTCAGTTTTTCTTAGACATCGATATGGCCTGCTTTTCTGCAGCAGGCCAGATAGCAAGATTTGCTAAAAGTGGTTGGAGAAAGGAAATCAAATGTCAATCAGAAGCCAAGCCTTTCATAATGAGCGTTTGTTTGTGGGTCAGGTGGCAAGCGCGGTGGCGGGCTGCCCTGGTCACATGACGTTGTCGGAAAGCCCCCTGCTGGTTTGCGCCGGCGACGCTTTCACGCACTCAAATTTCGACGGTTGTCTGGAGTCCGCACTGAGCGCGCTCCGTGCCTTCGGTGAAGTCATGTAACAGGAAGTGGAACTGGACACCTTTACAGACGTCGACTTTGTGAGTTGAACAGTGTTCCTGGAGCGCAATTTGATATCTCTGTAACAAGTACTGTGACTTGTTATTAATAAAAATGTGTTACTTAATTTGCTACTCATTAAAAACAGTTCACAAATTTCACCGAGTAGAGTAGAGCCCTTTGCTACAAATACATCCCGCCCCCTTTCCAGCTACAGATTTTGTCAAAAAGAAGGAACCTCAAAAGACTCACGATTCACCCCAGGACACGCATTTCTCAGATAAATGGACTACCTGAGCCACCTGATAGACTGAAGGACACCCGGTTCCCCTGGTCCGTGATGAACTGAATCACACCTGTCAACCCAGGCTTTTTCGCCATGCCCACTGATGGACAGCTTCAAAAAGTGCACACTAAACTTGTACGTGTATGCTCCCGGACAACGATGTATCCGGTTCTAGGAGATAACATGCTGCTACAGACTTATAATAAAGATTTAAATCAACATGTATGTGTTTGTAATTAAACACTTGTTGATTTGTCTTTGTGTGCTTATTTTTTATTTATGTCTGAGTATTTTATGGCGTGTTTGATGAAATAGGCCCCTTTTAGCATCTAAAAAATATTTTATTAAAGCTTCCAATACCTTGGGAGGTTTGTTTTCTCCATTTTCTTTAGTTTGATCAATAATTCTTTGTGAAAATCATGAACTGGGAATTGATAAACCATGAAATAAAATAATATACTGGGCTTTTTCTTTCAAAACAAAATTATTGAGACTGATCCAATGTATTGAGAATTTGAAACGGAAAAATGAATTTTTGTGGTGGACCACTGGCGTCCTATGTGGGATATTCTGAATAACTGCAAATTACAAAATTCATGCCCACAAAGCCTACCTTGTCCATTCTAAATTCAAGCAGAAACCCTTATCGATACCTGATCCCCACTCAGGACAGATAAACGAACCCGTAGTCCGCCGGCATCGCACCGGTTATCACGTAGTCTACATGAAGTTGGAAGGTTCATATGGCCCTACAAAGTACTACTCGATACAGTTACGGCGGCACTGTCATCAGTAAAGTATACAATAATTTCTGCCTACTGATAGTCTCCCTCCCATACATACTTGCATCTAAGCTGTATTTACGAGTACTCTGTGATGAGTGCTGTAATGTGGTACTACTTTGTGCGTTACGTTATTCTGCTTCTCTATAAATGTGGATTATCGATAACAGTGTCCCCTGATTTTTGAGCACTATTGATGCACTTATGTTGTCACGTACACTCATTGATCCAGTAGAGGAATCTCTGAAGGCTCCAAATATACAACTGAATAAAGTTATGATGGGACTGACTCATGTGGGGTAAGAAGATGCTGAATTTCTCCTCATGTAGATATTCTCCCTACAATATATACTCGCAGCTTAGACGTATTTACATTAAAATAAATACTCAAGTCATGGGATCAGCATAAATGCACAAGTTTGGTTGTGTGCTTGGGGGCGGGGAGTAGCCATGGTTTATACAAAAACATCAAACTAACAGGAAATCAATGGGGCAAACTTTAGCACCAAATTTACGGTAGAAGTGTGCGGGATAGGGTCTTTTCTAATTCGTCAAAATATCTTTGCAATACACCACGCATGGAGAAAAAAAAAGTAAGAAGATCTTAGTGGTTTGAAGACCAGAGGCAAAATGGATATGGTGTGTCTATGCGAAGTGTTCGTTTTCAGGCTACACAAGAAACATGGAGGCTTCACCACATCCATAGGTTGGTGTACATGTAGTGTTCTATTTCTTTTATGATGGGGCTATTTTTAAGCAGTTTTAGGTGGTCGGCTTAAATGTGATTCTCTATTTTTCTTGTAATTACACACTTTTTGATTTGTCTTTGTGTGCTTATTTATGATCTATGTCTGAGTATTTGTGATTGATTCTATACTTTTCAGAGTAACCTACTACTTTTGGGTGACAGTAATCTCCAGAGTAATGGAATTACTTTAATAACTATTGACTTGTTTTCAGTAATGTGCTCAACACTGGTGTTGAATGTTGTCAATAACAAAGGATATGGCTTCCTTTGATTAGATTTGAGGAAATATCAGTAGGAACCAAATAGGCGGAACTAATGTGCCTGCGTTAGCTGACTGGGAACATTAAGGGCAACGCACATGTTTAGATGCCGACGAGCTTGGATAAGTGTTTAAAGCGGAATTTCTGTGGTAGGATTTTTGTAGTATTAAGTAACATTTCCATAGTATTTTGGTAATAGTTTTTTTTTTACATTTCCGTATTATAGTATTGATGTGGTATTTGTGTTGTGCATTGGTAATTTTGCTCTTCAATTAGTATTTTTGATGTATTTCCGTATTTTTTGTTGTATTTAGGTAATGGTATTTCCTTCCAAAAATGTTGCTGTGGTCGTAGGAATATTGAAATATTTTAATGGGAGCATTTCTGTAAAAGTATTTTAGTACTTCTTTCTGTATTACAGCATTAACTGTAGTGTTTTTGTTGTATTTTCTTAAATTTAGTTTTTAAAAAAAAAAAATCAATTTTTTAAAGCACAACTTTAGTTTTTCAGTATTTGGTGTATTTTTGTAATATTTATTTATCATAGCATTACTCCTGTAGTATTTCTTAATAAAAATTACATATTTCAAATTTATGTATATGTATATAGTCCATTTTTAAACACAAACTTGTCATGTAGAATTTCTGTAGTGGTATATTCACACACAAAAGGACAATGTGGACAATTATGGCAATAAAAAATGTACTTTATTTACTACTATGTATAGTGTCATTATACTCTGACCATTTTCGTTCGGACGGCCCGATAAAAAAGCCTGCTGAGCAAGTATGTGGCCCGCGGGCTGTAGTTTGCTTATCCTCTGTGTTACAGAACAGTCGAAAGCAACACACCGTATACTTTATAAATATTTGATTTTATTCATTTGACAGTATGATGCTTTTGTAAAACAAAGACACCGACAGAAAGCGACGACGCTGCACTCGGACACGTTTTCACGATCTAACCTGAGATCATCTCTACTCCTCGTTTCAAGTTCTGTCCCAGCTCCGAGCATTCATGAGAACGATCTGGAGTCTCTTAGGGGAAGGCCATTTAGTGGAAGGAATGATTTATTCACAATCACCGGGAAGGTTTTTTTTTTTCTCTCAACAGCCTGAGAAAATCCACAACAAGGTCCCGGGAACAGGAGGACTTTGCCGGTTTCCCCGACCGATAGTCCCGACAGTTCCCTTACATGTCGGTGATTCGGTCCCTGTCGTCGTCGAAGGTCTCGTTTTCGGGGTCCGAGTCGGTCGTGTCCGAGTAGCGGTAGTGATCGGGTTCGTTATCGCTAATGTCCGGCGTCACTGACGCGCTGTTAGCCTCGTAGCCAGCGCCATTGCCGCCGCTTTCCTCAGCAGTCTTCGTGAAGAACAGTTTGACCTGAAGGGGGCAGTATAACATATTAGGAGTACCTAAAACGTAGGCGGGAAAGCCGGTCCTTGACTGCCGCATATTTGTCCTGTTCTGTGTCTACTACAATACTTCTACAGAAATACTACATATTAACTACAAACCTAAATATGATATTTAATGCTTAAAAACCTAATTAATGATTTTGCTTTTGTTCTGTAAGGGAAAATACTACAGAAATGTTGCACTACAAAAGTACAACAGTAATACTATAATACTGATTCTACTACAGAAATAGGACAAAAATACAAATACAGTAATACTATAATACTGATACTTCTGCAGAAATAGGACAGAATACAACTACAACAATACTGATACTACTACAGAAATAGAACAAAAATACAACTACAGTAATACTATAATATTGATACTGCTGCAGAAATAGGAAGAAATACAACTACAATAATACTACAACACGGATACTACTACAGAAATAGGACAAAAATACAACTACAGTTATACTATAATACTGATACTGCTACAGAAATAGGACATAATACAACTACAGTAATACTATAATACTGCAGAAATAGGACAGAATAAAACTACAATAATACTGATAATACTACATAAATAGGACAAAAATACAACTGCAGAAATAGGACAGAATAAAACTACAATATACTAATAATACTACAGATATAGGAAAAAAAAATACAACTACAGCAATACTATAATACTGATACTGCTGCAAAAATAGGACCGAATACAACTACAGTAATACTATAATACCGCTACAGAAATAGGGTAAAATACAACTACAATATAACAATAAGACTGATACTACGACAGAAATAGGACAAAAATACAATTACACTAATACTATAATACTGATACTGCTGCAGAAATAGGGTAGACTACAACTACAATAACACTATAATACTGATACTACTGCAGAAATAGGACAAAATACAACTACAGAAATGCTACAAAATATTACTACAGAAATACAACAAAAATACAAGTACTGTTTTACTATAATAAATCTACTAGAAAATTACAACTACAGTAATACGACAAATGTAGAAGTTAGGCTGAAATTTTGCTCGTTTGTAGGTGACTAAATAGTTATTTTCCACCCTCATGTTGACAACTACAGGCCTCTCTAATCTTTCCAAGTAACAGAACTTGCGTATATGGCATTTGACTTAATACTTATTTGAACCACTGTATGGATTATATGAATAATGTTGGTTAAAAAACTTCGACTAATTTGACAGGTAGCACCTAAGTTGAAAAAGAGAAACCTCGAAAAACATGCAGAACATGCGACCCTTGAATACAGGGTTGTCCAACCAAGGTAGTTATTGACCAGTGGAAAATGAAAGAGCACTGAGTAACATTTTCAGTGGAGAAACAAACCTTAAAGTTAGGTGAGAAGTTCCTATTAGCTTTATCCTTGTTAGCTTTATCCAAGTCGTTCTTCATCAAAGTCACAACCAAAAAGTCGTTGTCACAACTTTCCTGGTTCTGCGGAATGCCATCGGATAAGGCGTCCCGCAAGGTTTGGCCGTTCTCCATTTTTAGCGTTTCCTCGTCAGGCCCCGGAATGAAGAAGGTGTTGAGCCAGAAGTGGAACATTTTGTCCTGTGACAAAAGAAAACAACATTTCCTTGAGCGGTCCACTCGAAATTGCACCTATCGTAAATTCTAGGCAACCAATCGCTACTTTTTGTTGCCGTAAATTCCAGACTACAGAGTGCACCTGATTGTAAGCCGCACGTGCAGATTTGTGAAAGAAAATCGACTAAACAGCCATAAAAATGCAACTCATTCACGTCCATTTCTTTCATTTGCAAAAAATCAGCGGGGAAATGTCTATTACCGAAAAGTAACACATTCTGCTGCGATTAAGACACTTACTCGTTTGCAGACTGTGTCTGAAGCCATCAATTTAAACTAGTGCAGCACTAGATATTGTCATTAACATATGCGCAAGAGTGCGACAAAAAAAATTCTCACAACAAAACTCAATACTAATAGTACTGTAATGACTAAAATACAGAAGCCAGTACAATCACAGTGGCATGCAGAGCCATGCGACTGATCCTAAGCTCTCTCATCCCTTGCGAACATGAAAAAGTGAGAGAGGAGAGCAAGTATTGCTACCACTACATTTAAAAAAAAATATACGTAAATGCTTGGAAAATCTTCCTAATAAGTAGCAGTGTCTGAAATAACGTCTGCCCGGACACCCGGGGCCTGCATCTTTTACTTCGGGCGTACAACTTAAAAAACGTCTCTGCCTGGGTGGCTGACGACTTTTTCAAGAAAGGAAATAAACAAAATCTTTCGTTTTTATTTTTTCCAAATCAAATGTTTGTTTTATTCCGATTTTGAAATCTTCGTTCGGTTTGGAAATTTCATAATTTCGGTTCGTTTGGCAATTTGCATACTCTGCAGCCAATGAAAAGCCTGCATCGAATGACTTCGTGCTACCAGACATTCCCGAGCCCTATAAGGTTGTGCATTTGCATATTATTTTCCAAAGTAGACGCAGAGAGAACACAAAAAAAATGGATAAGTGGTTAGGAATCAAGCCAAAACAGCCCCAGAAGAAAGATTTGAAAGAAGCAAACAAAATTGATGACGCTACAAAACGTAAACGTACTCTAAAAGCATCGTGGAAAGAGGAGTTCACGTGGCTTGTAGCAGACGACGCAACGCAAACATTGCACGAATGAAGATGAGTAAAAACAGGTACATACAGATGGCAGATGGAAAACAGCGATGTCATATACATGCAATGAATGTTATAAGTAGATTTATAGATTTACTTAAATTTAAAGTGTTCTGTTGTATATTCTGATAATCAATCCTTAACACTTTGCAACATTTTTTTTTGCGATTAGTTGTCTTATTGCATTTCAAGTTGTGAAAAATGGGGCAGGCAGATACTGCAAGTAGTATCGACTGATCGAATATCTTAGTTTGGTATCAGGCGACTAATTATCAGTGATTTTTATCCTATCGGGCCAAAAACTGATGTTATTAGGCTGTTATCAGTCCGATAATTATCATGTGCCCCTCCTGAGTAACTAGTGTCAGCATGGAAAAATATTTTTATGCAGAAGTAGCAACACTTGGTATGATCTTTTTATGTGCGCACGAGATGGGAGACTTTAGGATCAGTTGCATGGCTCTGCATGCCAGGCTGTTCTAATTTTACAGGCTTCTAAATTTTACAATACCTTTCAGTTTGGTTTTGAGTATGTGTTTGTTGCACTCCTGTGTATATGTTTATGCAAATTAAGTTTGACTGCTGCGACACTATCGCGACCATCTGCCACGCGAAAAAAAAAAAAGAGAATAAGGTGTATCGTATTGTAAGCTGAAGTGTTTAAAATGTGTTTAATAAGTAGCAGCTTGTACAACAGAAATTGTGGTACAATTTTAACACTGCGGCTTAATATGAGGGGAAGTTCATTCTCTTTCTTTTTTTATCGTGGCAGCACCAACGAAAACCGTGAGCTGCTATTTTCCACAAAGCAAGCACTAATATAAAAAAATGTGGTGACGTCTGGAAACGTTAATGATGCCCTTCTAGAGAAATCAGTCCATGTTTTTGCCAAAGATTTTCATATAAGACATAACAGAAGCAAGACAGGAGGAGGAGGAGAGTTTTGAGAGGACTTAATACAATATTTACAACATAATCACTATACTTAAATTTTTTTCACCCACAAATCAAGTCCTCAATTTCTTCATCCAAATGGAACAGCAGTGGAAGGTATTAAAAAAAACAGTTCTGTTCTCTTTCCGCATCATCAGCGTCATTGTCTCGTCGTTGAAGTTTCCTTTAATCCTCGAGGAACGATAACAAGCGAATGCAGTCTGATCTGTCAGCGCGGCAACCACCGGTGACAACAACACTATTCTCCACAGTATGGTTTCCACGGCTGACATTTAACACAACGCAGCCCTAATTCTGTTTTTTTTTTTTTTAAATATATGGTCGTCTTTGTAATCGCCATCTTGAGTGGCCACATGATCTGAAAATATGCGACGTAAGAAACTCAGAGCAAAACTGAAAACGGCCACCTTTGGCGTTCTCCAACCAGAGGGGTTGATGCTAAAATTGTTTGTCAGACTTAAAATTGATGTAGAGTTTATTCCTAAGATTGTTGAAGCCAGCGGCTTAAAATCCAGTGTGCTTCGTACAAAGACGAAATAAAGTTGCGTTCCTAAAAAAGCATAATGGCCCGGTTTCACCAGGCATTCGACTTAAACGAGGTTGTTGGGGCCGTTGTTTGTTGAAAAAGCCCCAGTAAACTACTAGAGCGCCAAATAATAGTATGACCGCATGTAGCTCCCGAGCCGCTTGCACGAAAACAGATGTTTACTGATTTTTTTTTGTTATTTATTGGGGGTTCCTTGACCCCACACCTGGGTAAAGACACTCCCAGTGGTCTAAAGTACTACCGTGTAAATTTTTGCCAAAATTGGATTGACCGTTTTGAAGTCTTTGAGCCGCAATTGAACACATATGCCCGGACGCACACAATTTGGGATTTATGAAGTGGTTTGGATTAGATTTAAAATTGATGATTATGGATTAATATTTATATTAAGATTTAGATAGATATAGAGAGATCCCGTTGGATAAGTTAGATGGATGGATTTGGATAAAATAGACGGATTTAGGTTATACATAAAAACGAGACAGATTTGGATGTAGTGGATGGATTTAGCTGGATTTAGATTAGATAGATAGATGGATTTAGATTATAGATTTAGCTGGATTTAGAGTAAACATACAGACAGACAAATTTGGATGGAATGGATGGATTTAGATTAGATAGATGGATTTAGATTATAGATTTAGCTGGATTTAGAGTAAACATACAGCCAAATTTGGATGGAACGGATGGATTTAGCTGGATTTAGATAAAATAGATGGATTTAGATTATAGATATAGCTGGATTTAGAGTATAGATACAGACAGACAAATTTGGATGGAATGGATGGATTTAGATGAGATAGATGGATTTAGATTATAGATTCAGCTGGATTTAGAGTAAACATACACACAGACAAATTTGGATGGAATGGATGGATTTAGATGGATTCAGATTAAATAGATTTAGATTAGATAGATGGATGGATTTAGATTCAATGAATAGGTTTAGATTAGATTGATTGATACATTTCGATTAAATTGATCGATGGATTTAGATAGATGAACAGATTTAGATTTGAACATGCGGCATTTATTTAGGTGTGCTCTGTTGTCCGGATTTGACAGTATTTGGTGGTGTGTGGCCACATTCCCAAGTCTCTTCACCTTCTTCATCATCTTGTTCTGCTTGTTGAAGAACTCCACTTTGATGTCACCGCACACGGGAAGCGGCTGAGGGAGCTCGAAGATCATCAGCTTATCTTGTCGCCGCGTTTGCGCCGGGTTGGATGTGTGGATCTTTACCTTCAGCTGGTAGATAACGAACAGGGGATCTACACAGGAGATGGCATCCAGATCAACTACAAGAACAGGGCTTGTTTGCCAATGCCAATTGGCGAGTTTACTTACTGCAGGTTCCCCCGGTGAACATGGGAACGGTTTCGAAGAGCATCTTGTGCAGGAGCAGAGCCACGGGCGAGTAGGCCAGCCGGCTCCTCAGCAGCGTGTTGTAGTAAGATACGTAACGGCGCTGGCTCGGGATAGTTACGCCCTAAACATAGAAGACATAACCAAGTCTCAAGATGGTTCTGAGGTCTAAGATGAGTAGGAAGGCACTCCCAAATTTGATTGGAGAATAGGTGGCAACTCGTTATTGATGCGCAATAACATTTTTTTGCAACGGATAAAGCTTGCTTCTAAAGACCAGTTATGTCTTTCTAACTGCATTCCATAATGCAGAGGTGTCAAACATGCGGCCTGCCATGTGTTTTAACCCGGCCCGCGAGACAACGCCAAGAGAAGCGCACGAGAAACTCAAGCTGCAAGTTTTAAATGTGTCCACTTTATGTAGCCGAAGCCAGGCCAGCATGGACAGATGACTAGGGCATTGTGCAAAAAAAAAAATCACCGTGCTGTTGGTGCATATTGCCTCGAGAGCGTTGTACCTTGCACATCAAGCGTTACACGTCATTACAAGACGAAACATGAACATGAATTCAAGGATGAGTCTAACAAGGCAGAGACATTAAAATGCGCTGTGTCGAGGTACGGCAATCAAACACGGTTCCTAAAAACCTTTGTCACTGCTAAAAACACAACTGAAGCAAGCTATTACGTTGCTCATTGCATGGCAAAGCACGGAAACCCATTTACTGATGGCAATTATATTAAAGAAGCGTGTGTGCAATTCAAGTTTTGAGATTTTCTGCAATAAGATTTCATTGATGAATAGTATGGTAGCTTTCCATTGCACTTGTTTTTTGATTGTAGTTCATTGTTGATGAAGAATGGTTGATTCTTGTGGTAAAAAAAATAAGTCATGGATGTCTACAGGCCTTTCCACATGTTGCTCACATTCATTTTTAAGTTTTTTGATGAACAAGAATAGAGGAAGATAAATTGGTCGGTTATACGATTTTAATGTCTATGCATGTTGTATATTTGGACTGATGAAAAATTACAGCTCTGTTGGATAGAAAAAATTGTTGTGCGAGTCATTAATCTTAGTGTGGCACACTGATTTACAAGGACATTTGAAAGTAGCACTCAACACTGAAAAGGTTGCTGACCCCTAATGTAGACTAAGAAAACTGCATTTACTTTCCAGAGGCTCACACAACATAAAATGTTGAAAAGGCCATATTGGACTACAACAAGACAAAAAAAATGTCTGGAGCCGCAAAAACCCACTGGTGAACTATACTTCAGCACCTGTACGTGAGCTACTCGGGTGTTCTTAGGGGGCTATCTGTTGCCTGTGGGCACCACACTGGAGACCCCTGCGGTAACGTATGAGGTAAGGGGTGAAACTACAAAATAGATGAGGCCTACCTTCTTGTCCCGTGTGCGGACTTCGCCGTAAAAGTCGAGCGCCTCCTGAGCCTCTCGGAATTTGCCCCGGTGGAGCAGGTAGGCGCAGATCATGACTCCTGTGCGGCCTTTGCCCGCCTTGCAATGGATTGCGGCCACGTGCTGCTCGTCACGGCTCAACCACGCATCCAGGTCCTCACAAAACGGCTTGATCAGCTCCAGTTGTGGCGGGTTGTGGTCCTCAAAGGGGTACTCGGCCACTTAAGGGAGTGATGTTAATGTTAGATTTTGATTACCAATAGCTTTAAAAGAATCGAATAGCCTTGGAAATATAGTGGGCATACTCAGAGCGCCCCTGAATTTTCACCTGGGCCCACTATATTGTCTGTAACTAATTAAATGGGGCAAATTTGGAATCATCCAGATTAGAGTAATTCTTTGCTGCTTCCAGCATCGAATGGTCTTTATTGTCATTGATATCAACAATCGTGCATTGTGTTCTGCAGCAAATTCTAACACTTAGGCTGGTTGTGATGGGTGGGCGCTAAATTCTGTGTGCGGGACAGTGATTAGCTGGTGTATGCTGTCAGTCAAACACGAGTCAATGGGCGCACAAGTCAATGTGGTCACCAAAACAAAACTGAAAAGCATGGTGACAGCTAAGTTTTAGCGGCTCGTTGCACTGAAAATAAATTGCATGTGCAAAAGTTTGCCGACGACACTGCGATCGTGGGATGTATCAGAGACGGGCAGGAGGAGGAGTACAGGAAATTGATTCAGGACTTTGTCCGATGGAGCGACGCAAACCACCTGCACCTAAACACCACCAAGACCAGAGAGATGGTGGTGGACTTCAGGAGAACCAGAACTCACCCGGTTCCTGTAACCATCAAGGGAGAATGTGTAGAATTTGTCCAGACCTACAAATACCTGGGTGTGCAGCTGGACAACAAACTGGACTGGTCTGCCAACACAGAAGCTCTATGTAGGAAAGGGCAAAGCCGACTTTACTTCCTCAGAAGGCTGGCCTCCTTCAACATCTGCAAAAAGCTCCTGAAAATATTCTACGAGACAGTAGTGGCAAGCGCCCTCTTCTATGCGGCAGCGTGTTGGGGAGGCAGCGTCAAGAAGAAGGATGCCTCTCGTCTCAATAAACTGGCTAGGAAAGCGAGCTCTGTTGTGGGCAAAGAGCTGGACAGCCTAACAACAGTAGCTGAGAGACGAGCACTGAAAAAGCTGAGGTCAATCATGGACAATCCATCGCATCCACTACACAGCATTATCTCCAGACAGAAGAGCAGTTTCAGCGACAGACTGCTGTCACTGTCTTGTACTACGGACAGACTGAAGAGATCTTTTCTTCCTCATGCCATGAGGCTCTTTAACTCCACCCGGCAGAGTAAAGGCCCACATTAAACCACACCACCTACATTGGATATTACCGAATCATACTGCAATATGTATTCTGTGTAGCACTATTTAGTTACTCTATATAACACGCTACAGTGGGCATTTGCACGTCACACTGGGTATTTGTATATTGTATTCTTTTGGCTTTATTATTGTACTGTTCTCAGCTCAGGGATGCTGCTGGAAATGTGAATTTCCCTTCGGGGATGAATAAAGTATCTATCTATCTATCTATCTAAATTAATCAAATAAAAAGGACTCTGAGGATAGTCAGAAGAGCGCAAAGAAATGATAATCACCAGTGGGTGCTCCGTTGATTATTATTAGGTGTCAAAGTGACTGAGGCAGTGTCGGGAGAGAAAGCAATATTGATGCTGCAGGTCCGGCCTACTGCGTAAAATTTCTCACAAGCCACAAATTAATTATTCATGAAATGGATGACCTGGAGCTACAACTCGGGGAAAATCACTAAATTCTGGACGGTTGTATTTTAATCATTGCAAAGAGCTTGCTTAATTGGAGGCTACCCGATTCTAGCATGTAGCTAGCCAGCCACTCTCTAAATCGCTTTCTGACACTGAAAGGAGAGGCGCTGCAATTTTGTTAGAGACCATTATATCAACTGCAACTCTGTGCTCTACGTTTTTTTGTAAATCAATAGTTGTTATTTTAAATAGTCGTATACTCTCAGTCGCTAAGGACGTCATCTTAAAGTAAGTTTAACAATTAGGGGCTTTTATGAATGGTGCAATGCTACTGTGCAGATTTTCACCTTTCGTGGGGGGATTTGGTCCTCATAAACCGCGATAACTGAGGGATTACTGTCCAGTAGATCCTGAACTACAGACAACAGATAACCTAAAGCAGCATATCCAAATTTAAGAACTAATTTCAATTCTGTCTTATACACGCTGCCTCGGATTTTAAGCCGCACACCTGACGCCAACTGCGTGAGGGATTTACCGCTGAAGTCCTTGGCTGCAGAACACCAACGGCACAGTCCCCTTGCAAACCTGAAGCCGTTAGCAGCTCAACTTTAAGTTGTTTAAGTCATGTGTTTTTGGATTTAGGGCCGTTCAAAATGTAAACTACCAGAGGGTTTACGAAAAATAGTACATATTTACTGCTAGGCCAAAAAAAAAAAGCCAACCAGGGGTGCGTTGTTTAAAATGTGAGTCCTAGACTTCTAGCCGGCAGCGCCAGGACAACCATGGAGAATGGAGCTCGACTGCAACAAACAACTGTGGCGAGACAGCAAACCACGAAGATTATATGAACTGAAAAATCTGAAGTGATAACTGCTTTGTATTAACATTAACTGTGATGATTAAAACTGCATGGATATATAGACTAATATTTCAGCAATACTATTTTGTATAATTTACAATATTGTGAACTGAAAAATCTTAAGTGATAACTGCTTTGTATTACCAATTAACTGTGATGATTAAAACCGATGAAAATATAGATTTATATAATTATTTCAGCAATATTATTTTGTATAATGTACAATATTGTTGTGAACTGAAAAATCTTCAAGTGGTAACTAATTTGTATTACCAATAAACTGTGATGATTAAAGCTGAATGAATATATAGATTTATAATATATATTTGTCGCCGATTTACAATTTCAACCTCGATAACACTAAATTTTGGAGACCCATAGATCTCTGTAGGGACCCATAGAGTTTTGAGCATGTGAGTCCCCGGGACCCATCACTTTTCAGAGGTAAAATGAACACTGATTTTAAGCACCCATACGATCCCAGATTTATTTATTTTTTTACAAACAGGGAGCGGGGGTTTTAGGGTGGTGGCTGATATACCAAGGCATTACAGTATTTTTCTGCTCTTGAGATTTTTTTTTAGAATTTACCTGTACTACTGCCACAAACGACAATTAATTTAGACAACATTACAGACTCTCGATGGGTCAGAAAAAAACTCCAGAAATACTGAGGTAGTCTAATACATGCCAATGCATCATTTAATAAAGTGTTTGAAAGTATCACTAACTATGTAACAATCAGGTGAGCTATTAAGACAGCATCTTACCTTGACAGTTGAATTTGGACGTATCATAATGTCGCTCTGCACACCTGTAAAACACACACACTAAAGTCTCGTCATCGTGTGTTGCAGGACGCATGCATTGCATGTGCATTATTCATCTTACAGGTTGTAGATCTTGTAGTGGCTCTTGTGCTTTGCATCTAAAAACCTGCGGCACGTAAAGTAGCAGCAAAAATAAGCGACAGTTTGGGGATAGGGAAAAAAAAGGAAAGCGAAGCGACCCTCACCGAACGACATCGTCAATATTGTTCCTGTAGACTCCCTCCAAACGCTCAGCGGGGAAGCCCATAGCGATGATGTTGGGGTAAATGTCTGCAAGGGCTTGTTAAGTATACAACTTTTCTAGTAACTGACAGTTGGCCACCAAGAAGCTCTGGGTGCAATAATTAGTTGACGCTGTCGACAAACATCCCCAGACGCGCTTTTTTTCCAACTAGGAGAGGCATTTTACAAAATTATAATGTCTGCTCAGTGTCGCACATGCGTAATGGTGTCTGTTTCTAGAGGTAACAAAGAAAAGACAGCATCAAAATCAAGTATGCGTAAGAAATGAGAGATAAAACTATAACGATCATGATTGTCGTATATTTTTGCCACGATAAACAATAAAAATGTTCGACAACAGTTGACTATTGAAACTGTAATTATCACCCATTATCACCGGGGTAAATGGGGATGCTAGTGCAATGAAAACATAAATTCAGACTAAAAGACTAGCTAGGACCAGCCAATCATTTCGTAGGACAATCGGTAGAGCCACAGTGGCTCCACACAGTGTGAAAGCAAAGGGCTACAACACGCGTTGAACACAGTCAAAATGAGCGATAAAGAGACAAAGGATAACAGCCAGCATACCCTTAAAAGTATGCTGAGTCGTAGACCAGAGAGGCCCCTCATTATTACTTGTTTGAAGGTATTTTGGCACCTTAAAGTCTGACAAAAGAAAAGAGCGGCAATATGCACTGTAAACGTTCCAACCAAGACAGGCAACACAATAAACTTATTCCACCGTTTAAATCAGTGTTGCCCGCTAAAATACGCTGAAGGAAAAACAATCTAGCCCCAAACGAGTGCTGGCGGATGTTCAACAAAGACTGGGGCCCTATGAAAAAAACTTTCCACAAGTGAGCCAGCTAGTAAGGTGCTACCTGTGTATTCCTGCAACCAAGGACTCCCTCTGAGAAGGTATTCACATGTTTAATGTTCCTCATGATTGTGAAATTCTGTGTATTAGTTTTTTCCCATGCAACTTTGTTCTGACATTCAAGATTGGTTAAAGCAGCATCGGACTTTGTCAACATTTACTCAGGGGCAGATTCAAATTAAAATGTGTACAGAAAAAAGACGCAATGATTAGCAATATCATCTTTTCAGAAATGTTTTATCGTGATGACAATTTTTGTCATATCAGCCAGGCCTAAATACGCGTAGCAAAACTTATAAAGTTGGGGGCATTATGGCCTGAATACAAGGTGTGACCTTACTCGGGCAATTCACGGTTGAAAACCCTTCAATATGGCAGATTTGAAACAATTTTGCCAAGGAGCGAGGGGCAAAATTCCTCCATAGCGTTGTAAAAGGCTCTTTTACAATTAATGTAAACGTTTGATATCTGGCAGCACGGCGACACAGTGGTTAGCGCGTGTGCGGCACAGTTCTGATGTCATGAGATCGAACCTCCTGTGTGGAGTTTGCATGTTCTCCCCCTTCCTGGCGTGAGTTTCCTCCGGGCACCCCGGTTTCCTCCCACATTCCAAAAACATGCATGTCAGGTTAATTGGCCAGTCTGAATTGTCCCTAGGTGTGAATGAGCGAGCAAGTTGTCTGTCTCCGTGTGCCCTGCGACTGGCTGGCAACCAGTTTAGGGTGTCCCCTACCCACTGCCCGAAGATAGCTTGGACGGGCTCCGACACTTCCACGACCCTACTGAGGATAAGCGGTGGAGATAATGGATGGTTTGATAGTTGTTATTGCTGCCAAATGTGGCCAAACCTGCTATTTGGGTAAAAGTTTTTCACATAGGGACAGATAGTTTGATTTTCTGGGGGGAGCCTTAATAAGTGGAATCAACATTTATAAACCACGTTTAGAATTTTCTTGGATTGTCTTGTGTGATATTAGAATTAGTTTAATGATCTGTAACCCTTTTGTAAGTAATAAATACGCAGAATGGGAAGAATAGTTATTCACAGCACCTTAGCTCTCAGTTTGAAAACAGTTGAAGACCCTCGCTTTACATGAAGGAATAATTACATATATTTTACACACAGTTTCACCTATAAGTGACGTCAGGCCCTTTGAGGACATTCATTTCGCTGATGTGGCCCTCGGTGAGAATGAGTTTGACACCTCTTAGATAAAAAGACGACTGCAGATGTTAGCTTAAGATATTGGCAACAAAACACCACAGCTTGCTTTAGCCAGGTAGCATCTTGTCCAAAAAGGATACAAGTAAGGTCCAGGTCGAAGCCATCCTCCTGGTATCGCCTTTTCTTCCTGCTAACGATTTCTTTGATAAGCGCTGCCATGACGACGGAGGATAAGAGGGGGGAAGGACGAGGGTTGGCTGCGGGCAACCGCAAGCCCAGCGGCCGCGTAGCGAACGTCGCAAAGCGGCCGAACGAAGCAACTTTCGTCCGGAGAAGTCACAAGTAACCCGTCAGCCCGGGTGTCGTGGCTCCAAATTGATTCTCCACCGCCGGGAAGGAGTCCGGGGCTCCGGCCTGCACGAGCTCGAAGCCTGGCCCTCCAGTTTCTTCCTCCGTCCTTCTTCTCAAGTCCCAAACATTCGAGAATGGAAAAGGAAGCGAATGTTTGCGACTCCTGTTTTGTAAGCCGTAATATTTGAAGAAATTTCAGGCGTCTACATAGGAAAGAAGACAGCACGCTAAACGCTACAAGAGCGGGCAAAGACCGAGAGGAGGTGGCGGTGGTAATGCAAAGGTACTTCCTTTAGCGTGACTTTCACAATAAAGTTCTCGGCGCTCCTTCTCTTTCTGTCTCTTTCTCTCTTTCCCTCACATTATTTTTTTCTCTCCTTTTCTTTACCTCCATCCCCTTTCTCTCTTTCTTTCTGTCCATCCATTTCTCTCAATCACTTTCCCTCTCGTTCCATCACGTTTCTCTCTCTCTTTTGCCCTTTCTCTAGCTCTTTCTTTCAATCTCGTTCTCACCCTTTCCCTAAATATAGTTCTCCTTATCTCTCTTACTATCGCTCTTATTCTTCATTTCTCTCCCTCACTCTCTCCTTCTCTCTCTCTCTTTATCCCTCTCTATATTGCTCTCTTTCTCTCTCCATCTCTCTCTCTCTCTCTCTCTCTCTGTCTCTCTCACTTTTCTCTTCCTCGCTTCCCCTCTCTCTCTTTCTCACTCTTTTTATCTCTTTATCTCTTTCTGTCTCTTTCTCTTAGCATATTCCCCCATCTCGCTTTCTCCTCCTCTCTTTCCCGATATATCATTGTCACCCTCTTTCTCTTTCTCTCTCCCTCTATCTGACTTTCTCATACTCTATGTCACTTTCTCTCTCTCCTTTCTTTCTCTCTTTCTCTCTTTCCTATTCGGGTTTTCTCTCTTTCCCTCTGTATTTCTCTTTAGCACCCTCTCTCTCCCTCTTGCTTTCTCCTCCTCTCTTTCTCTCTCCATCTAACTTTCTCATTGTCTTTCTCTCTCTCTCTCCCTGGATCGGAAGTTTTCCCTTTATCTCACCCTTTTCTCTCACCTTCTTTCTTTTCTCTTTTACTCATTTGTCACCCTATATTCAACTTTTTATCTCTCTCTCTCTCTCTCTCTCTCTCAGGCACTCGTACTTCATTTATGTTGTTTGCTTAGCATGAACAATTTGAAACTTCAAATAAAGTAAAATGTC
This sequence comes from Urocampus carinirostris, assembly GCF_059441175.1. Lineage (NCBI taxonomy): Eukaryota > Metazoa > Chordata > Actinopteri > Syngnathiformes > Syngnathidae > Urocampus > Urocampus carinirostris. Next base: position 6,196,620 of record NC_142367.1, on the reverse strand, counting down.
ATTGTATATTGAAACAATAAAGGCTTCCAAGATTGGATAAAGGAGCGAGTGTTGGATTCCAGGGTTTTGTTACCCGCAAATTCCCCCAAAAGGTAGGCGTCCACGTAGGAGAGAAGAGCAAACTGCCAAACTACAAGAGCAAACAGGGAAAGCAGACCGAGAGAACGTGCTTCCTTTGGCACGACTTTCTCAATACAGTTCTTAGTGCTACACTTTGTAATAATGAGATTCCCTTTTTAACCGTCTTATTACCATAGGGACGCAATTTCCCACATTATGCAAGCAGTATTTAAATTACCATAAGTTCGCAACTGTTATAAAAAAAATCTAACTCAATTGAAGTGATTCTCCAAAACACCAGCAAGGATGCCGCAACTTACCACAATAGTATATCACAGGCATCCACATGTGTCAACAGACCAATCACAGGCAATAAATGACACAGGCAGGGCATAAGAAATGTATTTCGTTAAACATGTTTTGTTATCTGTAACCAATAAAAAACATTTTAATCCTTTTAACATTAGTTTACTAGGTTTAATTGTCAGAGGGGCAATGAATTGGGGTTCTGATGGCTCATGTATGATATGGGTTTCTGTCCCCAGGAATTGCTTCATGCACATAAAACCCCTGGTCATGGTGAAAAATAGTTGACAGTATATGAACAACTGAGAGTGTAAGACTCAAAAACGTTGTTGTATATATTTATAAAAGTTATTTTTTCCAGTTCATTTGTTCTTGTTCAGTTCCAGTTTTTACCTTATCATAATCCTGAAAAATCCAAGTCCAAATTGTGTTTTGTTTTTCCTTTGAAACTGTTATTACATTGTAATAACACATAGTTATAGTTGATATTGCCTTGTTTTGAAAGTTTGTTTTGTTCTAATAAAAAGGGACAAAATTAACCACTCATACATGATTTCCTATTCTTTGAAGGCCAAAATAACAAAAAAAAATTTAGGTGGCCCGAATGATACTTGGTCAAAGGCTTTTAGAGAACCGGCGCTTTCGGCTCCCAAATTACTATGTTGCTTGACTTGACAGTATCGTTCTTTTTTAAACTATTGTGGATGCTGTGGCTCAGGAGGTAAAACAAGTTATTATTTATTTTATATTTCTTCTGTCATTTGAGATTTTTTTTTTAGAAACATACAAAAACATAACAGAGATAATACTTAAAACTACCAAAAAGTATCAGCCAGAGACATTTTTTTTATTACTATCGATCTTTTTTTCTTTTTCACATAAAATAGTAAAATAAAATACAACAGCAAAATCATGTGCAATGTTTTACTTTATTTCATGCATTATTGCTATTGTTCTGTGCAAATGTTTACATTTTTTACAGTTGATAAATAGAAAGGGCTCAGTGGAAGGTCTTAAGAGCAGGTTGGACTTCCTTATTTGAAGGCTCCTCTCCCTGTTTTCCTTAAATGTTCAAAATACGTTGATATCTTCTCTCCTTATTTTAAGTGTCTACTTAAGTTTAAACTTACCATTTTTATTTCAAACTGAATAAGTTATTCGATATATTTTACGGTACTACTTCATGAGCATATGATTATGTAAAAGGGATGGAAAAATTAGCAATCTGCTGCCACCTACTGATATGAGTGAATGTAACCGTTAGTCGGCTGATGACCAGTAGAAAGGGTTTTTTTAAGGGTTATTGTTCTATCTTCGTTATCCATTATCCGTTATCGGTCAGGTCATAATACGCTACAAAGCCTAGGAGCCGGGACACTTACTCTCAGCCAAAAGGCCAAGCTAAGGTCCTAGCCCTAAAGCCTTGCTGCGATCATTGGAAAGAAGAATAATGGCAATGTTTTTTGCAAGGATAAAATTGGGCAATTTCTCACGGCACACAAGTGTGCTCCGGCTGGTTGAAAAACACTGCTTTATAAAAAGGCACTGAAACTTTATGACGTGACGTTAACTTTTTATGAGAAGTAACACGTCCTAAACTGAGTAAGTTGTCTTTCAATTATATATTTGGCAGTGGCATTACGTCACACGTAACAATCGTAAACGTCATTGTGCCAAAAAGCCTGTAGAGGGCGATATCGGATTTTGTGCCATTGGAATTGTTAGACTTGAAAAAGGAAGTAGGAGGCCCGCCTCTTCCTTCGTTCACTTCCTGAAGTCAGTCGGCAGCATACACCGAGTGCTTTCGAGGTACATTCACCACACAGAACTCGCGAACGGTCTCCAAATACCGAAACGCTTTAAAATGATCATTGTAGGTGTTTTTATTTAAGTCAGAATGTTTCCCCCCAGCATGTTGTATCGAATAGCCGCATTGTGCCCGGTGAGCGACCAGAAGGTCAACTCTTTGCTAATGCTACTAAGCTAATGATAACAAGTTCAGCGCAGACTATTTTCGCTTTCGGAATCCAGACATTCGCCGCGGAATACATAACTGTCAACTTCAGCCAATTGCTCCATTTGTTAATGATTGCAATTCCTCTTGTTAAGTGATAGCGAACCGTACAAACGCAACGCAGTAACTGTTTACTTAAGACAAATTTAAGTAGGATACTGCGTCAATATTGGCAATCTATGATGACGCTACCAGTGACCGAGACGATCCGGATCGACCCGAAATGGGCAAGACGAAATTTATTGCAAAAAAAACGAATCTAATTTTTTTTACCTGAACAAAAATAGCACAAGTACTCAAATGAAACCCTTAAAGCGGCGAAGCTTGTAGGTTTTAGATCAAGGGGTGGTGTATAGTAGTCTGTAGTTTGCAATGATCTGTGGTCTGTGCAGGCCAGAAGCTTCTTGTATTAAGGGCTATAGCAATTAACTTGACCTGAAGCCCTGAATGAAATGCTTCTCACACCAGCTCGGGAGGTCGCTGGTTCAAGCCTCGGCCGAGTCATACTTACAACATTGGTACTCATTGCCTCCCTGCTTGGCGCTTGGCATTAAGGGTTGGAATTGGGGGGTTTGGTCACCTAATGACTCCCAACACAGTAGTTGGGTCCAAAATGGCTGCATCGGCTCGCTACAGTTTAACTGTACGGGGCAGGTGTGTCGACATTTCGTTCTGTGTGCATGGTTACAAAGAATGACAATACGAGTAAATTCTTCATTATTTTCTTCGACTGCGCCATCATGCAATCAAATGGTGTGGTGTAAAGTCATGTATATTTGTATAGCCCTTAATCATAAGAAGTCTCAAAGATCTGTACAGACTTATTACACCAACCCCTAATCTAAAACCTATATGAGGGCAATCAAAACCTCAGCCTGAGGAATATGAAGAAACCTTGAGAATGGGCCACATATGATGTAATTACCCTTCCAGGATGACTAGGCTGCAATGGATGTTGCAATACATGCTCTGAATGCAAATTATACATATACATTTAAAGAGTGTTGTAACACACTCTTGTGTGTTACTTTGTTTATGTTTGTGCTTATGCATCAAGTGAAAATGTGAAATAATCCGGTAAAATCAAGTGATTATTCATTTTAATTTAAGTCATTCAATGTCAGAAGTTTCTGGACTCAGGCGAAGTTAAGGGGGAATCCATAGTGCTTCTTTGCCGCTTTTATTTCGGACTACATTTAAACTTAGCGAATCATTTCCTGATTCAGTCACGTGGTACACCAGCTTCACCGGGCTTCAAACGTCACCGCATACGTCATAGACACATGCCTCGACTCGCAGCTAATGAACCACTTATCTTAATTACTCGGCACACGCTTCATGAATTCGACTAACAAGTACAAAACTTGAAATTAACAAAAAATGTATGAAATGCAGTAGGATGTGGGCAATAACAGGATTTTTTTGTATCAATACGATTTAAATAAATACACGGTCGTATCGATTGATACCGGATGAAATTTCTTTAATGGTACTGGAGAAATTGGAAAATTAGATTTTCAATTCCTCTAAAACTGCTTAAATTTAGTCAGTAAAAGGGTGTACTAACATTTTTATTAAACATCAGTTAATTCACTAACAATATTATGCTGCTGGTATTGGATATTTATATCATTGCCTCTGGTCTACTCAAATTGTATGTATCTTGTAGATTGCAACGTGAGCTTCTGGAGCCCCAGTAGGCGTCACGTCAGGATGGTGCTGAGGGAGCTTCCGGTAGAGCATGTAGCACGGCCCCTCGGCAGAAATGAGGTAGTCGGGCTTCTGTTCCGCCTGACCATATTTGGAGCTGTCACCTACTTCACCATCAAGTGGATGGTGGATGCCATTGATCCAACACGCAAGCAGAAAGTCGAAGCGCAGAAACAAGTCAGTCTCGCCGGCTGCAAAATCACTAACGCAGTGTTTCCCAAAGAATTTTGTGAGACCCTGGTGGGTGGACAATCTAGGGAGATCCTGTGGCATGCTCCCCGGAAGAAAAGTTTGTACATTTTGAATTCAAACGCATTGATATCGTGCAATTTTAGAGCAAATTGCACAATATCAATTGAAGAAGAAGTTGGATCCATGATGAATGTGTGCCCTTGTAAACTATTGAATCATTAATACATTATAGATAGATAGATAGATAGATACTTTATTCATCCCCGAAGGGAAATTCACTTTTCCAGCAGCATCCCTGAGCTGAGAACAATCGAAAATAACATTAGTCATGAAAGGGAAATAAGTCACACACACAGTGTGGTAAATGAAACGAGTTTTATGCAAAAAAAGTGCAATAAGCCATGTTGTGTATTTGTCAGAGGGACTGACTTAAATACACAACATGGCATTTGCGATCATTTATATCAACTTTTTTGAGCCAAGGCACATTGCTTTTATTGAGAAAAAAAATCCCACGCACTACCACCAGTCTGTGCCGTTGCATCTCTGGTAAAATGAAATCCTAATGAAAGATAGCTTTCGCTAGACCACACAGGCATACAAATTGGATAATTTTCCACGGCACAGTAAGACAATTAATTACAGTTGTGTCCTGTGTGCAGTTGTTGAAAACACTGACTTATCTAATGAGAAATCTACAAGTTATTCTGATTTAGTTTATATATGTTGAAAACCATTTTTCTACAGTACAAGTTTATGTGACACCAATAAAACCTTGGTGGCCTGCTAGAATCTTCTAAGTTATGGGAAACACTGCTAACAGCGATTTTTGTTTGTTTTGTTTTTGCACTATGGAGATGTTTCCCCTTTATGGTGCGACGGCGCACTTCTCTTCCTTTGGATGCTTTCTTTCAGGCTGAGAAGTTGATGCGGCAGATAGGCCTCAAAGACATCAAGCTGTCTGAATATGAGATGAGTATCGCCGCCCACCTGGTGGACCCCCTCAGTATGCAGGTATCTATTCAACAATCACGATAGGGCCGCAACTAATGATTATTTATAAGTTTGGGTGCATGTTATACACAAAGTACTATATTACTGTGGAAAAATATCGCTGACCACAATCGCAAAACATTGGATGCAACGGGAATCGAACCCAAGTTGAGGCGGTGAGAGTCTCAAATTTTAACCTCGAGCCCACCAGTGATACAAATAACACATAAAAAGTAATTAAACCTTATATTATTGCAACATTATCAATCACTGTACCAGAGATGAATGAAAATGGAGAAAACGGAAATTCATCCTTAAAGATGTGAATGAACGTAAAAAAAGCACAAATACTGAAACAACTATTTCATGTATCTGATAATGAATCGGACTTCAGGATATCAATGACATTGTCAAGGTGGGGTGCAGGATTTGAAAACTTAAAGCAATCATGACCTTAAGCCAGGAGGTTGCTTCAGAGTAACACATTTGCGTGCATTTCTTTTGATACGCTCGAATAAACTCTTTCATCTTTTTGGGATTTGTTCATTAAAAATAAAAGGTGCAATAGAAAAAAAGCATAAAAGTTCTTTGAACTCAGTTGGGCATTGTTAACACGTATAGAGAAAATATTTAGCGTTGCAACTTTTCAAAGACACCTCAAACAATGTACCCCGCCTTTAATGTTATGTTTTCATCAACGATTTTAATCGTGGCTACTCGTATTCAACAACATTTGTCTATAACAATGATTAGTTTGAGCTGGAAAAAGTTTCCAACGATTTTTGATTGAAAGGTAGGGCTGAGCTTGGACTGCACGCATTTCATTTTTTAATAGATTTGTCAGGCACTGTCTGGCATAATGCTCAAGCTCTCTTTTATAGCAAAATATGCCGCATATAAAAAGTAATCAAAACCGTATTGGTTCAAATGTTACCTTAATCTTACCGACACGAGTCAGATTTCGTTTCGTTGAACCCTCCAAAATGCTTTCTCTTTAAATGTCCGTGCGTCACTAAGGTGGTACTGCCATGATACGCAAGGTCTGCTTTCCAATCTTTGCATGTAGTCTTTTTATTTGCAGTATTAAGAATACAATGCTTCCAAAGTCAATATGTTTTGGTACACGTTTGCTATATGCTCCTTTGTTCAAATCCGTGAATCTTGTGCTGAGTATTTTAGATGAACAATTCTTAAACCACGAGGTGTGTGTTGATTATGTAAGCGATGACGTTTGAAGCCCCGGGAAAGGGGTGTACCACGTGACTGATTCAGAAAAAGATTCCCTAGGTTATGAGTGTCGTTTGAAACAAATGCGGCAAAGAAACACTGATTCCCCCCTAACTTCGGCTGGGTCCAGAAACGTTGGACATTAAATAAGTTAAATAAAAATGAATAATCGCTTTATTTTACCTTATTTCACATTTCACTTGTTGCTTAAGCACAAACATAGACAAAGTAACGCAGAACAATTCATCATCAAGCACTCTTCAAATCTCTCTCTCTCTGTCTCTCTCCCTCCCAATATATCATCAAATTCATTTGTAAAGCAATTTTCAGGCAAAAAATAGCCACTCAAAAGTGCTGTATGAAAACATAGCATACAACAAGACAATAAAACGTCACAAATGTGTGGTTTTCTCATGCGTTTCATGTGTAATGTGCCTGGTGTTGGTGAGATATACATTCGGCAGGGGTGGCTTGCCAAAGTTTTCACGCAGGCTTGCTGTAGTAGGCCTGACCTGCAGCACCCCTGTTACTTTCTCCCCCGGCATCGCCTCAGTCTTTTACCAGACCAGATAACATCCACAGAGAATTCGGTAGTGATCAGCATTCGTTGCCCTCTTCTGACTTTCCTCAGTCTGATTCAATTGATAAGTATCTTTTCAATGTGGTGAGCAGCTAAAATACTAGCCGTTGCTGTTTTTGGCAGTTTGCTTTTGGTGGACACATTGACTTGTGCGCTTGTCTGACACCATAAAACCAGCCTATCACAGTCCAGCACACAATTACTCCCACCCAACACACACACACACGCAGCCCGCCTTTACCTGTCCCCGTGGAAGGATTTGCTGTGTGTTATCTGCTGCAGAAATTAATACACGATGAAAATCTGAAGTATCAAAATCGTGAGAAGTAAACCTATTTACAGCAAGGTATTTCTCCTGGTTACCGCTTGAGACAGAGACGCTATTGCGCCTGAGTGACTCTCAGCAGAGATTATGATCATGTAAGATGCCACTATGTGTTGGAAAATCATGTCTGGCGACAATAGTCGACAATGGGATTTGTTGTTGAGTATTCTTTTTATCGATTTTTGTCAATGTCTACTAATCATCACAGCCGTAATTCACATTCACCCCAGTTTTCCTCCAGTTTATAATTTTGGCGTTGGTGTCTGATAGATGTCGTGGAACGACATTGGTGGTCTGGACGATGTCATCTCCGAGCTCCAGGAGACCGTCATCATGCCTGTCCAAAAGAGACATCTCTTCCAAAGCTCCAAACTGCTGCAGCCGCCCAAAGGTCTGAGGTCGTCATCCTCGCCACCCCTTATAATACAAAAGTGCAAAAGTTTGGCCCTCCCTAGAACTTTTTCACATATTGCCATTTTTCAGGCTTCGAACTCATAAAAACCTCAAGGTATTTTCCAAGAATAGACAACATGTCAGACAGTCGTAAAACAAAAAAAACAAATGTAATCAACGTTTGTGCTAACAGATGAAAAAATGAAATGTAGGCATTGCAAAAAGATTGTCCCTCCTTTAGTTCATACTTTATATAACTTATTTTGCTGCTATCATGGCCACAAGTTTTTTGGGTATGTTTCTGTAAGTTAAAAATGGAAATATATGCCTATTCTTCCTCACAAAACAGTTCATATTCTGGTTTGATAGTGATTGTTTGCACCGCATTTCTCCAATCTTTCCACAAATGCATTCTAGGGTCTTGGTCTGGACTATGGCTAACCCATTCCAACATTTTTATATTGTTAGTTGTAACAATTCCATTGTAGATTTTGCTTTACGTTTAGGGCTGTTGTTACGTTGTAACGTTAACCTTAGCCAAATTCTCAGGTCTCTGGCCGACTCCCACAAAGTTTCTGCCAGAATTGGCCTGTATTTGGCTTAACCATCTTCTCATTAACTCTCATGATCTTCCCATTACAGGCTTAAGAAAAGCAACCCTAAAACATGATGCTGCCACAACCTTGTTTGATAGTGAGGATGGTGTTTTCAGGGTGATGAGCAATTGTTAGTCTTACAGCAAATGAGACATTTTGCATTCAGCCCAAAAAGTTCAATTTTGATCTCATCCGACCAGAGCACCTTGTTCTAAATTTGTGATTCCCATGTGGCTTCTTGCAACAGCAAAATGGGCCTTTTTTACGGTATTGTCTCAGAAGGTACTTTCTTGTCATTCTTTCATAAAGGGCAGATTTATGCAGAGTACAACTAAGTTGTTTAACAGATTGTTTCACCTTAGATGCGTATGCCTGCAGTTCATCCTAATTGATCATGGGTCTCTTGGTTGCTTCTCTGCTAACTCCAGGTGTCAGTTGGCTAAGCTGAGAGAACAGGGAACCAATATTTTTGGAACACTTTTCATGTTTCCGTTGTAAATATAATCTAAAATGTTAAATTAATTTGGTTTTACTCCGCAATGGTGTCTCACATGTTGTTGATGCGTGAAAAAATATTTTCCATTTTTAAGCCTGAAGTTCAAAGCCTGAACTGTGGCATTATGAGAAAAAGTTATTGGGTCCCAATACTTCCGCTAAGCACTGTCAACTGGTTGTCATGGAAACAGGTGTGCTGCTTTATGGACCGCCCGGTTGCGGGAAGACGCTGATCGCCAAAGCGACAGCCAAGGAGGCAGGCTTCCGTTTTATCAACCTGCAGCCCAGCACCTTGACGGACAAGTGGTACGGTGAATCACAGAAGCTAGCCGCTGCCGTCTTCTCATTGGCTGTTAAACTGCAGCCTGCTATCATCTTCATCGATGAGATAGGTAACAAATGCCGCAATAGTCTGTAAATCAATTGAGTTGGGGCCGCTGGATTTGGGGGTCAAGATGAGGTTTGGCCAAATTGGGGTTTCCGTCCCAAAAAAGCTGATTATAAAAAACCATTCCGCTGTTCTTAAAGGGACCGTGTTTAATATTTGCCAACTAGATATCCTTTTACGTGTAGCGCAGGGGTAGGATGCCAAAATGTTTTAAAGCCATATTGGACCAAAAATATAAAAATAACATGTTTGGACCCTTCAAAAAAGTAAATGTTTTATATAAGCCCTATAAAAAAAGAAAACACAAACTGTATATCTATATTCATTGCAAAATGGTAAGAATTTTTATGTCATGTTTGTCCCACAGACCCATATACTTTTCGATTATCAAACAATTTTGAAAGAAACGTCAAAGTGCCAAATGTGGCTCCAGAGCTGCTTGTTGCTGATCCCCACCGTAGCGCAAACAAAAACGAGTCCTACAAAGCACAAGGACGAATACAAACTACAGACACTCACAGCGACTAAAAAGCACACTTTTCTCCCCCTTTTTTAACGTAGCCTTTTACAAAGAAATCTAAAAAAAGGAGTAAAGAGACCAAAAAAGAAAATGTAACCGAAAGATGAAAAGGAAAATGGGAATAATAAAGGGGAATAAAAGGTAAAAGAAAGAAAAACACAAAAAGGAAAATAAGACAAAAACATTTTATGCCCTTTGTTTCCATTTCCCTTTTTCTTGCTTTTCCCTTTTTGTTGTCTTGTTTCTCTTTAAGTTTTTTTCCATTTTTCAACTTTTTGCTGTTTTTTTCTTTTTTCCATACTTTTTCTTTCACTTTTTCCTTTTCCTCATTTAGTCTTTGCATTCTTTCTTTTTTTGCTCAATTTCTTCTCATCTTCAAATGTTCTTTTTAGAAGTTATACGCTGCCAAAAATCGTCCTTTTTGGTAACTTTGTGTCTCCGTAGTTATTCTTCCCTGTACTTTGTTAGCTCTTGTTTTCAATTGCACAACATAATACAACAGCATCTAGCAGTCAAATAATACACATTGTCCCTTTAACATTCATATAATGACATTGGTGTCAGACTATCATCCAGAGGGCTGCAATTGGCCCTCCAACAGCGAGTTTAGACCCCTGTGTAAATGCTCTTGAAATGACCTTAAAATGAGCAAAATTCTAAGGTCAAACGGTAGATAAATTATTGTTTTAAATATCATCAACTTTAAACTGTTGTCAGATTTTAAACTCACACAATGATACACTTCAAATTTAAATGAAAATTCAAATGACCGACAAGAAGGTTTATCAAATAGGCAAAGAAAACACAATTTTGATGTTGTTCTATTCAGGGAATCCCAAATCCCTGTTTATGTGCAATGAGCAGATGTTGACTCTTAAAGTTCAGTGGTCCACAGTCAAGAGAAATGGAATGCTCCAAGTCTTACCGTGACCTTGATGTGAAGCTTTATGACGAATTAGTTAGATTCCTGGTTTAGGTAGCTCGGCACTCGGATCACCGACATATCCAATCATCCAATGAGTCGAGGGAAAAATTCCTGGCCTCTGAAAAAGGCCAACTGAAGATACTGCATATATTCAGTCTTTTTGTTTGGTTTTAAAAGAATAAACTTTGACAACATCGAGCTGCTGCAGAGACATATCAAGGAACATAAAAGGAGCGACCATTTGTTAATTTGAGCTATTTACAATAACATGTTAATACATGTATATAAGCAAGTTAAGCAACAATATCAAAATATAATCAATAGAAACATCAAAAAGGACATCTAACATTTGATGAGATACAATCTAATGTGTTTCTTTTTATTTGAATGTTATAAAGCGTTAGCATGTGCAACTTTTTCTTAGTGCATCAAAGCAACCTTTAATACCATAAGGAGAAACGAAAAACAAAACTCTCCTACACAAGGTTTTTTGTCCATTGCAAAAAAGGAGTCAAAACTAAGAAAATGAGAGATTTTGTTTTCCAAGCAATGTCTTGCTAACAATTGCAATTGATAATCTCAGGTCCTTTCTGTCGTATACGCTGACATGCTCGCTCTGCCTGCAGCGAGCAATGACGATCGGTTCTTGCTATGATGTCTAGAGGTCTTAAAATTACCAGATCAGGGAATCACAAATCATTGTTCGCTAATAAAATATTTTATTTCATTTGATAATTTATTTATAAGATTCAATATTTACGATGTGTTTCCTTTTAAATTAGTGAAATGTTGAACCAGTGTCTGAAACTCAGGACAAAAAGTTACCAGATACCAGGGCAGACAACTTTGAAAAGTTGCCTGCCCAGCCATAAAGTTGCCTGCCCCATTTTTTCATAACTTGAAACACAATAAGACCACTAGTTGCAACAAAACCTTTGTTGCAAGTATTAAGGATTGATAATCAGAATATATAAGAGAACAACTCTTTAAAATTAAGTTTATTATAAATCTACTTGTAACACTCATTGCATGATATGACATCGCTGTTTTCCATCTGCCATCAGTATGTACCTGTATTGACTCATCTTCATTCATGCAATGTTTGCATTGCGTCGTCTACTACAAGTGACGTGAACTCCTTTTTCCACGATGCTTCTAATGTATGTTTACGTTTGGTCGCGTCAATTTTGTTAGCTACTTTTAAATCTTTCTTCTAGGGCTGAGGTTTTGGCTTGATTCCAAACCACATCCATTTTTCATGTGTTTTCCGTGCTTCTACTTTGGAAAATGATATGCAAATGCACAACCTTATAACGCTCGGGAAAGTCCAGAAGCACAAAGTTATTCGATGCAGGCTTCTGATTGGCTGCCAAGTATGCAAATTACCAAACGAACCGAAATTTCTAAACCGAACGAATATTTTGAAATATAAATAAATCTGAATAAAGCAAGCGTTTGTTTTTCCCTTGGGAAAGTTGTCGGCCACCCGGGCGGTGACGTTTTTGTAACTTGTACGCCCGAAGATGCACGCCACGGGCGTCCAGGCAGACGTTATTTCAGACACTGGTTGAACTATCCTTTTATTTATTTCTAGCTCATTTTTTTTGTACACTGGCAAATTTAAGAATATGGGATATATGACTCTATTTCCACTTGAGCCGCGTACTTATGTGCAGACTCATTCCTGAGGAATCGCTCTAGCTCGGACCACGAGGCCACGGCCATGATGAAGGCTCAGTTCATGAGTCTGTGGGACGGTCTGGACACGGATCACCGTTGTCAGGTGAGTCGACGGCAGGCGTCGGGACTTGAGCCGCCAGGCCCTCAACCGTCGGGCCCTCAGCCTTCCTCTGTGGTCTCACTTGCCACTCCTGACAGGTGATCATCATGGGGGCCACCAACCGACCTCAAGATCTGGACTCTGCCATCTTGAGGAGGATGCCCACCCGATTCCACATCAACCAGCCGGTACGTACACGTGACTGAAACGTTTTTGAGTTTACGAAGGAAGCCAGTGGCGGCGCCCACCGGGGTTCTTATTGGTGCTTGGAAACATTGAAAATGCTTAAATTTTGATGTTGTATTTTCAAGGATTGGAAAGTGTCTGAATTTGGGGTGAAGTTCTTGTAAATGTTTGAAATTGTTGCCATGTTTCTTATCAAGCCTGCGTAAGAATGACGAGGCCACTGCTCTCTGGTGGTTCTGCTATGCCCTGGCATTGCTTCTTCCCTTATGGTTAACGGAAGCTGGCATTTGTTTGTGTTGCATTGTCCTATTAAGCATCATCGCCCTCTTAATAGGACGCATGCTACACCTAAACAGGGCACTGTGAAATGTGTATTAGTACAAGAGTAGTATTAATTATGGACATGTATTATGGGCCATGCAAAAAATGAAGGTACTGATTCCCAATGGTATATTGTAATGGGGAGAACTTTCTGCAATTGAAAATGTAAGCGACATATCATTCATTTTTACTTAACACCTATTTGGGGAAAGAAATATATTCCAGATTTACTCAAGACCTAAATATCACATGTCTTAATAAATGCACATAAAAGATTAGAAATTGCATCTGTAAATCGTAGATCTGTTTGTGGCTCTGCAAAATACACGATCACAGTGTTTTTTTCTTTCAATGGTACTGGATAAATTGGAAAATTTGCTTTGAAAGTGGTTTAAACGGTCTTAAATTTTGCACTGAAAAAGTGGTACGTACCTTGTAATCGGGCGCGCTCTGTAATCCAGAATGAATGGTAAAAGCACTAAGCATCCTGTCTACATGCCTCTCGTTTTTGTGGCCATTGCAGAGTTTGCGTCAGCGGGAGCAAATCCTCAAACTCATCCTGGAAAACGAGAGCGTGAGTCCACACTGCCGATGCCTTTGCCGTGCTCTACTCTTTCCTTTATCTCCCATCCTCCAACCCTTTTATTCTTCATTCTCCTAGGTGGACAAGTCGGTGGAGTTGTCAGAGATCGCCAAGGAAACCGAGGGATTTTCTGGCAGCGACCTTCGCGAGATGTGCCGTGACGGCGCTCTGCTGTGCGTTCGAGACTTTGTGCACACTCGTGGTGATGGGTAAGTTCTTCCCATAATGTCCCACACCATACAATGTCTGGGTTTATAAGGGTGCTTGAAATCCTTGAAAGACTTGTAATAGCTCCCTGACACCTTTCACAGTAAATTAATTGGAATTTACACACAAATGAAATGACTAATCTTTCACTTAAACCAAAAACTAACAGCACAGGAAATGAAATTAGGCTTAGTGGGATCTCTTATAAAGGTAAATAAAAACTTAGCTAGCTCCCTAATAGATTTTTACAGTAAATTAGAATTTCAACCCAATTAACATCTTTAACTTTTAAACTATAGTGCATTGTATTTATTATATTGTTCTCTAGTTATGCAATACTTAACTTTGTGCAGAAGTCCGGGGCAATGATTACAAAAGTTCACTACAGCCCCTTTTTTTTTTTTTTTTTTTTTTAACTTTTTATTTCTCACACCAATTTTGACAGAGGTTTGATTCCTCCATCATACATCAACACAAAATATATACACTTGACACACTCATAAATAACAGAAGAAACAACAAAGAAGAAAAAAATACTATTAATAGAAAGGAAGAATAAATGTTCATACAATACATCCATACAAAAAGAAATATATATATATATATATATATATATATACACACACATATATACATATATATATATATATATATATATAAAATAATAAATCAAAATATACACCCAAAAAAAAAAAAAAAAAAAAAACGCACATAATAAATAGGGGGAGGTGTTTAGACATCAAGTAAAATTTGTGTGATAGGCTTCCATCTTTTCTCAAATTGGTCAAGTTTCAGTTGAAGTTTTGCAGTGATTTTTTCCATAATGTACATTTGCTTTAATTTGTCTCTCCATTGTTTTATGTCAGGAGGTTGTGGTTTCAGCCAGGACACTGTGATCATTTTCTTTGCTACCAGAAGCATTACCCTTAGTATATATTTCTGTTGACCAGATAGTAATTCTTCTGGCAAAATTCCTATTACGTAAGCCTTTGGGTCCAACCGCAACTCCCAGCCCGTGATTAATTTTATTTCTCTCTGGATACTTCTCCAAAAATTTAATATTACAGGGCAATTCCAGAAAATATGCGTAAAGTCACCGACCCCCCCACAGTTACGCCAGCATAGATTTGAGGTATTTTTATATTTTGAAGTGATAGAGGGTGTATAGAAGAATCGCATTTTTACTTTCCATTCAAACTCCCTCCATGTCGGGCTGTTGGTTATTTTGTGTCCCTCTTTCAATGTTTTTTCCCATTCGTTGTCTTTTATCGCTACATTAGTTTCTTGTTCCCATTTTTCCTTAACTGCCATGTCCTCATTACTGAGATCCATTCTCAGGGCTTTATATAGTTTTGATATAACCCCCTTTATTGATTGTCCTTTTGTATACGATATTAATAATTCCTCTACCTTAGTTGGCTCCTTACATATTTTCCCCCATTCCTCGTGTTTCTGGAGGTAATGCCTTAGTTGCAAATATTTGTAAAAATCATTTCTGGGTAGGTCAAACTCTTGTTGGAGTTGTTCGAATGATTTCATTGCCTGTGCTTCCAATACTTGGGTAATCAACATCAGTCCTTTTTGGGCCCATTTTTGAAACCCTACCTCCATACCCCCAGGTTTAAAGTCTGGATTTTTCGCTATTTTGGTAGCCCTATTCACAGATCTTGATATTTTTAATTTTTTTTGTATTGTTGACCAAGTTTTAATAGTTCCCTTAATCCATTCATTCTGGATTTTTAATTTCTTCCACCTCGTGACTGATATGTATGGTAACGATTCCACCAGCATATTTGGACAAGATCGTTGCTCCATGTCCACCCATATCGCATCTTTGTCTGTAGTAATCCACAAGATGAGTGCTTTAATTTGAGCTGCCCAATAGTAATATTTAATATTGGGTCGGTCTAGGCCCCCCTTTTCTTTAGGAGCTAACAGGGTTTTGTATTTTATTCTAGGTTTCTTGTTTTGCCAAAGGAATTTTGCTATTAACTTATTTAACATTTTAAATGTGGATGCCGGGATCAGAATTGGAAGGGATTGAAACAGAAATAATAGTCTTGGTAATATGTTCATTCTGATTGTTTCTATCCTGCCGATAAGACTTAAGGGCAAAATTTCCCATTTTTCCAAATCTTTCCTTATTTCTTTTATCAACATTCCATAATTTGCATCAAACAGCTGTGTGGAATGTGGTGTAATGGTCACCCGCAAATATTTAAACCCTTTATTTGTCCATTTAAAATCAAACCTTTCAATCACATCTGTTGGACATTTTCCAGATATCATCATTGCTATTGATTTGCTCTCATTATTTGAATACCCAGCTACTTCTCCATATATTTTAAGGCTCTCCAACAGTGGTGGTATTGATAACGAAGGTTCCTTCAGCATTACCAACAGGTCGTCTGCAAACAATGATATTTTATCTTCTGTTCCTCCTTCATCCAATATCCCCCTTATTTGCTCATTTTGTCTAATTGATTCTGCGAGTGGTTCTATGCTTATTGCAAACAAGAGTGGGCTTAAGCAATCCCCTTGCCGGACTCCTCTTTTGATTTCAAAGAAATCTGAACAGTGACCATTTACTCGAAGACGAGATTTCGGATTTTTATAGATAATTTTCACCCATTCAACAAATATTGGAGGGAAGCCAAAAGCTATAAGTGATTGATGTAAGAAGCTCCATTTCACCCTATCGAAAGCTTTTTGTGCATCCAAGCTCAGTAACATCGAGGGTTGGGTCTTAGATTTTGTGCTCGTAATTATGTTTAGTATCCTCCTAATATTGTTTGCACCCTGCCTTCCCGGAATAAACCCTGTTTGATCATTTCTAATTAATTTCGCTATAAATTTCTGCATTCTTTTTGCCAGTATGCTTGTAAGAATTTTTAGATCATTACAAAGTAAACTAACTGGTCTATAGCTTTCACACAATATTGGGTCTTTTCCTTCTTTGTGCAGGACTGTTATGATGGCTTCCGACCATGATTTGGGGGGATCTCCTTTTGTTAGAGCATAGTTAAATACTTTCTGCAGTACTGGTGTTAATTCTTCCTTAAAGCTTTTGTAGAACACCCCCGGGAATCCATCCGTTCCTGGTGATTTATTTATTTTTAAGTTATTTATTGTATCTTGTATTTCCTGTTTTGTAATGGGGCGAATAATTTCTAATGTATCCCCCCCTGTTAGTGTTGGTAAATGTAGTTTTCCTAAAAAGTTTTGTGCCGTGTAGTTATCTAAGTCATTTTCTGAGTCCTTGTATAATTCTTTATAATAATCTGCAAATGCTTCTGCTATACCTTTGGGTTTTACTAAACATTGTTTAGAGATAGGATGTTTTATTTGTGATATAATTCTATCTGTTTGGGCCTTTTTAAGTTGGAAGGCTAGCAGTCGACTGGCTCTATTGCCCATTTCATAGTATCTCTGGTTCACAAAGCGCAGAGCCCCTTCTGCTTTATTTGTCAAAAGTTCATCTAATTTGCTTCTGGTTGTTTTTAATACCTGTAATCTGGATTCATTTGGTGTTTTTTTATGTTCTTCTTCTAGTTCCTTAATCTTATCCTCCAATTCCTTCTGATTCTTTAAGCGTATTCGTTTCAGCCGGGACGATATTTCTATTAATTTCCCCCTTATTACAGCTTTCCCTCCTTCCCATAATATTGTTGGAGAAACCTCATTGTTGTCATTGATTTGGAAATATTCTTTTATACACCGTTTTATTTCCTGTACTACGTTTTTATCTGAGAGGAGAAATACATTCATCCTCCAATACCTAAAATGGGGTTCATTGTCTAAACTTAATTTCAAAGTAATTGGAGAATGGTCACTTATAGTAATATTCTCTATACCACACTCTACTACTGTATGCATATGTTGTCTTGAAATGTAAAAGTAATCAATTCTCGAGTAGCTGCCATGCGGGTTTGAATAGAAAGTATAGTCTTTAGTTTGGGGATTCTTCTCTCTCCATGGATCTATCAATCCCAATTCTTTAGTTATGTTATTTAACATCCTCGACGTCTTTGTATTTGTTCCGTGTACTGAAGGATACTTGTCCACTTTGCAATTCTGTACAGTGTTAAAGTCACCTCCTATAAGTAACATTCCCTTCGCACAGTTGGTTATTACTTTAGCTAATACTTGAAAAAAAGTCCCCTTTTCCTCAACTGGTGCATAAACATTCATTATTGATATTTCCCAACCGGCCATTGACCCTATAATCATTATATATCGCCCCAGATTGTCCTTCACTTCTTTTTCGACTTTAAACGCCACCCCTTTTCCAAGTAAAATTGCTACTCCCCTCCTTTTACCATAGGATGCGTAGAACACCTGGTTCACCCATTCTCTTTTTAGCTTCTTATGTTCAATTTCGGTCAAATGTGTCTCTTGTAATAAGGCTATTGAGCTCTGCAATGTCTTGAGTTGATTCAATATCTTTTTTCTCTTGATGGGGTGGTTTAGCCCATGTACATTATATGAAACAATATTTAGATTGCTCATGCTTTGTATTGAGTCTCACTGATTTTTGAAGCATACAGAAACACTACATTAATTACTAACACCTCCATTGACAAAACAAACCAAATTACTAACAAACATATTGACAAGCACACATAATTTCCCACCAAAAAGAAAAAAAACACACCCAAAAAACAAAAACCCATGTCTTCCAAGAGTCCAATTGGAGAGTTGTGGCTACCCTCCTGGAAATATGCACTCAGTGCGTGAACAACTTTTGTACCGTCGTCCATAGTTATAACTAACTAAATATTTTAAAGTAGCTCTATGCCAATATATATACATACATTGTTTTAATTCAAAGATAACAATTTTACTTGGTATTTAACTTACTTCTAACTTATTGAATTTATAATAGAAAGGGCATATATGGTCCTTACTCTTTCTCCCCAAATCCGAATATGGCTTCGTTTTGCTCCATAGGAGCTTGTAAGTCACCTTCTATGATGGGGGTGTTCCCTTGTCTTCCTCTCGATTCCGGTCACTGTGGTCCAAATGTTCTTTGACAACATCTTTTGCAGTGTCTCCGTGTTGTCCTCTTCCACTTCGATCCCCATTTCTTTTAGCAATGTTGCTGCCTCCATCAGTGTAGAGAATGTTCTTATTCCTGAGTCCAAAAACATCTTCAGCTGGGCGGGATATGGTGATTGTGCCTTTACGTTCTTTTCCTTTAACTTTTTGATAACGTCCCTTACTTGTTTCCTCTTTTTTTGGATTTCTGTGGTGTAATCTTGGTTGAAGTAAACGGTCTTGCCTTCGTACGTTGTCTTCTGCTTCCATGCTTCTTTCATGACAGATTCTTTCACTACGTAGTCGGTGAAACGTACGATAATTGCCCGTGGCAGTGCTTTACCTTGAAACGTGTTCCCCAGTGAGCGGTGTGCCCTCTCAATGCGCACATCCATATGCTCGGTTGTCGGAATGTTCGATTTAATAAAGTTTGTTATGAAGCCGATTGTGTCTTTTCTCTCGGCACCCTCGGGAATCCCATGTATCCTAATGTTGTTCCGTCGTGATCTCGACTCCAAGTCCTCACACTTTGTTGCTAGTTTGGTGGTTTGTTGGAGCAAGGAGACTGTTAATTGCTCTAGTTTTGACGTTCGCTCTTCCGTGTTAGCATGTAGCTCCTCCATGCTTTCCACCCTCCGCTCCAGCAACACAGTGCGCTCCAGAAGTTCTTCGATGCTCTTTTCCAGTCTTGTCATCGCAATCTTGCTATCCCTTGCTGCTTCAGTGTGTTCTTGCCGTAATTTACAGATTTCGTGGAGGATGGCCGAGTCACGTCCCTCGTCGACCGACGCCATTCCTTCTGCTCCCTCGATCTTTTTCTCCTTAGCGCCCTTTTCCTCGACAAGTTTCCCCTTCTTGACCATGTTTTGTTGAATAATTTGTCTTTAATATGAGTCACAATTTATACCTTTTCTGTCTTTCTCCAAGTATTACATTACTCTTTAGTGATTTTTGTCAGAGCTACTTTCCTTGCTGCCGTCTACCTCATTGCGCCACCGGAAGTCCCCTTACAGCCCCTTTTTATCCTCCAAAAACGTGCAATTAGAACCATACACAGGGTAGGATATCGAGATCATACAAATGTTTTATTCCTGCGGTCCGAACTATTAAAATTGGATGATTACGTAAAATTTTTCACTGCACAACTGCTATTTAAGGTCAACAAAAACATAGTGCCAGAAAACATCCATAAATTATTCATTCGGAAAGAGAGAAATTATAATTTAAGGGCCTGTAGTAAATTCATAATCCCAAAGGTGAAAACAACCAGGAAAAGTATGTGTGTGGAGTCAAGCTCTGGAACGGTTTTAAACTATTCACTTGTTCAAATTTAAATTAAAAAAAAAACATTCCTGGCGGAATACAGAGATGTAGAAAATCAGGTATGAGTGATACGAGAGATTGGGAATAGTGTGTCTAGAACTATGATTAACTTTGTGTATTGTCGTTTTTGTTAGCGTAATCTAGTCTTGCCCATTGCGGCTCTGAACCGGTTGGTCTCGGTCATCGGTGGCAGACAAAAACGTCATCTTACATTGCTAATCTTGTCTCGGTGCGATAGCAAATGTTGTTCCCTTACTACGTTATGTAGAACGGGCGACACTAAATTTACCGCATGTAGAGAAAAAAACTGAGAAAGATGCTGAAGGAATTGTTAGCGCTTTTTTTTGGGTGAATAAAATAAACTTTTTTTTTAGGCCATTTTTTTTTATTGTCTTTATAGTCTGTCTTGCTGTGAGTTAATAGGTGCTGCGTTGTGTTTGCGTGATATATGATTGCTTATTAGGGGAACGATTAACCAAAATCTATTCAATATCGGGATGTGACAGAGTGTGATCGTGTAATCACAAGACACATAAGGTACAAACTGTAGGGTTTTAACATTTATTACACTAAAATCTGACCCCGAAGACACTTCATGTGTCTTGTCTAAACCCTTACAGTTGGAGCATAATCAGAAGTCGGAGAAATTAGTCAGCTGAGCGACGAGAATAATCCACATATTTATTGAGCCGAATCAAAGAGTGAACAGATCGGGTCTTTCTGCCGTGCCGAATACAATCGTGTGTAGAAGACGACGGGGTTCCAGGGTTTTCCCATGTTATAACACATCCCAATGAAATGTTCACGCCCTATGAACAAGCTGTCGCCGATTGGTCCGCGCTGTCGCCAATTCAGATTTCCCAATCCTCCTTTGAAGAATGGGAGGAGGGCTGATAGGTCATCGCCCTCCAGACAGAATCGGGCAAGACACACACTCCCTTGCACATTCCAACGCAAAGCGCAGTTTACGACACCCTTCTGCCAGAGCTCGCACTCAAACGCTGAAGTCATTTTTAGGACAAGTGTATTTGACTTTTAGTAAGATAAAACAGTGTATAAAATAGTATATAACTTCAGTACTCACAGAAATTGCTCTTTTCTTTTGATATTAGGTGAAATTAGCAGAGGTTGACACGTATGAAATTGTGAGGTAAAGTGGTCCGCGACACTGAGACTCATATCAGTGATTTGGACCGTCTACTCACGGATACGATACCATCAAATGGTATCGTCTCTAAAAACATTGCTTGAAAATGCATCTGTATTTAAAAGGTACAAAATGTTGTTGCTCCCAGACCAGCATTGACTGTCCTCCCCAGGGTCTCACACAATTATATGAAAAACTGATTGAGCTATTATTAGAACTAGGAATATTGTTGTGTGTCTAGAAAAAGGGCCAGTCTCTTAACACTATAATGTAAATATTTTTGTTTATTTTGTTCTGGTGTTTAAAGTATTTATTGCACGTTCATCCTGGAGTGCCATGTCTAACATCTTTGCGATACAATGGTTCACCATGTTGACATGACCATAAAGACAATTTTTTTTTTTTCTTTAGCCTGTCGCAAGATTTCATCCGCCCCATTCACGCGTCTGATCTTCAGAGGGCTATCGCCAAGATGAGGAAATGCAAAATGGCGGGAGGTCACGGTGCCTTGCTCCACGCAGCTCTGGATTGAAACCCGCACCCAAAATGGCCCGTGTTATTGTGCCAACATTTGTCTTTTTCCCCTCCAAATCCTTAGTGGTCGATCCACAAAAGCACCTTCAACTTTGCTCTTCTTCCATGTGAAACTTTGACTATAAACGTTCTTTCCTCAGAAATGTTCAAGATTGAATAGATGGTTTATATTAATGGCTATGCTGTTCCTTCTGACACAGTTTGTGTCATTAATATTACATTTTTTTTGTTGAAAGTTTTCATTCGGATGCTTGAAGTCTTTGAAAATTCTTTTTAATGTGTTTTCAAGCATAGAAAAGTGCTTGAATTCTGGATGGAGTGCTTGTAAATGCTTGAGATAATTGCTATGTTTAAGTCTGTTAAAAAATGAAGTCCACACTGCTCTCTGGTTGTTTTGATTATCTTTTCTTTTTCCCTCACGGTTAACAGCGGGGGGTAATTGTAGTTATGGCATTGTCCTATAAAGCGTCATTGCCCACTAGGGGTCGTGCACTATGAGATGTGTATTAGTGCAAGGATTATGAATCAACTATGGACATTTGTTATGGGCCATGCAGAAAACCAAGGTATGGGGAGACCTTGCAATTCAAAATGTAAGCTCCATATTACTGTCATGTTTAAACAATTATATGGAGGGAGATCACACTTTACCCAAGATAGCCAGATCATAAGTTTTGATAAATGTCCACCAGGATTAAAAGTCACATATAGAAATTGCAGATACATTTGTTGCTCTCAGAATACTAGATTCACACTGAATTTATTTTGCCGGTACTGGAAAAATTGGATTTGCAAGTACTTAAAAAGTGCTTGAATTTGTCGAGGAAAAAGCTTTATGAACCCTGAATGTTTCTAATCCCTGAAATAATGCACTTCACAAAGAAAAACTCTGAATTTTATCTTCACTACTCCCTTGTGCCATCACTTTGTTTTTCGTTTCATAAATTTTATGGGAATATATCTAGTGTTAGAGAGTAAGGAAGATAAGTAGGGGGGAACCTAAAAAAACGTATGCATGAAAATGGGTCAGGATTCAAAAAGGTAAGCGGGTTTGGAGGAAATACTGTACGTTTAACCCACATTTTTAAAAAATCCATCTAAAATTTTGTTTGAATTTTTGCTTCGACTAAGCCCAAATCAGTTATTGAAAACCGAACACAATACCAACATAAAATTTGTATGTATTTCATGTCCTCCAAAGTCTGATTCATCATCATATACTGTACACCATAAAGTTGTTTCCCCCATCGTGGCTTTTTGCGTTTATTACTTTGAAGACGACTGTTTCCTCTGTTCGCTAAAACTCATCTCTGTTACCGCAAAATTCACAGCGTGGAAAAAGTCGTGTGATAGACACAAATACAGTACTGCTGACCACACAAACTAAGTGATTTTAATTCAAACGCACAATTCATTTTGGGAAATCTCACAATATTCCCTTCCTCACATCAAAACATTTTCTCATTGGATCTATACAATTCACTCAGATACAACTTATGACTTCAAAACGGTGAAATCCTAAAACTAAAATGTAAACAGTATTGCAGTGGTGGGACGTCAGGGCTTGCAAGGCCTTCTCCGATGGCCGCAAATAAATCAGAATCACATGAAGTTAATATTTTGTCCATAAATACATGATAAATAATTCTAAATTGTCAGTTTCATTGCTTTGCCCTGGTTGCACTGCTTACAGATGTGGGCCTTTATATTTAAGCATTTAACCATTAAATGCTTAAATATGAGCCGCTGGTGGCTACCAAAAACTACATTTACAAAATACATTCAAATCACAAACGGTTGCAAAATGATGTGATTGGGAGTAAACCACTTGCGGTTGATCCTTGACAACTACTGTTGCTTCTTTCTCCCATAAGCCAATTTATTCTATTTCAGTGTCTTACAATGATTCATACCTGTCAACCTCCACGGCTCCATGCCCTTACAAACTGTTTCCCTTACAAAATAACCTTACACAATTTTTTTTTTCGGAGTGATGCATGATGGGAAATCCCCAGGCGGCAGACGCATGCGCACACAGTAGCATCAAACCGCTTGCTTCATTTGCAACGAAAAAATCTATACCGAGATAGAGGCTACCGCGGCGACCTCGTTAGACTTGATTGATTTGCCGTTTCGTGATAGTCGGTGTTTACCGGATGGTACCTGTAATTGACAAATTTGCGTTTTTCCGTACAGATTTTCTTGTACGTCGTCTTAAAATGTATAATAAACTTACTTTGTACGGCAAAAACGTACAGGTTGACAGGTATGATGATTAGATATAGATTTGATGATCTGCATTTATATAGCGCTTTTCACGTCAAGACTTCCCAAAGCGCTTTACAGCGTGCTTCACGTTTCCCAATAGCGGCCGTGCAGCCATGTAAGGCGCTAACCTGCTTATTAGGGGTTCAGTGTCTTACCCAAGGACACTTTGACATGTAACACGGAGGAGCCGGGATTCGAACTGCGATCTCTTGATCCCAAGACGAGCGCTCTACCTCCTGAGCTGAACTTATTGGTCCCCTTAGGGAATTTCACTTCCACTGACTGTGCCGGGGAAAACAAGACATTGTATTCCAAAAACAAGATGACGAACATGCATGACAGTGGGACAATGAGGGCAGACTAATTGGGTGGGTCAGTGTGGCCTGTTTGAAAAAGTAATGGTAGGGGGATCAGGCTTTTCCCGAGGCGGTCCGTCCTAAATCTTACATGTTTGTATCTAGCCAGATAAAGTATTGATGTAGTTAAGTGACATCCTGGACTGTTGTATTTGCCAATCAGATGATGGACCTGTGTGTGGAGAGGCCCATGATTTTAGCTGGTGTGTATGTGATACGTGTGAGTTTGGCCCGGTTCCTGACAGAGCATAATGAAAAATCGTGGAGCAGTACAGGATAAGGTTGAACTTTGCTTTGTTGATTTGTTTTTCACTGTCCGTGGTATGCTGACCAAAGCCGAGTTTGTCGTCCACTGTTACTGACCTTAAGAATATCGGAAAACCTCTTTGCTTTCCTAGAAGTACGTCAGTGACTTACAGCCCCAAACTACTCACGAGGTAACCATCTGAGTTAATGGAAAGGGCGTCTTTGTTCGACCGGCTTAAATCCTTCACTCTGCCAGACCAAATGTCAAACAAGTGCTTGAACTGCTGTGGTGAAATAATTGGAAACCCATGTACAGAAATCCCTCGCTTTATTTTCAAGGTTTAAATACTTTGCGGATTTTGAATTCAATTGTCTTTATTGTCATTAAATTCCACATATCGTGCTGCATCAGAAATGCTATCACGGAGGCAAGGCGCAGAGAGAGTGTTGGGCTAGTATTTTAGCAGCGTGTTGTATTGAAAATAAATTAATCAATTAAACTGGACCCAGAGGAAAGTCCAAAGAGTGCAGAGAAATGCAAATCGCCACCTGGCGCCCTGTGGATGGTTATCGGGTCGGGAAGACACTGAGGCGGGGTTGAGAGAGAAAGCAGCGAGGCTGCAGGTCTGTCCTACTGCTACGGCTTGAATTCGTAACAAATCTCTTAAATCAGCCATGCAGAGCCTGTAGCTCACCAACACCAGAGCCATTACTCATGAAACTGAAGACCTGGAGCTTCAACTTGCGGGAAACCTCGATATCCGTGACTCATGTATTTTAATCATAACAGAGACCGTGGGTTTTTGATGCTAGCGTGCAGCTCGACGGCTGCTCTCTGAATCACTTAGTGATAAGAGAAGCCGTACAATTTCATTGTACTTTTGTATAATGACAATAAAGGCCATTCATTCAACTTCAATTCTGTGTTCTGTGTTTTTATTTGAAAATCCATGTGTGTTATCTATTAAATAAAAGTTTATATGTTGTGGGTTTTGACTATCTCTGAATTTTTGGGGGAGCAGAACCCCTGCAAAAAAAGGGATTACTGTATATACAAGCAAGTCAAGCATTTAAGTTTGACTCTTACCTAAAAAAGGAATGAAAGTGGTTTCTTTATAAAGTCTGAAGTTTGTATTTAGTAAAAGTAATAAATATCTGATTGTCTACCACAGCATACAGGGAATAAAGTGTAAAGTCTTGCAGTGAACAATAGGGTAGGAATGACAATTGACAATACACATTAACTGTAATTAGACTAATAAATCATAGTATAAATATATAATTTCTAGCAACACACCAACATTCCTTTGCGCTTTTAGCTTCTTATTAAAAGCTAAATTGGATAGATGAGCGAGCCATCAATGTCTTTTGTATGTGCACGTTTTTAAGAGACTGAACATAACAAGGTGCTATTATTGGACTCATCTTCTTGGTCATTGGTCCCACTCTGTAAACTGGACTTCCTAACTCCACACTAATTCAAATAAATCAACTATTTTAAACTCAACTCACGATGTCATAAAAAATAGCCCTTTTGGTTGTGTCATGACATATAAAGATGACCCATGCTAAGCTAAAGTAAGCTAAGCCAAAAGGAGTTCTCAGTAACGCAAAGGTGAGTATTTCAGATGATTCCCTCACTGACTGGCATGTTGATGTGCGCAGTGAGCAAGGGCGTGCTCTGTTCTTCATGCAGTATGAAAACTTTGATGATGTCAGAGATGCCTTTATCACTAGTGCACTCCACCAAGGTCTGGACTGGGTAGACCAGTCCCGGCACCAAAAGTGGGATCTTTAGGAAAGGGTTCCTTATCCTGTACAGGCTTTCATCGTACAGGAAGCTGACGGCCAGGTTGAGCACAGGTCGACAAGCCGCTGTGTTCTGAACATTGAGTGTTAGCTTAAAGGAAGGTCCCAGACCCTGGACTACGGCATTCATCTTAAGTGAGTGCCCAGGCCCGGACGACATCGGTGTCAAACTAGAATCTAGCGCTTTGGCGTAAGCCTTCGCCGTTGCCAGTCGAAGGCGGATCAGGTCCATCTGAAAGGCTCGGTGCATTGCTGTTCCGTTCTCGCGTTCCCTCAGGGTCTGGTCCACATACAGTTTAGTCTTCTTGGGCACATTGAGCCTGACACTCTGGGCAGCGGGAGGTCCAGGAGTACTGTCCTGGTCTTGGAACTCCGCCGTCCTCTTGAGGATTTTCACCATCAGGCCGCCACCCTTCATGGTCATTATGAGGGTCCCGTCCTCGCGACCATAGCGGCCGAAGCAAAGGGCGGTCACTACGTCTGGAGTCTTAATGGTGCTCAAAAGGTTCTTGTCCCTGTAAAGGTGGACCTCGCAGTTGGTGAGACCCACCAAAACTGCCTGGAAGCCTCGAGCGGGGAGGTCCATGCTGGCCATCGTGGAGACAGGGGCTGGTAAGGCCACCTTCCACAGCTTCTTACCCTACACAAGCCACATAAAGTGAAGAGGGAATCAAGCTTCTCCCCTAACCTTTCCAAAAGTTGAGGTAGTTGCATGCTTTCGACTTTCTAAAGCAGAGACCAGTAACCTGGTCTACAATGGCTGCATGTCCTGCATGTTTTAGTAGAATTCTCTTTTTCAACTCAGGTGATTCCAATCACTAACAGGCTGTTAATTTATCTCAATTAAGTTCAAGAAGAGAAACCTCCAAGACTTGCAGGAAATACGGCCATTGAGGATTGGGTTTTCCACCTCTGTTCAAAAGTCTTTGCAGCAGTTAAGACAGAAGATATTACCTTCTGTGTGAATCCCTGCAGAGTGTTGTCCATGGCTCCCACCACCAGGTTCTTGCCGAGCCTCACCAGTCCCACAGGATGTGACGTCAAATCCATGCAGTACTTTGCTTTGTCAGAGTCCCTGAGAGCAGACGCAGAGAGCTTATGATAGTCTGGCCGCTGGAGGACTCTCCAACAGGCGAGGCTGACCTGCGCAGGATGTAGATGTTCCCGTTTCGACACGCGACTGTGATCCTGTACTCCACGTCGAACTGACCAGTCACATCCATCATGGTGGGCGGGGCTGGCAGCTCCACCTGCAACATCGAAACGAACAACGGTTTACAATAGGGTGGGCAACCTGGTCCTTGAGGGCTGCGTGGCCTGCATGTTTTTGGAAGTTAAGCACCTGCTAAATGCCTCGCTTCTAGACTAAAACAAAACATAACAGTCGTGAGACAACCTGAACCTTCAAAAAAAGGGAATGACATATGTAAGGTAAGACGGGGGACAGACAGAACAGGGGAGCAGATGGTCGGCCGGACAAAAAGATGGAAAGTTGACAACCTTTGAGAGAATGACGAAGGCCTCGGGGTCGAGCACGTAGAGATGTGCACTTTCTGTGCCGATCACCAGACAGCTGACGCCGTCATCGTCCGCCGTGCTTTTTTTCAGCATGGCCATGCACGTGATGACTGTCTGAAATGGAAAAACATTTGTTGTAGTCGTTCATCTTATAAGGATTCAACGATCAGTCGACGTTCTGGACAAATAGAATGAAATAGATCATTGATTATTGCCGCCAGACACGTTTTTCCAACAGTTTGAGGCACACTACATGACAAAATCTCTGGTGAGAGTTGCTAATCTGCAATATCGACGTCTCGATAGCGGAGTCAACATCAAGTACACATACCAAAACTTCTAAAGTTTGGGATCATTTTAGCCTGGATACGGCCAATAAAAAGACTACTTGCAAAGTTTGCAAATAGTATCATGGCAGTAGCTCTTTGATGGTCACCTCATGACTCCCAATGACAGGTGTTGCGACACATCAGTTGGGTCATCATTTACCGTACACAGTCACACATTTGTGTATGGGAGCCGACCCCTGATTGATTGAGGTAAAGGCAATGAAAAGAGAGGATTATCATTTGCCAAATAATCAAGCTATTTTCATGCTGAATTTAAGGAAAAAAAATCAATAATTATCCGATCTTTTGACTAATCGTTTCTAGGGCTGCAGCTAAGGACTAGTCACCGACTTGTCGCCAACTATTGAAACGATGCATTTAATGACGCAATTAATTTATCACAAATACGTTTGTCAGGTAGTCTGGCATGAACCTCAAGCTCTCTCGTATTGCAAAATACACACGTATAAAATGTACAATGCATCTCATCAAAACCGTATTGGTTTGAATGTTTCTCCAATATTACTGAGGCGAGTCAGACTCCGTTTCGTTCAACTGTCCGACGAGCTTTCTCTTTAAATGTTTGTGCATCACTGATGCACTGCCATCTTACGCAATGTCTTCTTTGCTAACGTTGCTAGAAGTCTTTTTATCCGCTGTATCCAGGCTTGAATACTCCCAAACATTAGAAGTTTAAGTACTTGATACTGTATACCTGTATACGTTTTTTTAAGCATTTTTGAAGGGGCGCCGCTACTCCGCGGATTTTCAGTTTTCGCGGGTGGTCTCGGTCCCCATTAACCGCGATAACCGAGGGATTACTGTATATCAATTATCGATTTTCGTCAACAATTTCCCCCTATGTCCATGCTCAGAAAATGCTGGTCTACTAGTGATCTCAAGAGCCAAGAAGAAATCTGCAGGTTCGAGAGCGTTCTCCATTTAGGCCCCAGTGCTCTGATTTGCTCTGCCCTCTGAGAATCAATTTGCAACTTCGGTTGAAGTATTAAAATCTAGGCTTATGAATGATGTTGACCTCAGGAAGCTATCAACCGGACATTCCGTTATTACCTATTATGTTAATGTCTTTTCAAACTCATCATGTTGAGATTTTTCCTTGGCTTCATGCAGGTTTTAGATCAGGGGATAGTGTAACAAAAGTCTGAGCAGCCCTTTGAGACTCCTTGTGATTAAGGGCTATACAGATAAATAAACATGACTATACAAATGAACATGACTTGACTCGACAACATCGAATAAATCGTGGGAGCCCTAATCGTTTCAATTGTGCCTTTTTAAATAGTTGTCGACCAATGGCGTGCACCGTTGTACCTGTCGTTTTATTGGCTGCTCTTTGTACATATGGACAAAATGTTCCAGGTCCTGATCATCCAGAGACAGGAAGTGAAGCGATCGCACGGATAAGGGCACGTCGGCCTTCTTCCGCAGGTCCTCCAGCATCTCCTTGACAGCAGGGGGGTCGATGTAACCCTCCCTGGCCTGATGCCACACATCCTGACCAATCAGAAGACGACAAATGTAAATAAAATTGACCTGATAAACGACATGGAACAGTTGGCTTCTGATTGAAATATTAAAGGGACAGTGAGTATTATTTGACCACTAGATGTCGCTGTATTGTGTCAAGCAACCAAAAACAAATGATACAGAAAACGGAGACTCAAAGTAAGCAGAAAGCAGCATTTTACTTCTCTTTTTTTTGTTCAGCCTTTTTGAGGTTGTTGGGCACCCGTAGCAGTAAGATCGCAGACAATTATGTCATTTCCCTGTAGGTGAGGCACATGTTATGTAAAATAAATGCAAATTTTCTCGACCTACGAGAATTTAAAGAATCTACGTTTTTTTCACATTTTTCCCCTCATTTTCTTGCCCAGCCTTTCACAAGGTTTTTGTTTTTTAGGTTCAGGTCTGGGCAATATATTAAAGGGACACTGTGTAATCATTGAATACTAGGTGTCGCTGTACTATGTAGTTGAAGTGAAAAAGAGTGCTACAAAGCTCAAGGAGGTATACAAACTATGGAGACTCAAAAAGCAGCATTTAACTTTCCATTTTTCCAAGGTTTTCGCGTAACCCGTAGCTCACGTAGCAACAAGATGACTGACAATTATTTTAGCTCCCTCAAGGTGAGGTTCATGGTATGTAAAATACTAATTTTTCAACCTTCGTGTATTTTAAAGCCCCAGTGTGTAATATTTGACTATTTGAGGGTATTCTTGTCTAATTCGAAGGAAAACCAGTGCCAAATGATCACTGCGTGGCAAAATGATATACTAGGTCCTCATTTTTAATCACTAAATTTGATGTTTCCTTTTGTAGAAAGTTGGTCGTATTTCTGTAGCAGTAGGACAAACAAAACGACAATGGGGTAAAGCTGGCATTAAAAAAACTACACTTTCTTTAGTCGTAGTAATTTGTTTACTATGATATATATATTGCTATAATATTTTTAACATTTTCGTTTGGGGGCGGGATTAAAAACCTGACGGGCCGCATGTGGCCATAGTTTGCCCACCCTTGTTTAACATCATTTTCACGATCGGCCAATCACATTATTTGATTAATATTATCGTTATAGACATTTGATTTCCAGACCATCTAGATCTGCATTTGTAACCATTTAAGAATAAGAAAGGCCTCAGGGAAGGGCCTTGAGAACAGGTTGGACTCTCTTATCTAAGGTTTGGCTTCTCTACCTGTTCTCTTTACATTGAGGTCTTCTGTCCTTATCTTGATTGTAAACTAAACTTTAAACTAATCCTATTTTTCTCTCATTTATCTATTCTTTATCTTGGATTTATATTATTTCCAGTTGGCGAGGGGCATGTCCTTTTTTTTCCATTTCCTGAATATCTTTGATGACCAGAGAAGGGTAACCCTGTTCCTGCATGTTTTCGGAGGAGTTTCTTCTTTAACTCAGGCTGTTCCTGTTGATACCACCTGGAGAACGCCCCAAAATGAAGTCTCCTAAGGGGAGCAATTTATTAGATATTCCAATCACCAGGATCTTTAACAAGATCCTGCCAGCTTGTTAACAAGTATATGAATTGTATCCCCTAAATTGAAGAAGAAAAGCATGCAGGACATGCAGCCCTTAAGTACAGGGCACCCCCTTTTCTTTTCTTGACCCTTGAGAAAAATTTGGGTGAAAATTTACTAGAAAGCATCAATTGCTATATTTTCACAATCATGAGGCACACACATATAACTCTCCATTTTTATCCAAATTGTGTGGCGCGCCCTTTTTGTGCAGTGCTGCCCTGTATGTAATGCAAGGCGTATGTAGCTGAGGACACAATGAGGCTGCTAAAAAGTGAGGTGTGGGCGTGAATATAAGGCGAGGTTCACACTGCAGATCTTAATGCTAATTTCTGATTTTTGGGTAAAATCCAATGCTTTTGTGAAATCGTTACCATTTTACACAAAATGCATCTTGAATGTGATCTCCTATAAATTCTATACATCTCCTGTGTGAACGTGAAGAAGAAGACAGGTGACGTCACAATGTGGAAATTGTTTGCGGAATTACTCCAGGATGCTAACGCTGTAACGCAGCGAGCAATTTGATGGTTATTGTGCTACCGGAGGCTGAACAGAGTTGTCCTCCCTAATATTAATCAAATCCAAAACCTCACTTTATCAACGTTGAATGCTTTCTGTGTTTTCGTCCGCCGGCATGTTGATATCTACGCTACGAGGAGGGTTGTGACAACCTAGCAGCTGCGAGAGAATTGAAGTGGAGGAAGCTGAAAAACGAACTCCGAAAAGTTGAGTCGCGTAAATAAGGGGAGGTGGCCTGAGTTGGAGGTAAGACTCGAGCAGTTGTGCGCATCACTACGGTGGTCATTTTTTAAATTTTGTTTCATCCGGGTGTTTTACTTTGTAATCAAAACTTAAATAAACCACAACCAAACTCAGTTTTGCTCCCACTGTATGCTTGTGAGTGTTATTGTAAAGCGGCTGAAGCAGAGGGCACCCGCGCCCAATAATCAAGTGCGTACAATACAAGAAAAGAAGCAGCTCCGGAGACTGCGCCTTTTTACACGGTGCGCCCTATGGTTGTGAAAATACGATGGATGATTGCGTGTGGCTCGCACTTGCTCTAGCGTGTTGACGTCTAGTCCGGGCAGCGTGAACTTGAAGTACGGCCTTAAGTTCTTGTAGACGTACACGCATGGCCCGGACGCCACGGCCACAGCGGGAATCCGCGGTTCATGCAGGTCCATGAAAAAGGCGGATAGGCCGCACGGAAGGTCCAACAGGACGCTCTCGCTGCTCAGGGACGTTCCGCCGTACACTTTCATCTTCATGGAAGCCGCGGAGGCGCCGCTACCTCCCAGATCGGCAACTACCAGGCGGCCGTCCCAATCCCCGTTCAGGTCAGCCAAAGCCACGCAGGGAGTTAAGGTCCGCAGGCCTGCTACCGGGTCGTAATGAGCGTCCAACCACTTGCCGTCGCTGCCGCTCCATTCGCTCATGACTGGACCACGTCAGCGCTTACTGCTACAGGGGCCAAAAACACAAAGGCGTTAGATCAGGGGTGTCTAAGTAAAACAGACAAAGGGCCAAATACAAAATTTGGCTACTGGTGCTGGGAATTCCGGAGAACCGGCTCTTTCAGCACGGCTCACATAAAAGACGGCTCCGAAACGGCTCAGATTGTTTTTGTTGCTTTACTATATATTCAGCGATCCCTCGGTTTTCTCGTTTAATGGGGACCAGAACCATCCGCAAAAAGTAAAATTGCGTCGCACCTTTTTTTGCGGTATTCATTAGAACGGCCTTGCTGACTTACAAACTGGGTGAGAGAGAAATCAATTACTGATTTTAAATTATCTATATATTTCTGTGGGAGGGGGGTGGTGTTGGGGCACAACTTTGATTAAATGCCTTGCAGACTTAGAGCGAGAGGGATGCATCATTTAGGCGGCATGAGGAAGGAGGGAGGAGCGATCCTACTGAGGATAAGCGGTACAGCAAATGAGATGAGATAAAGGAGTGGGACACAAACTCTTCTCAGCAAGATGCAGAGGAAAACAGAGCAGGTGTCCACTCACATTAAAGTATAAAAAAGCTATGATATGAATTGGCATGAATCTTGGCTGCCCAAAACGTTCCTCAGTGGTGCGAGAAGCATCCGTCGTTTTTGTTTTTTTATTCGATCTTTTTTTTTTAACTAAATATTTGTATTTCCTGCAAAGGAGTAAACCAGAAAAAAATAAAGAGTGAAGTAGCAAGGGGTCTCTGTATCAAAAATCATTATGTAACATAATGCGCAAAATTACTTATAAAGCCGGGAAAATAAAGCAAAAGAAAAAAATCTGAAAAATCAACTGAAGAAGAAAAAGGAAAAAACTGTGTTTTCGTTTGCGAATAACCCATCACGACTAAAGAGGAACACGTCCATCATGCTGCCCTTAACCTGATACGGGTGTAGTTACTGTTTTTCCTTGGGTCTGGAAATCCTGAGTCCTTTTCCAATTAAACCATCTTCCTCCTAAGCCTTTCAAGGTATTCCCAAATGTTTAAACATGCAAAATGTGAGAAAACTTTACAAGGTTTTTGCATAAAACCTATGTATATTTCATCTGTGTATTTCAATTGTTTCCCTAAATTTTGAAGACGCGTTTTGTGTTTGTCCTCCTAAGCTGTGTTGTCATCAGTGGAACATCAGCAACCAAAAATGCCATAAGTCTTTAATTAGTCAAAGAGGTTACGAGTGTTTTAAAAAAAGTCTGGAAAACGCAAGGCTTGTCGATCAAAAAACATGAAGCGAGCAGCCGGGAACGAACAATGAAAAATGGCAACCGCTACAGCAATAAACAAAGCCAGTCTGACACGGCAAAACCAGCGCTAATGGACAGTGGGCAGCCAAGGAGTGCCAACTAGGGGCAAACAAAACAGTAAAACCCTCTGCAGCCCGACGCTAACGGGGAGCTAGCCAGACATATTATACTAGCTGCTGCAAAAACACACAAAAAGCCACAATCTCCTACTTAAAAGGAGGCAAAAGCAAACAAGGAACACAAATTGTAACGGTGGCAGGTAAACTTACCCCACGCAGCTTTTGGAGATTGAAGCACACAACTCAGACAAAACATTAACAAGGCCCCAGCAACAGGGTAAGCAAAGTTCTGATTTCTCCAAGCAAAAATGAGTAGTATACAATCGCCGTCTGTTTCAGGACTGCCTCACATGTTGTGTTAATGGGATTCGCCATTTTGAATGAGTTGTGTTCCTTCAATTACGTCACAGCTGGACAGGAAACAGACCAGATGGGTTCCCTTTAAAACAATATGTCTCAAGTCCCCAGATGTGTGGATTATTTGGCAACATATTTGCATAGTTTTACGAAGGAGCATTTCATGTCTCGTGCCTAATTGGAAAAAAATGGTTTGTGAATACATTTAGTAAATTTACAAGAATTATGCAGTATTGTTGCCTATTAAAGGTTGCATTGTTTGGAATTGACACTCCAGATTTTTCAAGAATTAAGGGATAATGTGATTTATGTGTGATTTTCTTTTTCTTTTCTTTTTTCAATAAATTTCAGGGTGTTGTATAATGTAACACATACAGTCGTATGCAAAAGTTTGGGCACCCATCATCATTTTCAAGATTTTCCTTTATAAATCATTGGTTGCTCAGATCAGCAATTTCAGTTAAATATATCATATAGCAGACAAACACAGTGATATCTGAGAAGTGAAATGAGGTTCATAGGATTTACAGAAAGTGTGCAATAATTACTTAAACAAAGGCAGGCAGGTGCATAAATTTGGACACCCTTGTTTTATTGATTTGACAACCTTTAGTACTAATCATTGGGACACAAAGTTTCTTTGGTAAGCTCATTGACCCTTGACCTACATACACAGGTGAAGACAATCATGAGAAAGGGTATTTAAGGCAGCCAGTTGCAAGTTGTTCTCCTCTTTACATCTTTTCTGAAGAGTGGCAACATGGGAGCCTCAGAACAACTGTCAAATGACCTGAAAACAAAGATTGTTCCTCTAGGGGAAGGATACAAAAAGCAAGCTCTGAGATTTCAGCTGTCAGTTTCCACAGTGAGGAACATAGTGAAGAAATGGAAACTCACGGGCAGTGGCAGGCCAAGGAAAATCTCAGATAAGCAGAGGCGAAAGATGGTGAGAACAGTCACACTCAACCCACAGACCAGCTCCAAAGACCTACAACATGACCTTGCTGCAGATGGTGTCACTGCGCATTGTTCAACTATTCAGCGCACTTTGTACAAGGAGATGCTGTATGGGAGATTAATGCGGCAGAGACCTTTTTTACGCACATGCCACAAAGAGTCGCTTGAGGTATGCTAAAGCAGATTTGGACAAGCCAGCTTCATTTTGGAATAAGGTGGACTGATTAAATTAAAATTGAGTTATTGGAAATAACAAGGGGCGGTATGCATGGCGGAAGAACACTGCATTCCAAGACAAACACTTGCTACCCACAGTAAAATGTGGTGGTGGTACCATCATGCTGTGGGGCTCGGTGGCCAGTGCTGATACTGGCAATCTTGTTAAAGTTGAACGTCGCATGGATTCCAGCCAGTATCAGCAGATTCTTGCAAACAATGTTCTAGAATCAGTGACAAAACTGAAGTTGCGCCGGGGCTGGATACTTCAAAAAGGCAACGACCCCAAACACCGCTCAAATTCTATTAAGGCATTCATGCAGAGGAACAAGTACAATGTTCTGGAATGGCCATCTCAGTCTCCAGACCAGAATATTATTTAAAATCTATGGTGTGATTTAAAGCGGCGTGTGCATGCTCGGAAACCATCAAACCTGAGTGAAGTGGAGATGTTTTGTAAAGAAAAATAGTAAAAAATACCTTCAACCAGAATCCGGAACCTCATTGGAAGCGATAGGAAGCGTTTAGAGGCTATTTTTTTCTACAAAAGGAAGATCTACTAAATATTGATGGAATTTTTCTGTTGGGGTGCCCAAATTTATGCACCTGCCTACTTTTGTTTAAGTAATTATTGCAAACTTCCTGTCACTCCTATGAACTTAATTTCACTTCTCAGATATCACTGTGTTTGTCTGCTATTTGATATATTTAACTGAAATTGCTGATCCGAACAGCCAATGATTTATAAAGGAAAATCTTGAAAATTATCAGGGGTGCCCAAACTTTTGCTAATGGCTGTATTTTAATATACAGCGTTTCACTGTAAATTAACAGTGAAATGCTGTTAAATTCTACAATCTGTTCTTTCTTCCAATATTTCTTAAAGGCGGTGTATCTAATTTCAAAATATTATACTTTCTGATCCCATCTTATGGCTGGAATTAACATTGCAGCTACTTCTGTGGCGCGTGAAAGTATGTGAAATTCTTAGATGCGCTTAAATAAATATTTCCTTTTGCATCTTTTTTTTACTTTAGGCTGAGATTTGGACTGAAATTGAAACAGTCCTTTGCATCCTGGAAAATAGAAAACCACGCCCACGTCCGTGATATCACTGGGGCCCAGATGGTGCAGGTGCTGTATCCGAGTTAGATCAGGAGGCTTGTCCTGATACACTTAACCATGGAAAAACAGTACTATCCGTTTCATGTGGGGAAGCAAACGCTTGCACGAAAAAAAACAGCATGGAAAGGGATGGGTGCTGCCAGGCTGTATTTTCTTTTTATTTTATTTTTTTGCTCAAGGCACACTTGTGGCGCCCCTACGACCCTGGCGGTTAAGAGATACATGAGACATAAAATTGAACATGACAAGATTTCGTGTGTGTGTGTGTGTGTGTTTTTTTTTTTAACGCGTGTTCCATTAATCTATTTTTAGATCGATAGCTTTTGAAACCGGGAAAACAGCAGCTAAGTCCCTCCCTCCCCCAAACCGCCATACTGTACTCAGTTTAGTGTATGTATTACGACGATGGTTCGACCCCAGGTCAGCCATATTTTCCTCACCGTCGTCAAGGAAACCTTGGAGCGGCGTCTCCCCAAAGGCGCTCTTCCCTCGTTTCTGCACTCGACAACAAAACGACGTTGTATTTTGAAACTTAACAACAAGAAAAAAACGTCTAAAGTAACACCGCGTCGCCGCTAAACTCCTAATCCATAAATCCGCTTCTCACTGCTTCAACGCGTCCCTTGGTTGTGACGTCACTTACACGCGACGTCTGTTTTGTGCCCTATTAAGTTCAGGAAACCCCTAAATCATTTATTCCGAGTCTTATTATCATCACAGCGAAATACTACATTCTCTAACGCAAATGTAATGGTAGAAAAATTCCTCTCATTGTCTTCCAATGCGAAGTAAATCAATATATTATATCCATAACGCTTTCCCATAACAAGAAATAAAAAATATTTTTGTAAACACTTTGGTATTTTTTATGCAGAAGTGTGTAGCCAAAAGATGTACTCACGTAAAATACTGTTACTTCAGAATAATATGACTCAAGTAGAAGGAAAAAGTAGTCAACTAAATTATTACTATAATAAAGGTTTTTTAAATGGTCTGCATTTATATAGCGCTTTTCAAGTAACTGAAGACCTCCCAAAGCGCTTTACAATGTGCTTCATACTTACCCATTCACACACTCACACACCAATAGCAGCCATTCAGCCATGCAAGGCGCCGACTTGTTTATTGGGGGCTTTAGGGATTCAGTGTCTCGCCCAAGGACACTTCGACATAGCTGGGATTCGAAACTGCGATCTTTTGATCCCAAGACGAGCAATCTACCTCCTGAGCTAATGCTATATTTAAAAAAGTAATTGATGAAAAAAACAAGTCTGTAATTGAAAGTCTGTGTACTCAGTTTTTTTTGGTTGAACCCTCCTTGAACAGGCAAGGGACCGTCAACCGTAAAGAAGGCTGTCCACAGTTGCGTCCTCATTGGTGCCCCGACGACCCATGCAGTTAAGGAATCAGTGAACAGATTATTTTATAATTATATAGGCCTGGAGAGGGATAGGCACCACCAGACTGTACTTGCCCAAGACACATTTGAAGAAATGGTGCCCCTACGACACTAGTGGTTAAGGGATCCAACCAACCATATGAGGTTACAGCTATAAACACTGCACATACAGTACATTACAGTACGATACAAGAAACGTTCCTAACCCTGCTCACAAGGGCCATCTGGTGGTTGAGTCACTGGTTGAATTTAAAAACAAAATAAAGAAGGTATCTGGCAAATTCGCGCCTCAGCAGTCACACAGATGTATTTAAGTGACGGGTTCAATACAGCCTATTATAGTGAAGTAGGAGTGTTTGGGCATGACACTCCACAGTTTTACACATTCACAGTGAGGTATGAGCCAAGAAGATAAAGGAACAGAGATGAAAAGGTTATAAAAAAAGGGGGATAAGGCTATAGTTATAATTTACATGGTATTTACACAAGAAATGTTGGCATGTGGGATGTTACATACAGTTGTTATCATGATACCGTTGGTATCGTAAGGGTTGTGCAATATTGCATTTGGTGCAAATGTCATCATAGTGCAAAAAAATGGTCAGCATATGCATTGGTGCAAACATAGTCATCATAGTGCAGAAAAAAGAAATGGTCAGACATTGTGCAAGGTGAGCAGTAAACATAGTGCAGTCGACATGTGCAAGAACATAGACATGAGTACCATTATATTCGTATGAGGTAGTGTTGGCAAGAGTTTTCAGTTTTTTTGTGCGGTGTCTGTTTTGAGCAGTGAACAAACATAGTGCAGTCAGCATGTACGTGAGTACCATTTTACATTCGTGTGAGGTAGTTTTTTTGTAAGAGTTTTCAGTTTTTTTGTGCGGTGTCTGTTTAGGGTGGTAATGGCTGTGGGGAAGAAACTGTCTCTGAGTCGGTTTGTTTTTGCTTTGTGTGACCTGTAGCGCTTGCCGGAAGACAGCAGGTCGAAGAGGTGGTGGTGAGAAAAGTCCTTGATGTTTTCTGCTCTGCTGAGGTAGCGAGAGCAGGCAATGTCCTCCAGACTGGGCAGAGAGCAACAGACGATTTTCTGGGCTGTTTTGATGACCCTCTGGAGCTTTTTCCTGTCTGCTGCTGTGCACCCAGCATACCACACCGTAATGCAGTATGTTAGAATGCTCTTCACTGTGGCTTTGTAAAAGGACACCTGCAGCTGCTGTTTTAGATTATTTTTCCTGAGCACTCTCAGGGAGTGCAGTCGCTGCTGGGCCTTCCCTACCACCGCTCTGGTGTTTGCAGACCAGGAGAGGTCGTCGGAGATGTGCACACCCAGAAATTTGAAGGAGTGGACTCTCTCTACACAGCAGAGCGTTTGTACGTCATCAGGGCCCCTCTGCATAGGGAAGTGCTGATTATCATGTCAGCCCTTTGTCAGAATCCTGTTATCAAAATTCCCCAGCCAAAACATTCTGCATTTAGATCAGCAAGACCTGTCATTGAACTTCAGCCTACCCGGAGAAAATCTTTATTGCACTCGATAAATGTATCTTGTATTTAATCATATAAAATCCTTTATAGTAAAATGTATAAAATCCTTCACTACCCACCTCTTTATTTATGTGACTAATGTTTCCCCCCTGTCATGTTTTGTCTATTTCATAGTGTTTTAGTTTGTTGTCCGGTTTGGTCGTATTGTGTGTTAACGCAACATTACGGTAAGATTTTGGTATGTAAATTTTCTCTGCGTTTTGTGCAATAAAGCAGATACACAGAGAAACAGAGTGTCTCAAAGAGCCAGCTCTAGAGCCATATTGTTCACAAACGACTCACCAATTCCACGGAGCCACAGTTATACCTCTGTTCAGAACAGACTATAAAATGAAAAATTCTTTATACACACATACAGTCAAACAAAGGGCTGCAAAAAGTGTGTCGCAAGTTTGGAATGTAAACTTTTTATTTCCTTCAAGTCAAGAAAGAGTGAAAGGTCTTTATCAAACACCAGCATTATTTACACCTTAAATTTACAAGACTGACAGAGACATGATAAGAACTATTCAACTGTTAAAACTACAAACTAAACAACTAATATACACTATCCATTTTGGTCCTTTCACTTCCTGACGGTCTTGGAACGCAGTTGGCGTTTGATGATCATGTGATCGCTTTCTTCCTTTTGCACCTCAGCCGTTTCCTGAACACACAAACACAGACCTTACAGCAGAGTTTGTACAGCTTTTCATGGCCAAAATTAAGCACTTTTTGAGGACTTTCAAAACCGATTCTCCAATTTCTCCAGTACCATTAAAAGAAGAAACCCGGTGTGCATCATGTAATTTGCAGGGACATAAATATATCTGCATTTTATCTTTGCGATGTTCAACTTTGCATATGCATTCATCAAGACATGTGATTTTTAGAGTTTAAATCGCAAATATTTCTGTTTTTTGAGACAAATCTCTCCCCATATAGGGTTTTAGTAAAAAACAAATATGAAGCTTATGTTTTCAGTTGCATAAAGTTCTTCCCATTCTAATTTATCACTGGGAATCACTACCTTCATTTTTGGCATAGCCCATAATAAAAATTCATAATTTATACGTAATCCTTGCACTAAGACACATTTCATAGTGCCCTGTTTAGGTGTAGCAGGCACTTGTCTTCCAAGTATGATGACGTTTCAAAGGCAATGCGATACGATCTACTGAGAGTTACCGTTAATCACAAGGGAAGAGTAAAGAGAGCACTGCCGGAGTGATTTTTTTTTTTTTTAGAAGACTTGTTGAGCAACATGGTGACAATTTCAAGCATTTACAAGCACTTCACCCAAAATTCAAAACATAAAAATTCAAGCATTTTGAAGGATTTCAACCAACCGTACGAACCCTGTTCAAGATACCATGTGTATTAATTGACCACTAGATGTCGCCGTATTATGTAGCGTAACCAAAAATGAGTTCTACAAAGCACAAGTAAGATTTCAAGCTACAAAAACTCAGTTTCTTGTGGTGTACTTTTTTTTTGGCAATAGAGGGAAAAGAGGAAAATAAAAACAGAAATACAAAAAAGCAAAAAAGAAAATGAAAAATGCAGAAAGAGAAACAAGTAAGGAAGAGGAAAACGAGAAGGTAAAAAGCATGAGAAAAAGAAAAAGAGTGAGAGAAAAGAAAATGAAAGAAAAAAAGAAGAACACAAAGAAAAGAATAAATGAGAGAGAAATAGAGAAAGCAAAAGAGAAAAAGAAGTAAAATTGATACAGAAGAGAAGTAAAAGACAAGTCAAGTCATTTTTATTTGTATAGCCCTAAATCACGAAGAGTCTCAAAGGGCTTCACTGGTTATTACACAGACTATTTTTCAGAATATTATTATACATTCCCCTGCTCTGGAGCCGACGAGAAGAGTAGGTTATTCGTATGCTATAGAGTAGAAGTGAGTTTTAAGCTTAGATTTAAATATTTCAAACAAACAAAGAAAGAAAGAGAAAGAAAAAAAGAGCAAGAAATAAAGTAAGGACGAAAGAAACAGCTTTGACGACATCAAACGGACTTATTTTAAACTGCAGCTCATATGTTCTGTTGCGCGTCTCTCAGTGTTTCCCCCTTGGTGGCCCTGATCCAGCCCACGGGTCGCATATTTGGCACCCCTGGGCTAAGGTGCACTTTTTATGCCATTTACATAGTAGGAATGGTTTTTTTCAACCATGTGGCCCCTGACCCAAAATGAGTTTGACACCCCTGGTTTATATGATAGTTCATGTGTTTTTGCTCACTACTTAAATCAATATATATTTTTTTTAAATGAAGAAAGTTTATTTTACTTCGAGGAAGTGCTAAATAATACCCACTATCACTTTAAGCACACAAACATGAATAAGGCGTTGAGAGAAACAAGAGCAGAAAAGGTACAAACGAACCAAAAGCGGAGAGTTAAAAAACGTCTCAGTTGCTTCCTTCCCTAAGAGCTTCCTCCGTCCTCGCTTGGTCTTGGTTGCCATGGCAACGTGACGTCCACAGGAATTTTTATCTGAAAACAAAAAAGACTTTAGTCGCCGCGCATGCTGAGTACAGACTGCAGAGTCTCAGAGCTGGCAGGCTCAAGGACAGCTTCTTCCATCATGCTTTCAGAACACTCTCCCTAACCAACCACAGCCCACCCCTCTGCCTTCTGCCAACCAACGCAAAACGGCTTTAAATAAATTCCGGCTACACTTTGCACTCTTTTATTTGAAACTTTATATATTTTTATATGCATACGTTTTCTTTTACCTTGCTGCCATACCAAAGCACTGTTCAACCCATCCTCCTGACTGCTCCACATGTTTTTTTCACTATGATCTGACACAAACCGGACCAAACTCACACGTGTCACTCACCCAGCAGCTAAAATCATCTGCCTCCCCACACCCAATCTCTCAGTCTTAAATAACAGTTCCATCCTTCGACTAGCAAACACAATAGTCCAGGATATCACTCATCCACTAAACCAATACAGTCAGGGTGCAGATAGAGAACAATTAGATTTAGGAAGACCTTCCTTGGGAAAAGCCTGATCCCCTCCGCCATTTACCCTTGTAAAAAAAAGGCACTGCTGACCCATCCAATCATTGTGACCTAATTGTCCCACTGTCATGTATGTCATTCTGCTGAATTTTGGTTTCAGTTTTCTTTTCTTTGTAATGTAATGTAATGTCGGCTGTTTTCCTACGATACAGTCTGTGAATTTTCCTTAAGGGACCAATAAAATAAATATGTATTGTATTTTATTGTGCCTGGTGTGTGGTTAGCACGTACGTGGCAGTTCTGAGGTGATAGGTTCAAATCCAGCTACTAGCCTTCCTGTGCGGAGTTTGCATGTTCTCCCCCAGGGCACTACGGTTTCCTCCCACATTCAAAAAACATGGATGTCAGGTTAATTGGCCGGTCCAAATTGTCCCTAGGAGTGAATGACCGAGTGAGTTGTCTTCGCTGGTGTAACCTGCAACCAGTTGAGGGTGTCCCCTCCCCACTTGCGAAGATGGCTGGGATGGGCTCCAGCAAC
Source organism: Urocampus carinirostris (assembly GCF_059441175.1). Classification (NCBI taxonomy): domain Eukaryota; kingdom Metazoa; phylum Chordata; class Actinopteri; order Syngnathiformes; family Syngnathidae; genus Urocampus; species Urocampus carinirostris. The sequence goes on along the minus strand of NC_142367.1, from coordinate 6,153,293 downwards.
CCCGCGACCCTAATGAGGATAAGCGGTGCAGATAATGGATGGATGGATGAATGTATTGTGCCTTATTTCTCGCATGTTTGCACACGGGAAAAAGGAAGTTATTGCATCTCTGCTGTATGTTGTGTATATATTTGAGAATAAAGTTAAAGATCAAGGAGAAAATCCCCAAAAAACGCACCTGTGCTTCTCAAAACAGGGGGAGATGGAAACGCCCTCATCGGACTCAACTTTGCAGGGGATGGCTTCTCCTTCTGGTACTGTAGGAACAAGAAAGAGATTTCAAATGCATCATTCACCCATATTTTGAAATGGATGTTCTAAGCTGGCTATACGTATGAGAGGTAAGATTATGCTTAAAATATCCAGCCTGACCCGAACCAGGCCTGTGGGTATTCACAGTTCGACCCGGTCGGACCCCGATCAATTAACTTGATTTGCGGGACCAAGAGCAAATCCGATATTGCATATTTCATTTGTTAAGGACTTGGGAGAAGTGATTTATAACAAATTAAAGCCCGTCTTTTGGAATAAAATCCAAGTTAAACAATGCTTATTTCATATTTCTCTCTGCTGAGGATACATTAGCATACAATTTTCCATCTTTGACATATGTATTTAGGATAATTACAAGGCCGTCCGACAGATTAAAAGAAAAATTTCCAATTTCTCCAGTACCTGTCACCTTGGTTTTTCACCTGTCCTCTTGGGCGCCACCCATAGGGGGCGATGACACATCATGGGACAATGCCATACAAATTAATGCCAGCTGCAGTAAGTCATGAAGGAAAAAAAATGCAATGGAAAAGCCAAGCCACCAGAGCGGGTGTGTCTGCGTCATTTTTAAGCAGACCTGAATTTTTTTTCCCATTTAATGCTTGAAAACACAATATTCAAATTCATGAATTTTCAAGAATTATAGCACCTGTACAAACCCCGTACATAAGCTCGTAAGTGCGATTTTAAAATGCAATAATCGAAAAGTCAAAGTCAGGGTTTGTACGCATTTTTCAAGGCCAAATTCAAGTCCTTTTTAAGAACTTTAAAAGCCAATTTTCCAATTTCTCTAGTACCATTAAAAGAAGATATTTGGATTGAATTATGTATTTTGCAGTGCCACAAATATATCCGCCCTTTACCTAGGTGTTTTTTAATCTTGCATAAGCATTGATCAAGCAAGATTTTTATATCTTGAGTAGATCGCGAATATATTGGTGGATCTGAACAAGTGTGTAAATATGTTTGGGCCAAATCTCTCCCCAGATAGGTGTTGGGTTAAAATAACAGTAATATATAGTTCTTACCATTACAATTTACCAGAAGAAAACCCAACCTTCATTTTTTTGCATGGCCCTAGAAAATGTCAATAACTGATGCATAATTCTTGCACTAATACATATTTTATAGTGTCCTGTTTAGGTGTAGCATGCAACCCATCATGACGCATCATAGGACAATGCTATACAAACAAATACCAGCTGCCGTTAATCATGAGGGAAGGAAAAATGCATGGCAAAACGAAGCCACCGGAGCAGCATCGGCATACTATTTAAGCAGACATGTTGAGAAACATGACAACAATTACAAGCATTTACAAGCACTTCATTTAAAATTCAAGCACTTTTTAACCCTTATGAACACATCTAAATTCAAGCATTTTGAAGGGTTTCATGCACTCATATAACCCTGGATTCATATCCATTAATCTGCACTTGGGGCGGGGCAAGATTTATGGGACAATGATCTGAGATTGAATTTCTTTCAAATAACAATTTCTTCAGTTAAAAAAAAAGTTGGAATTTGGTGTCCAGAAGAAATACATAGCTTAAAGCTCCAGTGTGTAATATTTGACGACTAGATGGCACTGTATTCTCTGGTCCAAGCGAGGTCCAGTGTCACAGAGCACAGCGTGGCGGCACAATGCCGGACAGACATGGCGGCGACCTAAGAGTGGATTCAACTGTGTAAAAGAGATAGACATTTCTCTACCTAGGATTTCCTATAACAAAATAAAGTTGGTATATTTAATTTATTTTTCCCTAGTATTCAAATCAATGTTTTTTTTTACTGAATGAAAGGTTTTTGTACCCCTATGAGGCACTAAATATTACACACTGTTCCTTTAAAGAGCGCCACATTGGATCCTCATGACAGACTACAAATGTTCCATAGTTAGTGTGAATCAGGAGTCAGGAAAAAGGCGAAAAAGAGGAGCGCCTTGAGACTCCTCAGAGGAGACCCATAAGGATGCAGGGCTCACCTGTCTGACACGTGTGACGTTCGCTCGCTTGCTCTCGCTAGTCCTCAAAACCTAAACACAGGTAGAGAAGTTGGTCACGCAAAATATTTCCTAAAGCCCGACGCGTGGGGAATTTAGCGTTGATGCCTTTGGCTGCAGAACGCCAATGGCACCTTACCGCCACGCATCTTACGGCGTTCTCTTATGCATCCTTTTCAGTTTTGCTCCAAGTTGTTTACGTCACGTGTTTTCTGATCATGTGACTATACAAGATGGCGACTACAAAAACATATGAGGGCTGTTTCATGTAAATTATGAGCGCTATATTTCTAGATGACAGAACCAGGGCAATCATACGGTGGAAAATAGCGCCAGATTGCAACTCAAATTTGAGAAGTCGTAATTTTGTGTTTTTGTCCATGGTAGTTTCTGCAGTACCTGACCAAATTGCATTTGCTTGTTATCGGTCCTCCAGGATGAGTGGAAACTTCAACGACCAGACATTGACGCCATTGATACAAAATGAGAAGTGTAGCGTTTTGATAGGTAACTTCCACAGCGGTTCAATTCGGGTGTATAAATTGAGGACTAGATATGCGGAAGTTGAAATATTTTAGTACGTTGTAAATATTGAATAAAAGTACTGTCAAACATCTCGTTTACCTCATGTTGTGTATTTTATGAACAATCTTGGTAAACATATTAACTAATTTTCTTCTATGAGGGCATCATAAATGCTTCCAGGCATCACTGCAGTTTCTTATATTTATAGTGCACGAGTTGTGGAAAAAAGGAGCTTGACGATACAGTTTAAAAGAATAAGCTGCAATGTGTTTAAAGCAACAGTGTTTAAAATGTAGGAAAAAAGTACAGCTTGTAGTCTTGAATCTACCCTATATATTTGGTTCAGCATGAAACTATGAAGGTTAATTTTTACTTTGAAAAACTATTCAACATTTTTTTTTTTCGTCTGAACTTAAATAATGCCATGAACAGTGTTGGGCGTGTTCCTTTAAAAAGTAATCTGTTATAGTTACTTATTACTACTTCCAAAACGTACCTGAGTTAGTAACTGAACTACTCTACAGCAAAAGTAACTAGTTGTCAAAGAATTTGAAATTTTCTTAGCAGTAATCTTGTTCCTTAAATAGCGAAGAACAGACAAGTAGTTGTGTTATAGAACCTTGTAATATTTATTGCCCCTCACATCTCACAGCATCAGATTTATCCTACACTTGAAGTGCAACTAAAATAAACAGTCAACAATATGATAAAATAACAATCTACATGCACAAAAAAATACATAAACATCCACAAAAACGGACGTAAAACGCACATAAACTTACTTAAATGTACACAAAAACTTACATTAACACGCACAAAAACGTAGGCAGCCCACCGCGTTTGACTGTCAATAACAATAACAGCGTTCCAACGGCAGAAAAATTAGATGACCTAGTTACTGAAAAAATAACCCCGTTACGTAACGGCGTTATCTATAACGGCGTTGTTACGAACACTGGTTGGCAAAAAACATTAACTAATTTCTCCTCTAGAACTGTGTTTCTTTAACAATAGTGTGCTCAGTAATCAATTAACGTATTGTGCCAAGGAAAATTATCAGGTCTAAGAAAAGCTTTCTATTATTCAGACTTATTTTCACCGGAGATGCAAGAGCACTGACTGGTGGTGTTCCATGGGATTTCTCCAAATGTGACATGGCTCAAAAAAGGTTGAAAAACACTGCTCTAGAAGGGGGTCATAAATGTTTAAATATGTCAATGAGGTGTTTTGTATTTAGAGTGCAAGCGTTGTTAAGTTAATTCAGTTTATAATATTGGACACCTACAAGGGAGATTTCATAGAATAGCAGTTCCTTATTTTGACTAGTATTAGACACTGTTGTTCATTGTTTTGACTATAGCATCATTGTCACTATCGGCCAATATGTTGCCATTCTTTGATTTTCCACACCCCTTAGGACTGATTTGCTTTTTGTAACCTTGAAGTTTGAATTAAAAAAAAGGGGGCCTTACAACAGGTTAGACTTTCTTCTCAGAAGAAATGCTATATCTATTCCACCCTGGTCATCCTGGAAGGGGGATTACCACTTGTGAGGCCCCTTCTCAAGGTTTCTTTTTTCCTCACGCTGAGGTTTTGAGTTTTTCCTGGCCCGCATGTTGATTTAAGATCAGGCGATGGTGTCATTGTAATCCTGTGCAGTCCATTGAGACAATTTGTGATTAAGGGCGCTATATAAATGCAGACCATTTACATTTTACATTTACAAATAAATGCGACCTGACTTGTCTTGACTCGAAGGCTTCTTCCCTCTTTCCTTGCATGATCAAAATCCATCAATGTCTTCTCTACTTAGTTTGAGTGTCTACTAAACTTTAAACTCATCAGTTGTGGTAAAGAGCATCTCACTGTTTTTTTGGGTAGTGCACACACTTGAGGAATTTGGCAACGGAGCGCTAATATTATCAGACATGTTTGATACTCTATGGTAGACAGGGGCATACTACGGCCCGCAGGCCATATATGGCCCGTTGGCCTTTTTAATCCAGCCCGCCAAACATTTTCCAGTTATATCAAAATATAAAATTAATAATATCGTTACGGCCAAACCTTGTTCATTTACTTTCCCCTGTAATGCCCACATTTTCCCAATAGATGGCATAGAGTCTATGCCATTGGGGCCACGCCATTTTCCTCCAAAAAGTGTTCCCATCCCCGAACGACAAAAGCCGATCGCCAATTAGCTTCGCCCACGGTTGGCGGCAGGTAAGGGCAGTTGTGTAAAGTTGCAAAGTTTCTCACCTCTTCTTCATAGGTTTTCCTTTTCCGTGCTGCGCTTTTGCCATTGGAGTTACTACCATTCGGAGAACAGCTGAGATACGCGCACGTCGGCGAGTCCTGTTCATGCACACATGCGAGGCTATTACATCAGCGTCCCTGTGATGGTGAAGTGGATGTGTTGCCACGGTACCTCTGAAAGCGCTTTTGGTGTTTGCCTCTCCTTCTTGTCGTTGAGCCTCCGCATTTCCTGTTTCAGCTCTTCCACCAGCGCCACAGCCGGGTGCTCTTTGGGATCCTCGTTCTCCTTCTGCTCGACTTCCTCCTGACGCCGCTGCGCTCTGACCTTGGAGCACTCCAGTTCTAATGGATTTAAAGGCAAGAATTTGCTGGCTAGATAGCAAGCACATGCTCGGGCGATCCAAACGCGATTGGTACCTCGTTTCATAGCATCCATCTGTCTCTTGTGATCTTCCGCAAGTTTTTCTTTTTCCTGATGGACAAGTTGAAGCTCTGAGGCACAAGCACACAAAGACAATCACGCACACATTAGGAGACACGATAGAATAGCTCTTTTCCATTTTTGTAACATTACAAATATTCGCATGATGCTGTTAAAGTGTGATGCTGAAATCATTGTTCAATTGTTTGATACCTCCCAATTATTGTAATTACAGTAATCTCTCGATGTCTTAAAAGATAGATAGATGGATAGATACTTTATTCATCCCCGCAGGGAAATTCACATTTCCAGCAGCATCCCTTCGCTGAGAACAATACAATAATAAAGCAAACGGAATACAATATACAGATACCCAATGTGACGTGCTAATACCCACTGTAGCGTGTTGTATAGAGTATTTAAATAGTGCTACATAAAATAAACACTGCAATAAAAGTACGGTAATATGCAATGTAGGGGGTGTGGTTTAGTGTGGGCCTTTACTCCGCCGGGTGGAGTTAAAGAGCCTCATGGCATGAGGAAAAAAAGATCTCTTCAGTCTGTCTGTGGTACACGACAGTGACAGCAGTCTGTCGCTGAAGCTGCTCTTCTGTCTGGATATAATGCTGTGAAGTGGATGTGATGAATTTTCCATGATTGACCGCAGCTTTTTCAGTGCCCGTCTCTCAGCTACTGTTGTCAGGCTGTCCAGCTCTGTGCCCACAACAGAGCTCGCTTTCCTCGCCAGTTTATTGAGACGAGAGGCATCCCTCTTCATAACGCTGCCTCCCCAACACGCTGAAGAATTTTTAGACGTTCCCAGACCCTCAAGCTCAGGTTATTTGTGCTCAACCTAGCCGTTATGATCTTAGGGTACGCCAGTCCATCAGGCCTCCCAGTCGTCCTTTTTGTCAGATGAATGACCAGTTAGTAGGTGACAATTCTGTGTCCACAATATCTGCTAGTTCCTTGTTTAAGTTCTTTAGAGATGCACTTTCAGTTTGAGTAACAAAGCTTGACCAAGAAACAAGAATTGTGCCTATGTGAGTACTTGAAACTACAGGAACAATGTTTGATATTTCATAGATGTAACAGGCATCTTTGAGTCTGTGCTTAGTTAGGAGTTTGATCGCCTCCTTTCTTTTCAAACTCCTTTTTGGGAGTTTTAGAACTGACATGCACTTCAGTTTGTTCCTTGTAATACTGTACCAGTTTTTGTGTCTTTTTTTTCATCAATATTTGCACTTTTGCATGTGATTTTTTTCTGTTTAGTGTAGCACTCCCATATTAAGCAGATAAAATGGATGTAAAAATGTATTGTGACATTCTAAAATGTATTTTATGTAAATTGAAAAGAAAGCTCTTTGATATGCTTTGGGCAGTCTACAGAAAGAGCTGCTAATGAGATCAAAGAGATCAAAGCCAGCAGAAAAGCTAATGTTGTGACTCTTTTCATCTGCAGTAACTGTAATAAAAACCTCATCATCCAGTCCAGCGTGAATGTGGATCTTTGGTGGGACAAGTCCATTTTAACAAGATACTTTTAACAAGAGATCGTATAGTGGATTTTTAACGTTTACAATGAATTCAACATATTTTTCTTTAGTCTGAATTTTAACCAACATCATCCTTTTTAATATATATGAGAAAATAGAAATAAGAACAATAATAAGTATAAAAACGGGTACAATTTACCTGCAGATGAAATGAGTAACGACATTAGCTTTTCTGCTGGCTTTGATCTCTTTGATCTCAACAAGGGGAATTCATATTTTAGTAAAACAGAAACAAAAAGAAAATAAATCCAAACAGCTTGACAACATCAATCACATTACTGTGCATGTTGAGAGATTTGTCAGCTGTGGTTATAATGTTTAAAATTAACTTCTTTTGTGGAGCAGCAAAAGATGTGTCTTACCGTTAGCAGCTCTCTCTGTAGACTGCCAACAAACCCCGCCTCCCGATCACATGTCAGAAGCCAAAACCAAACCCCACCCCATACCAGCAGGTGGCACTGTTGGACTCATCATTGCAGGACACTTACCAAAAACTATACACATATTTCAGCAGGAATTTCAATAAAACAAAAGTTATTATTACACACGTTACATGCACCCCCCTGAAATTCTGCTTAATATGGGAGTGCACTAAACAGAAAAAAATCACATGCAAAAGTGCAAATACTGGTGAAAAAAAATAACACAAAAACTGGTACAGTATTACAAGGAAAAAACTAAAGTGCATTTCCGTTCTAAAACTCTCCCAAAAAGGAGTGTGAAAAGAAAGGAGGCGATCAAACTCCTAACTAAGCACAGACTCAAAGATGCCTGTTACATCTCTGAAATATCAAACATTGTTCCTGTAGTTTCAAGTACTCACATAGGCACAATTCTTGTTTCTTGGTCAAGCTTTGTTACTCAAACTGAAAGTGCATCTCTAAAGAACTTAAACAAGGAACTAGCAGATATTGCGGACACAGAATTGTCACCTACCAACTGGTCATTCATCTGACAAATAAGACGACTGGGAGGCCTGATGGACTGGCGGACCCTAAGATCATAACGGCTAGGTTGAGCACAAATAACCTGAGCTTTAGGGTCTGGGACAGTCAAGTCTAAACAGTCAGTATTAGGAGTGGCTGTCTCATACGTGTCAGTACCAGGGAAAACAATGTCCGGGGGGGTCAGTGTTCAATGGGGTCTCGTCTGGGAGGACAGTGTCTGGTGGGCCCATACCCAAAGGGATCATGTTTTCAGAGCACTGTGGTGGGCTTTCCGTATTGTCACATGCAGTATGATCAACATCTTGTTCTGGGATGTGCTGACTTCCTTGACTGGATGTATCGACTGTGAGAGAGTCAGACTGGGCATCAGATCTGCTGTCTAGTGAGTTATCCTCCACCTCTGAATGAACTTGCTCTTCACCTGACTGTATTACCCAGTTTACTGTAAAGAAACAAGTTTGCAGCTGGTGCAAAATGCTGCAGTGAGGCTTTTGTAAGGCGATGCAATTTTGCTCACTGGGTGTAGGAACAGCACACTCCCTTCCAGTTACAGCTAAGACAGTGCGTTTAAACCACTGTGAATATTACAGGACTAAGAGGTTACATTTAAATAAACAGAACCCTCTTCTGGGAAGCTTGGTTACGGTTTACAGTCTATAAATCCTTGAAAAAAAAAAAACGCAGGGTTGTGCGATTGCACTATGTCAAATCGCAATGTCAATTCGATTTCGGTAAATCATGCAGCCCTACTTTCCGCCGTGCTTAGCGCCAATTTTGCCATGTCCTCTGGTTTGTCTATTTTGGTCTGTTCTTTGTTGGTTTGCGGTTAGCCTGGCTGCTCACTGAGTGATTTTGGTCAGCCAGCCTGCAGGCTCCTTTCGTTATTTGGTCCCAATTAGCCCCCAGTGACCAGCTCTCACGGTTTTTTTGTGCCGGTTAGCTGCTTTTTGGCTTTGGTTATTACATTACTGCTACAGCCTGGGACACAATGCCTAGGCATTCTCGACAAAAACTACCAAAACTTTGCCTAAAACACTCGAAACTTCTTCAACTAATTAACACACAAACCGATATGGGGACTGGCTTGCTAGGGTGCTGGTGTTTTTCCGATAATGTCACAGCTCAGGAGGACAAAGACAAGACATGCTGTCTCGAAATCATTTTACCCGGAAAATAATTAGAATATAGATATTGAAGATAGATTAAAAAACAACAAAAAAAACACACTGTAAATAGTACCGTATTTTCCGCACTATAAGGCGCACCTAAAAGTCTTAATTTTTTTCAAAAGCTGACCATGCGCCTTATAATACAGTGCGCCTTATATATGGCTCTTTATTAAATCGCAAGGTCTCGCAACTTACGCAACAGCCGCCGACTCGATTTCCCCCCGAACGTGGAGTAGTCCGCGGTGTATGCTGGGATTTATATACCGGCGTTTCATTAGCTAACCAATGTGTCAATCATCATTTGAAACGATCGCTATTGGCTAAAGTTATTCGGAGCCTCGGATAGGCTAGAGGGCTAAAACAAACCCTGCAATTGGCCGAAAAAGATGACTGAATAGCAAGCTTTTCTAAACTACGCCATAAAGAAACATGTTTCATTAGTCTGTATTTGTAAACATTTTACTCTCCTGGATTTACTTCACTCACAGTTGTAAGAAGACCATGATTGCGTATCATTATTGAACGTGAGAACTTAGGTGAGCTATGCGGCTTTATATTTTCCCGGTATCTTGTTTTAGAACGATCTTGATGTTGCTGTGATGAGTTGAGTGAATTAAACTCAATTCCAAGTGTTTATTGTCATATGCACAGTAAAGTTGCGAGCGAAAAAGAAAATAGAAACTAAGGAATGGTTGGCATTTTTTGAATCCCAAGACTATAACCTTCCGAATGATATTTGAAACGATGCATTTGAGTGACATCGTACAGAAACCGCATCCGCACGTGTCTACGACACGCATTTGCTTCTTTGCAAGCTTTGGGAATGTTAAGGGGGTAATCAGTTTGACTGAATCATCTGACTGTTTTGTCGACGTTCCCAGTAGCACCTTATAATCCGGTGCGCCTTATCTATGGAAGATATAGGACCAAAAACTATTTTTTGGGGGTGCGCCCTATAACCCGGTGCGCCCTATAGTGCGGAAAATACGGTACATGTTTTTTTACATAAAATCAATTTTCTCAAACTGCATGTTTTAGAATTTAGGAATACCTTTAAGGGCTATACAAATAAATATGACTTAACAAGACCTGCGCATGTACACACGCACACTCAATCACCTTGTTGTCGCTCGGCATCCTCCTCAGTCATCCGCTGGAGGGCTTCAGCCAGTCTTTCAAGCTCCACCCTCATCTCCCCTAGCTGATTGAGGTTTTCCAATTCCTGATGGCCCAATTTTTCCCCGAGTTCCTCGCACTTCTTTTCCCTGCAGAAAGGAGTTTCAGAAAAGGTATGATGGCACAGTTCGGTTCTGTCTTTTCATAGGAGCCCAGAACTTATTATTAGCTCACAAGAGTTTATTTTCTTGGGTCACTTCCTCAATGACTTTGGCTTGGCGGGCAGAGATCTCCAAGGCTGCCTGGCACTCCTCGTGCAGTCGGGCCATGTTGGCATGAAATGTGCTGGGGGATTTGTTCTCCTGAGGGAACAAGTGTTGAGTTTAAGTGTGGGCAATATAGAGGTCGACCGATTACAGGCATCGATATTTGGGAATTTGTTGATCTCAGTATCAGCATTTTTATTTATTCAACGGGATGTTTAAATATGTTATAAAGTGGTTATTTAGGCTCAGATGCAGCCGGGCCTTTCTCTCCCTCTCTCGTTACACACTCAGTGTGTTCTGACTGGATAAGCGACAAGGGGTGGAGCTGTCCTGACTCGTAAGACTACAGATGTGTATGAGCTAAACACAGAAAATTCCCCAGGAAATGTAATCAAAATTCCAGTGCACTACATTCGATGACTATTATTTACGTTACAAGGAGCAGGAGAATAATGTTAGAGCAGAGTAAACAGGGGCAGCTCTGCTAACTCCTGAGTCCTAACTTTACTGTGAACCAAGAACACTGATAATATTGAGATTTTAAAGTCGGTGTGGGTGATTAAGAGATAGCATTAAAAGTGTAGTTAAACCATTCTAGGGAGGCACGTTCAGGTGGAGATAAATATATTAGCTCTAATTATAACATTAGTTTATCACTCAAGCATGTGTGTTTGAGATGAAGAACAACTCTAAAGTGGAACGCTGAGTGATTAGCTCTGACAATACCATCAGTTCTTCAATATACCTCTAAAACAGGAGGTCCCACACTTTTCAATTCGCAAAGCTCAGTTGAAATTTTGATTGCTTTTTGCAATCTAATTTCAAGAGGCAAATTATATCCTGCACGGGTAATTTTTGGTTTAAGTGAAAGACAAATCTTTCTAGTTTACTGTAAAAAAATAAAAATAAGGGAAATATTTACGTTTTTATGTACCTTTATACGAGTTGCTGCTAAGCCCATTTTTATTTCCTGCAATGTGAGCTTTTGGTTAAAGTGAAAGATTAGTTATATTAATTTTGTTGGAATTCTAATTTCTTCATTGTAAAATTATTCAGAGAGCTAATAAAGTTTTATTTTTATTCATAACAAATGTTTTTGTTTCTTTTGTATTATCAAAAAATTATCACGCCAATTGTTAAGCTTTTACAGCAAATCAATATGGGCTCCAAATATCGGTCTATCGACCTCCTCTTAATATTAATATTCCGTATTGGCCCTGAAAAACTTATATCGGTCGATTCTTAATGGACATGGCCCAAAACACTCCTGAGTCAAACAGCAAATACCTCAAAATTTTGCAGCTTGGCTTTGGCATCCGATTGTCTCTCGAGTTGCTGGAGACGGTCCTTGGCAGAGGCCAGCTGAACTTCTGCGACATCCGCGCGATTTGCTTCCTGATGTAGCTCGTCTTGCAGGGAGCTTATCTGGTGCCAAACAATGGTCCCCAGTTTTTTTTCAGATTGTTTTGCAGAAAAAAACTGGTCATTTTGTTTAAAAGAAGGCAATGTCAAAGAACATTATCTGGCCCACCATATGATTCTGAGTATGTCAAAAAAAGAAGCGAGTCTCTAGCACAGGGGTCTCCAACATGGTGCCTGCAGAACTGTGCTCGGTTCATTGTCATTTACTAGTTGATTAGTAAGTCTCTTTAACCCTACTTCCAGTAAATAACCGTTTAGTAACATAGTAATAACATAATAAGTTATTTTAAAAAATACATATCAAACTGTGTGCCCTTTGCGCTAATTAGAAACAAAAAGTAGCACTCAGTTTGAAAAGGTTGGAGACCCTGGCTCTAGCTTATTACTATCAAAAGTAGTGATTTTTATTAGAAAATGCAAAAACCAAATACTCTCTATGGCCGCAAACGGGCAGTAAATATGTAATAGCGCTGATGTCCAGCATGCGGACTGAACAAGTCAGTACCAGGAAACATGAAGCGGGAATATACTCTCTCAGCTTTGGTAAGCCTGGCGTAGTTCGATATGATGTAGTCTAATCTTTTTATCCCTGCACCGCTAAATCGTTTATTTTCTGTTTCATTTTAATCAAACCTGTACAACAATTAAAGAAAAAGGTATTTTTCACATCTCCCACTTAATTTTGTATAGTGTTGTGAGTTAGTTCATGTGCAAAACTGCATTTACTCAACTCTAAAAATTGACACATTCAATGCCAAGCAGGATCTTTTTTTCCCTATTGTTTGTCAATAAACGTGTTATTCAGAAAATATCCTTTGTCATCAGTGATAATAATATGAAGGGTAGGTTATAAATGTAAGCTGAATGATACTGAATAATACTGAAAAATGAAGCTAATAATTTGAAGTTGACATTCTTGTTCAAACCCTCCCTCAAAATTTAAAGGTGCCATTAAGACACACTTGAATAAACGCTTCCTTTTTCATGTCATCAGGGTTTGGTTTGGCTTTGGGACTGTATTTGAAGCAGGCCTATAATTGCATTCACTGTTTTAACCAAAAAACAGAGAACAAGCATAAAATCCCTCTCCACCCACCATCCCCCCCGTTTCCGGCTTCCTAATGTGTTGCGAGTCCCGAGCCCTGATAAAAGCATAAAGGCGCAGAGGAAAAAAAACATAAGGGCTCATTAAAATCACATGGACATTTTTAACACATACTGTACTTAATCAAGAAAATATTTTACCTTTAACTTTTTAAAGACACCTGAAACAACGCACCGCATCATTGCTCCAAAAGGAAAAGAGTAATGAGGAGCCTGTGAATAAGGTTTGTTCTAGGATTCCAATGTATAATAGAAAATTAATTTAATAAGAGGTTTCTACTTCGCGGGTTTTGACTATCGTGGGTCCTTTTTGGAATACAACCCACTCGAAAAACAAGGGATTACTGTAATTTTGATTTAAACTCAGAAAATTGCATCAAATTCAACCAGGAAATAGCTTGGTGCAAATGTTTTAACAAAGTGGTTTCACATTTAATTTCCCCCCTAGGCTCCTGCTCAGAGTCTTAGCTCGGAAAATGTTGGTCTACCAGTGATCCAGGAACCAAGAAGAAGTCATCAGGTCCAAGAGTGTTCTCCATTCGGGCCCCGGTTATGTGAAATGCTCTACCCTCTGAGATTAGATCTGTAACCTCAGTGGAAGTGTATAAATCTAGGCTTGAAAACAGTTTTATTCACTAGCTTATGAATGATGTAGGAAGCTGTAAACCAGACATTCTGCTATAAAATATATTATGTTGATGATATCTGTATGGTGGTGGTGGTAGATCCCTTAACCACGAGAGTTGTACGGGCACCATTTCCTGTGGTGGTAATGCACAGCCTGGCGGCGCCCAACTGCCTTGTTAATTCTCGTCATGCTGAAGTTTTTAAAAATTTTCTTGCTTTCGTGCAAGTTTTAGATCAGGGAATGGTGTATTAGTAATCTGTACAGGCCTGTGAGACTTTTTGTGATTGAGGGCCATACAAATAAACATGACTTGAACAAGAAAAGCTGGAAAAAGCCTGTGTCACCTGTGCCTGCAGCTCCAAGATCCTGTCAGCGAGGGTTTTACTTGCTTGCGTCAGTCGGCGAGTCTGTAACTGCCGAGACTTTACAGAGTCCAACGCAGTTCCACACTTGCCACACTTGTCTACCTTGGCTACAGAAATAGAGGAACATCATGGCTAGGGTGGCAACAATGAATCAACGTTGTCGACAAAAATCGGAGAAATAGTAAGACAATGATTTCCATTGACGACTACTGCTGAGAGTTGCTCATGCCCAAAAGCGTCTGTCTCGAGTGGTAAAATACAGAAAAGACGGCGTCAACGTCAAGTATAATAACCAAAACTTCTAAAGTTCTGGAGCATTTTAGCCTGGATACAGCCAATAAAAGACTACTTGCAAAGATTTTAAAGGAGACCTTGTGTATCATGGCATTACCTTGGTAATGAACAGTTTTTTTAAAGAGAAAGCACGTTTGACAGTTGAATGAAACGGAGTCTGACTCGCCTCGATAACGTTGAATACTGTTATGATGACATGCACTGCCCATTTTTGAAACATATATTTTGCTGTAAGGGAGCTTAAACTTAATTAGGGGTGGGACGATATGCTTTAGTCACGATTCAATTGTATCATGATACTAATGAGCCAATTTAAGTTATTTCACAATTCTCGATAATTGCAATCCTACAAGTATAGCAATACGATATAATTGCTGGTTGCGATTTAATTTTCTTTACCAAAAAAAACAAAAACAAATTAAATCATACACTTCTAGGACAGGCAGCACGGCGGCGCAGTGGTTAGCGCGTGTGCGGCACAGTTCTGAGGTCATTGGATCAAACCTTCTTGAGTGGAGTTTGCATGTTCTCCCCGTGCTTGCGTGGGTTTCCTCCGGGCACTCCGGTTTCCTCCCACATTCCAAAAACATGCATTTCAGGTGAATTGGCCTGTCCAAATTGTCCCTAGGTGTGAATGAGCGAGTGAGTTGTCGGTCCCTGTGTGCACTGCGATTGGCTGGCAACCAGTTCAGGGTGTCCCCTGCCCACTGCCCGATGATTGCTGGGATGGGCTCCAGCACCCCCGCGACCCTACTGAGGATAAGCGGTGTAGCTAATGAGATGAGATGAGACTTCTAGGACAATAAACATTGAATGATTTTAAACAATGCATTTGAAACAATGGATTTACATACTGGATATGGCGTCTCAAAAATCTATTCTGGGGAGAAATGGTGATTTTAAAAATCAGCAAAAATAAAATCAAAATATATAACATGAATTGATTTTTTTGTCTCACCCCTAAACGTAAAGCCTGTGCCTGACAAACATCCAAAAACCAAACGTCAGTTGTTTAAACTGTTTCATTTCAAACTGTTGAGAATTTGTTAGGTTCTTTAGTTCCGGACTTTTCAGTTGACCACCGAATGTACTTAACAAAACTCGCAATTTTTATTTATTTATTGTTATACTTGCTGCTAATGTGCCTCTTCTTGGTTTCCAGGGGTAAACAATGTTTACTGGATTTTGTTATTTATTTGCCTGTCCCTCAAAAATGGGTACAGATTTAGTTATGGATTTATGTCTGCACTGACCAAGCAATATGGCTATTTGGTTTTGGGTAGGGATATTTTTTTTTTTAATTTTTGTACGCATCTGCAGTATGTTCAGTACAATATGTATTCTTTACTTTACCCATTTTTTGTGTACTTTATTTGCCACATAATTTAATCAGCTTCATGCTAAATTTGAGCTCATTCAAATATATTTGATTTTGAGACAAACATCTCCCCTTTAAGGTGTTGGATAAAAATGAGAGTAAAATGTAGCATTTCCAGTTGCCGGAAATTCTTCCCATTGCAATTTACCAGTGTGAAATGCTACCTTAATTTTTTTACATGGCCCGAAAAAAGCCCATAAATGATGCATAATTCTTGCACTAATACACATTTCATAGTTCATGTTTAGTTGTAGCATGCACGTATCTTCTCAGGCACGACTCGTAGGAGTCTGTGATGCTTCATATAGGACAACGCCACAAAAACTAATGCCAGCTGCTGTTAATCACGAGGAAAGACAAATTGTAATAGCAAAGCGAAGCAACCAGAGAGCAGTATTGCTGCCTTTTTTAAGCACATTTGTTGAGAAACATGGCAACAACTTCAAGCACATCATCCAAAATTTAAGCACTGTTTAATCTTTGACACACCATTAAAATCCGAACACTTCCAAGGATTTCAAGGACCCATTTGAACAGTGATTATTTATATAATTATTCGACAAATGGATAGTTGGTGACTAGTCGACTATTAAAATAGTCTGTAGTTGCAGCCCTAATTATGACCAACGTTTCCCCTTCTGAGGGTCACATTGTGGTGGCGTTTCTACCTGGCCAACGCAGTGTGTCTATCTCCAGGTTGTCTTCCACCGTTTGTGTTGAAGCATTGCTCTGAATAATGGACGTTTCCTCGCCGATCATCTTCTTTAGAATCTCCAGCCGGCTCTCGGCTCGTTTCTCCAAGATCTCACGCTCCCTCTCCAGGCGTTCACTGAGGATAAACACAAATTGTCTGGGACAGGTCGTCGGGGACAAGGGGCTCCCTTTGCTCACCTGTAGTCTTTTTCCATTTCTTTGAAGACCTCCATAAATCCGGCGCAAACTTCTTCTCTTATCTGAGCCTCCAGAACCAGACGCAACGCTGCATCCTTGTCAGACTGACGCACAGACGAAGTCAGGTTACATTTACTGTATTTGTATAGCCGTTAATCACAAAAAAGCTTAAAAGACTGCAAAGGCAACAATTACAACTGCATGCGGACAAGGACAAACGCAGTATAAAGAAAATAAACAGACATTGTCCATTTTGTTCTTTTTAAAGGTACTACAGGGGGGTATTGCAAGAAACAAAGATAAGGAACAAAGCCTGTATATGTTTATGATCTTAGCTGAATTTAGCCGCAGGTCAGTTGCATGATAGCAGGTTCAATTAAGCTTAGCTCTGACTTATTCTTTATAGCTAGCCTGATCCAGACCAGGCTAAAAACCAGGCTAGGATTATCCCTGGATGTGGCACTTTGAATTTCAATCATGTGAGAAATTAATGCCGTTTATATAGCTTTTTCATTGACTTTCTTGATATGTTGCATTATTTTAATCATCCCGCATTAAAACTATTCATATAAGCCCATATTGTTGTATCATTAACAGTGGGGTGCATTCTTTGAAGTGTCCTTGCTCATTCCGTGCCAAAACATATAAATACACTTTTCCTCAGTAGGGTCGCGGGGGTGCTGGAGCCCATCCCAGCTATCATCGGGCAGTGAACACCCTGAACTGGTTGCCAGCCAGCCGCAGGGCACACAGAGACAGACAACTCACTCGCTCATTCACACCTAGGGACAATTTGGACCAGTCAATTAACACTGAAACGCATGGTTTTGAAATGTGGGGAGAAACCGGAGTGCCCAGAGGAAACCCACACAAGCACAGGGAGAACATGCAAACTCCACACAGGAAGGTTCGATCTCATGACCTCAGAACTGTGCCGCATACGTGCTAACCAATGTGCTGCACGTTCTTGAGTGCCAATATGTAAAAATAACTTTTTAAAAAACTATTCTGAAATAAGCTTTGGCACCACTAAACAGGAAGCCGGAATATGGGTTTTTCAGGGTGATACAGATACCGATTATTAGTATTAGGAGGAGGCCAATAACTGATATTTGGAGCGAATTCATTCGCTAAAAAAGGCTTAAAAATTGGCAATAGGTTTTTTTAGTAATACAAAAACATGGAATGTTCGGGCAGCATGGCGGTGCAGTGGTTAGCGCGTGTGAGGCACAGTTCTGAGGTCATGAGATTTAACCTGTGTGGAGTTTGCATGTTCTCCCCGTGCCTGTGACGCTACTGAGAATAAGCGGTACAGATAATGGATGGATGGAACATTTGTTCTAAATTCAAATAAAACTTTTAACAGCTCGCTGAAACATTTTACAATAAGTAAATTATAATTTCAACACTAACCAATATGACTAATCTTTCATTTAAACCAAAAACTAACAGTACATAAAAACTGAAAAATAACTCCCTGCTTTTTTTTAATTATATTTATATATCTACCCTGGTCATATCCATCGAGAGGGGTGACCAACAGCAAAATGTTTTTTTTTTAACAATAAATCCAATAAATAAATAAAGATGTCAATTCAACAAACATGACTGAACTGAAAACAAAAAGTGCATGGACATTTCAACAGAGCGAGCGAGAGAAAAACAATGAATCAAAGCAGAGCTCTCGCCTGCGTCTCTAACTCAATTTTAAAACCCAATTTTAAATATATTTAATTGGCCGGTCGAATTAAAAAAAGCAAAAAAGATAATCTGTAGACCTTTTGGTGTGTATGATATCAGTATGATAAAAACAATACTAGATGGCAGGAATGGCTTTGATCAGATTTATCAACACTTAGTCTAGTTTCATTCCTGTATTCACCATATCATACCTTATGGCAGTGTGTAGGTGCCGGCCCATATGCAGAGTACGCAGTGTGGTGAAAAAAGCGCAGATATACTGTAAGTACAGACAACGCTTCAAAACTTTGTTCTTTCTGAAATGAAAGCTGAGGGTTCAAGCTTTATGTTTTTATGCTCTCTGCCTATATAGCTACAGAGCTGAATTTTCTGTAGGTCTTCAATATTTAGTCAAAATGGCAAAAATTGGCTGGCACCAGCACTTCCCATTTTAGAGAAACTTTTCTATATTACCTCATTCAGTGCAATAACGTATAAATACCTTTTCAGAAGGATTGTCCCAGAGTGTCAAATTGGGAAAATACACTTTTTTTGTTTTATTTTAAAAACTGTTCCAAAGATGTTGGCCCTGCTGATTAGTAAGTATCAAGCCTGTGGAAATGATATCAGTATGATAAATCACTATTGGATGGCAGAAGTGGCTTTGATTTTATCTTTGTCCTTGCATCATAAACACGCTTGGACAGAGGTTGCAATGATGACACAAGAAAGAGGTAGTGGCCACGAGTAAAACAAAAAAAGTTTCCAATTTTGTGTAGCTCCTTTAAAAGGTTGTAATGGAAAAAAAAAGATCCCGAAAGACGTTACTAAATAAAAGCTTGTACCTCGTCTTTTTCTGCCATGGTTGTTTCCACATCATCGTCATCGCCTGCATTCAACACCGTACCCTCCATGCCGCTCTCCTCTCCTTGTTCCTCTTCCTCCTCTTCATCATCGTCCTCAATGACATCCTCCAAGGTCGTTTCCCAGGCCAGCATGGAACTATTACGGCCGCAGGCATTCCTGCGCTGGTCGGCCTCAGCGATGATGACTGACATTTCCGTGGGCAACCTGAGGGCGGCATCATCTGGCTTGGAATTCACCACCACCACCTGAAGGGAACGAAGAAGAAAACAGCAAACAGGGTTTGTACACCGAGCACTTTTCAAGGACTTTCAAAGCCAATTTTCCAATTTCACCAGTACCAGTAACTCATTCAGTGCCATTACGTATAAATGCATGTTCAGAAGCATTGTCCCCGAGTTCCAGAACGTAAAAATATGTTGTTGTTTTTTGTTTCACCTAAAAAACATTATAAAGGGTTTGGTGCAGCTTATCAGTAAGTAACAAGCCTCTGGGGATGATTTTAGTAGGAAAAATGCCAATTAGATGGCAAGTGTGCTTTGATCAGAACTTTGTCCACACATCAAGGGAGCCCCCACATACGCTCACCTACTTACAACCATTCGACTTACATAAAACGGTAGACACGCAAACAATTTTCGGGATGTCGAAAAATATCCGGACATTGCTGTAAGTTAGATTTTGTATTGTGTGCACCTTTTTCCGAGTACAGGACATTACTGTAGTGCTTCTTTCCACCGCTACCGGCATGTGGCGCAGTGAGAGGTCACCCAGCATTCAGCCTAGTTCGTGTGTAAACATTCCATACGTCTATATCTTTACTATCTCCAGCGCGCTAAAAACTTTGACATTTTTATTGTTTAATATCTCGTGCATCCATTCAATATGGTTGGGGTAAAGTGTAAAGAAGAGGCGAGCCATTTCTTTAGAAATGAAAGTGGAATAAGAAAGCTCGATGCGGTTGAGAAAATGGTCGGATGTTTTTTTTTTTGGGGCCAATTTTTACCACGGAGGAGGACCACTTGAAGCACATCTTCCAAAAGTAAGTTAAACTCAACTTTATTTATCTTTATAGAGCATATTATTTTATTAAATGTTTATTTTTTTGTACAAGACAATCAGGGTTACTTGTACAAGTCTTAAACATACTTATATAAACCTTAAACATACATTCCATACAAAATATAGCACTGAAGCAACTTACGAACAAATTCAACTGACTAACTATCGTAAGTAGGGCAGCGTCTGTATTGTTTTCTGTGCCCAGTGATTGAGTTTGTAGGCCGCCCCATATGGCAATTCCGTAGTAAAGCAGTGAGTAAAAGAAGCGAATATATTGACAAGTGCCGAAAGAGTCTTATTCTTTCCAGAAAAGAGATGACAAAGTCCCTTTGTCATCATCGGGCCAAGAGGAACGATGTTTCATGCACGTCCGCAGAAACGTGATTTCCATATTGACCAAAATTGTGTAAACACGTCACCGGAAATATCAGGCTTCGCCGCTTTACATCACAAGATAATGCACGCCGCATAATTTTAAGACTTTTATGGTCTTGAAATTCTGGTGTGTTTAAATATATATGATATATATGCTTGTTTAATAAATTAAAGTTTCTACTTTGCGGGATTTGATAATCGCGAGACCTTTTTGAAATGCAACCCCTGGAAGAAGGAGGGATTACCTTCTGAGCTAGGGCAGAGAATTTGAGGACGTTGAGCGTCTCATCCAGGCAGGACAAATTCTGATTAATGTTGACCACCATGGACACCTTGCCAGCACCGCAGAAAAAAAACTGCAGGAAGTGAGTCAGCTTGGACTCTCTGAAGGGAATATGACGCTGAAAACTGAAAGCAACAGAACAACAAAAATATGTTCTTTTAATGTTTGCTTCAATTATTATGGACATCACAACAGACACAAAATACAATATTGCTGTATCACAGTTAACTATTCACAGTTTTAGCTACTTAATGGATTTTCACTGTGCATAACAATTTCCCACTGCTTCCATCTTGCGCTGAGTAAAGCTGTTCAGACCGCAGAATGGGGGTGTGGTGAGGTTGGAGTGCGACTTTATGGTCATCAGTGCAGCTTTTTGTTAGTGTCACATGGAAATGGTGAAAGAAAAGGCCCTTTTTCAAGAACAGTACCAATGCCAACCCAAACCCCCAAAAAGATTAAAACAAAAGCGCATCGAAAAAATACACGTACTTGCACGTGCTATATAAGGAGCTTGACATGGGCTGCAATGATGACACGAGCCAAAAAAATCAGATCGACAATCGTGAAAACCCCAAATTCCATACTGCAGCTTTAATGTATAAATAAAGGTTTCTACTTCGCAGATTTTGACCAACTAAGGCAGTGGGTGGGAAGGTCTGGCTCATCAGGTGTGGCTTTTTTTATGAGTACATTTGGCTTGGAGATAAAATTCATGATTTTAAAGCTTTGAGGACGGAAAACAAATACCACGTGTCTACCGCAAGCAGGAACGCTGTAACGACTAGCACAAACGGTCATTTCCTTTTCCACCTTACCTTACTTGCGAGGAGACTCATCCTCCTTAAATGGACACATAGATCCTCTCCAACACACAACAAATGGATTAGTTATATATAGGGTTGGGTAGGGTTACTTTAACTTGATTACTTTCAATTACTTTTGGATTACTCCCATATCAAATATGCTAATGAAAGACAAAAGAAACTAAATAAGAATGAAATTACTAAATTTTGTGCTGGCTTGGGGAGTAACTGAATACATGGAACGGCAAAAATGCTGTTGGCAGGCTGTTTGGATTTATTTTCATTTTGTTTCTGTCGCATTTTATGTTAGTTTTGCCGGAGATCAAAGAGATCAAAGCCAGGAGATAAAGCTTACCACGTGTTGTGAGTCGTAACTGTATTCATATTTAGTTTCTTTTATCTTTTATTAGCATATTTGGTATTGGAGTAATCCAAAAGTAATTGAAAGTAATCAAGTTAAAGTAACCCTACCCAACCCTGGTTATATACTGCAAAACCTGAAGCATGAGAAAACCAGATTATCTCTTAAAAAAGTCATCACAGGCCTTCCAAGAGACCTGGCAACCCTTTCTAGCATGTCGATGATCTAATTAGTTGCCGACGCTTTTAACAATCGATTTTGTCGATTCATTGTTGCAGTACTAATATATAGATTCCCTGCAGTTTGACATAGATGATCACTAACTCTCAGCTGCCCTTTGTCCCCCTTGTTTGTTTTTCTTAATTTATTATTAAATATTTGACTTTCATGGCTCTTTGAGTCCAAAAGATTCCCAACTGCTGAACTAAAGGGTTTTTTTTAGAACACAGCCCCCACAAAAAATAATGAATCACTTTACACACAATTTGAAATGTTTCAATGAAAACCCCAGAAGGTTTTTTCTTTTGCAATGACACACATGTACGTACTTCGCGCCTTGTTTGACCTTCATCGCATTGATGCATTTCCCAAGTGCGAGGAGCGAGCTGTTAATGTTTCCTGCCTCTTTCAGTCGCTCGCCCGTGTTGTTTGTGCGTGAGCAGCGCTCCGATCCAGCCAGGTCGCACAACACCAACCTGCGTACATAAAGTTGAAAAGTTTCGGGGCGCTTAGGAATTTTATTTTTTATTTTTGGAAGGAAAAACTCTCTTTTTTTTTTTTTTTTTAAACATTTGTTTAGATAACATGAAAATTAATCAGAAATACACCCTATACATTGTTAACATCTTATTATAACATTTTATGTCTTATCCATTTGGTGAAAATGTGTTGGATTAACATGGTACAGGATAATGCAGTTTGGTCTAGATCAGGGGATGGTGTCATAAGAGACGGCTCAGCTAAAAAGTCTCTGTAGTGCGAAGTGGAAGGAGAAGAGGACGACGAGGTGAGCGGAGAAGATGAGGTAAAATTTTGGACTATTTGATAAAGTTTCAGGAGCGAGCAGAGAGAGTGGGAAAGGTGAGATGGCACAACATTCATTTGGACAGGTAACTTAAAATTAGTTTTACCTGGTTATATCAGTATCAGAAATTATTTTCCCCCCATTTTATTAACACTCCACTTATTGAAACATAAATATTTTGTTTGTTTGTTGTACATGATTCAATTGTTTGTTTGTTTGTACATGATTCAGATTGAATCGTTTCTTGTACATGATTCAATTGTTTGTTTGTTTGTACATGATTCAAATTGAATCGTTTCTCCGGCGCCGTCACGAATGGCAGCCACTCCAGCAGCTCCCGTGTTATTTTCGATTGTTCTCAGTTATTTTCGATTGTTCTCAGCTTAGGGATGCTGCTGGAAAAGTGAATTTCCCTTCGGGGATGAATAAAGTATCTATCTATCTATCTATCTAACATTGGAATAATTTACAAGATGAGATCAAACAATGTCCAACTATCCATGTGTTCAAATTTAAATACAAAAAAGCATTACTGGCGAAATACAGGGATGAAGAGAATGGGATATGAGGGAGATTGGAAATACTGCGTGTAAAACTATGGTCAACTTGTTGTAATTGTTGCTATTATTATATCAGAACTGTTGTTATAAATATTATGTTTATTTTTATTGTTGTTATTATCATTGGTGCCGCAGTGACATTTGGTAACTAGGCGCATTATAACGTTGAGGGATGGGTATTGCAAAGATTAGTGTATAAAATATGTGATTATAGTAATTATTATAATTATTGTTATCTGACCTATGTAATAAGTATATCCACGAGATTTTGTTATATTAGACACAAGAGGAAAGGAGGATTTGTAAAATGTATTTAATAGGGAAGATAAAGGGGTAGGAAAAATAAGCATCTGCTTCTGACTACCCCTTTTCGAACATGTTATGTGACATTATTTTGTTGTTGACTCATTGTTTTTGTCTTGTTTTTATTTTAATGTTTGAAATAAAAGTTTTCATTCATTCATTCATTCAACATGGTAATTTTAGCTGCAAATGTCTGTTTTTTTAATGCAATTTTTACATAGGTGTGTAGAGGCCCATTTCCAACATCTACCACTCATAGTACATTATGTTTGCTAATGGCATTAGCAGAATATATGATGATTAGAAAAGTATTGTGAAATGATGATAGCACAGCTAAAAACAGTTAAGTTGGTTAGAGAAGCTATAAAACTGACCTTTGTTTGAGCTAGTCAAGTATCCGGAGCATTACATTTGTAGGTGTGATTCAACTTTCGAATAGGTCAGAAAAAGTCGGCCAAAGTTTCATGTTTAACTCGACAGTCTATTCTTGTACTAAGAAACTAAAGCTATTCCAAGTAAGAAATTCCCCCAAAATTGAAGATTTCCGACAACGGTGTGTATTACTCGCTTCAGAGAAGAGCATAAGGAGGCTCTAATCAGAGCAGAAAGAGAAGTGGGAGGCCACACTCCACAAGCAAGTATATTAGAGTCTCTATTTGAGGAATATACATATTACTGGTCCTCAACTAACACATTTGACTAAATAGAACCCAAAAACATCAGCGTCAACATCTACAGTGAAGAGGCGACTTAGAGATACTGGCCTTCAAAGCAGAGTAGCAAAGAAAAAGCCATAACTGAGACCAGCCAAAAAAGGGAAGAAAATAAAATGGGCAAAGATACCGACATTAGATAACTCATTTGATAAACGAAAGAGTGACGTTTGCATGGAAAAAACAAAATTATCTGCCTTACTCGCTGACGCTGAGGAACCTGGGCACGGTGGCAGTGTTGTCTACCCGCAGAATCCTAATGGAGAAGATGCTGTGGCTACAAGATAGGCGCCATGAGTACGCTGTACTGATGAGTCGATAGGAAGCGGGCACCAACTCACCTCCTACTGGACTGCTGGTTGAGTCTGGTGCAGGCTAAACTTTGGTTCTTCTTGCCAATATTCATGACATTGAAGGCCTCCTCTGAGCTGCTCACTTGGATCCACTTTAGGTCTGCAAGAAGACACATATGGTTGTGTCTAAATTATCATTGTGTGTCGTTTTCTATATATCAGAGATTCCCTACTGGTCTGACTTGAAGGTATTCACCAAAAACTTTTTTTTTTAATTAGGCAGATAACTTGTCGTGTTTCTCCTAATAACTATGTAGATATGTTGCAAAATATTCCACATGCTGTGAGGCACGAGAAATCTAGTCTCAAAATTGACAGATTTTGACTGATATTCTCTAGAGCTGTGACGTCGTAGGATGAGAAGAATCCTATTACTCAACATGTGAGACAGCGCCCAAACTGGCAGTGATTGTAGTACTGCTCATTTCTGCTAGGAGAAATTGGAACTTTGCCTAAACTTGTTGCTCGGGGGCTTTGTGACTGTTCTTTACGAATTGCGTGCTCCGACCTCCAGAAGCTGCTTTGGGCAAATTTACCTGCCTCTTTAGTGTCGAGACTGCCGAAGGATTCCTCTTTTGTTTTCTCCAGGTTAGCCCCTGTTATCAGCTGGCTAGCCTGCCGTTGTCCATTGGTTTATTGCCAAACAAGTGTTGCTGTAGCTGCTTTTTGTTGTTGAACGCCCTTTGTTGTACCATTATTGCATCCACCTGGAAGGTAATGCCTTGCAGGATTTGTACACCTTTTTTATGGCCAAATTCAAGCAATTCGGGGGGATTTTCTAAGCCAATATTCCAATTTCTCCCGTACCATTCATTAATAGAAAACATCTGGTGTGAAAAGTGATTATACATGTAATTTTTTAATTTTGGGTATGCATTTATCAAGACATGTTATTCAGATATTGAGTAACTAACAACTATATTTGTTTTTTTTACACATCTCCCCATATAGGTATTGGGTAACCCTAACCCTTTTACCTTTAATAAAGGAATTTCCTTTGACGTCCTGAGAAAGACGAAGCGTCGTCCTTTTCATGTGTCCTCCCGGAACCTGAGAACATGGTCTCGTGACTCCCCGAGCCAATCAAAGGACCCACGGCATTTTTGGCAATGTTCGCTACCTGTTCCAGGAGGTCGTGGATATTGTCATTGTAAATCTCACAGAAAGAAACCCAGACGGAAAAGCGGACGTTAGACGGGACGTCCGGCAGGGGCAAGCGGTCGGTCTCAGAAAAGCTGTTGACACTGCAATTTGAGCTCACAGTCGATGCTAGAGCCACAAAATATTGTTAGCTGATGCAATTAAGTATACAGAAAAGAGATAAAAGTGCCCCACCATCAAGAAACGTTGATCGGGCAGATGTCGCGTTTTTGTCAGTCTGCAGAGACACAATTGAGAACAAGCGTTAAGAAACAAGACGAGAGGTGCAAAAACACATTGATACATTTTTGCCAAGAAAAAAAAAGGATAACATTGTCGCCATTTTCCCAGCAGCCCAAACCGGTATTGATGAAAAGAGGCACTGATTAAAAAAAATAAAAATAAAATAAGAAATACTTAAACTAATGCGGAAAAAAATGTAAGCAAGAAAAATGCTCCGCCACTAAAAAATTCAGCTTGGACCCCAAACAAAGAGCTTTGCGTTAGGGTTCTAGAAATTCTTAACGGTCAAAATATTTCACAAGCAGTACGAAAAAAGGTTGAGAAACAAAGTTTTTAAAACAAGAATTGACATGCAAACATTTTTCGGTTATCAGATTTCACTATTATGGATAAAAAAATTAACAGAAAAATAGTTTGATGAGAAAAATGTGTTCCCTACAACAACCCAAATATACACAGTAGTGGCTTCAGGTTTTGAGTGATTGGTGGATTGACCTCATGAATGCAGGGATGGATGGATTGTGTGATCGCAAGACAATGCGTTTTTTTCCAAGGATTTATTGTTCCCTGTTTTTGTCTGAGTGATGGGGTGTTTGGCCAACCGGAATTGTCACAGTTTGGGTTTTAACCGTTTTAAAGTCACTAGCTAATCAAGGCACAGCAAAGTTTGCCACCAGCGTGCACGCGACTGTGATAGGCTGGTGTATGTTGTTAGTCAAATATCAGGCAGGCAGGCGCATAACTCAATGTGCCCAGCCCTGCCGCCACCCAAAACAAACTCTGGTGCACGGCTACTTTTAGTCTTTTAGCAGCTCGTTACATTGAAAATAAATTAATTAATTAAACCAGACTCTGAGATAAGTCAGACGAGTGCAAAGAAATGCTGATCACCAGCGGGTGCGTGGTGGATTGTTATCGCATCAGGGAAACAATTGAGGCAGCGTCGTGAGGGAAAGCAATAACAAAACTGCTGTCTACTACTACTGTGAATTTCCCTGCGGGGATGAATAAAGTATCTATCTATCTATCTATCTAGTGCTACAGCTAGGCTTACAAATCTCACAAGCTACCCTTGCCAGATCCATTACCCATGAAGCAGACGACCTGGAGCTACAAGTTGTGGTTAACTCCTACATTCGTGACTCTTGCATTTTAATCATCATGGAGACGTGGCTTGAGTCACAGTTACGCGATACTAGCTCGCAGCTTGCCAGCCGCTCTCTCATTTGCTATCTTCCTCCAAAAGAAGCCCTCCAATTTCGTCTTACTTTTGTATGATAATAAAGACCATTTATTCAACAGCAATTTTGTATTCTGTTTTTATTTGCCTCTCTCTCTCTCGTGTATGTATGTATATATATATATATATATATATATATATATATATATATATATATATATAGTTGTTATTTTGTTCCAGTGGTGCACTCCCAGGAGGTAATGACGTCATCTAAAGGTAGGTTGCATGTCACTATGACAAACAAAATTAGCACAAAAAAATGCACTTTTCTTTTAAAATCGAAACCCACATCGAAATTGCAACACAGATCTGAAAGATTGCAATCAGGTTTCTTTCCAAAATCGTGCAGCCCAACAACGTGAAAGGCCGCAAAAAGATTCGCTTGTTATACATAAATGTAGGACATGAAGCAAGGTTGACAGAACGGGTTGCTAAATGTTTCAACGATGTTTACAAATAGTAATGACTAACCTCTCGGACGGTCCGAAGCAGACTCTGCTTAACGGCACGCTCCGCCTTCTGCTGATCCGCAGTCAGGCGACTGTAGTCCCGGCAGCGGTGAGGTTTTAGATCGCAGCCTGAATATGAACGGCCCTCCGTGCTGTTAAAGATCAGCCACAGGCACCGAGGCAACAGCCCGCTGTTGTGCTCTGGACCTGAAAAAGCAAAAGTTTACAGAAGGACAGACAGCCAAAAGGGTGGGCGAATGCACAGCTTTTGCCTACCGAGAAAAGTGAATGTCTTGCCAGCGTTAGTGACCCCGTAAGTGAAGAGAAGACAGTTTTGGCCATGCAAAACATCTTGCACCAAACCACGAACTGATCCCTCGAAGACTTCTTTCTGACTGGCATCCGGTCCAAACACCTACCAGGAAGTAACATTTTTTGAGGGGTCTTGCAGAAGATTAGTGCAGTGTATGTCAACTCGTGTGCCACAGCACACAAGTATGCTGTGAGATCTTCTCTAGAGCAATGTTTTTCATAAACTTAAGGCACACTGCCCATCAAAAAAGATAACAAAATAATTTCCAGCACCATTTTCATGCTTTTTTTACGCTAAAAGTTTCACATTACCCAAATTGACAGATTACAAGTGGGGTGCGTTGTTTGAAGTAGTAATAATAATAATAATAATAATAATACATTGTATTTCGAAGTGCCTTTCAGGACACCCAAGGTTGCTGTACATGAGTAGGACAGAACAATCAAGTGTCCATAAAGATTTGAAAGCAAAATATCTTCTCCATCAAGTATATGTCGACAATGCCCAAAGGAGTTCAAAAAGCCTTTGCAATTTTTATTTTTCCCCACCACGGCTATCTGCTTTTATCTTACGTTCAGACATGTTGTTACAGGACCAACACATTAGGAAGCAGGAAAGTGGGGATGATTAGTGGAGAATGATTTCATGCTTGTCCCTGCATTTTTGTTGTGTAGCATTAAAACTGTAAAAATATGAAGGGGCATGTTTAAATTACAGCCCAAACGCCAACCAAAAACCTTCAAAAAGATTTTTGATTTTTTTTTTTTAAATAAATACATTACAATTTTTTTAAAAAAGATAATAAAAATTAAAAACAAATTATATATATATATATATATATATATATATATATATATATATATAAAAGATACAATTACAATAAAACGAGTTACCAAGAATTTCCCAGCACTCCCAATGCACGTTGACAAAACAATTTTTTGATCTATTGTCATGATTTAAAAAGTAAAGAGGGGAAAATGACTGTATACTCTAAAAAAATTAAAATAAAGGTTGAGAAACCGTGGATTAGAGTGTACGAGAGTGCTGGTTTACCTGAGTGAATGTGAACCTCTGTGCAGTTTGCTGAAGGATCTTGTCAGCCTGCCTGTTGGATTGGCTGCTTTTGGGAGTTTTGAGGACCACACTGTGAGGTCCCTCAATGGTCACACAGTCCTGATAGCATGTCCAACACAAGTTGAACTCACTCTCAAGTTTTCCTCAATATAGATTTAGTATGCTCGTGTAAGTTCTCAACCTGCAACTCTCCACTCTCTGCTCCCGTAGAAGGGCGAACCCTGAGGTACACCTGAAGGTACTCCGACCGGCTTTGTGCATCATCCTGAAGACAAACATTCCAAGGACGTTAACTGCCAAGCAATAGCGAGGATACTGAACCGTTTAGATCAGGAGTCAGCAACCTTTTTGGTGTGGAGTGCCACTTTCAAATTTCCTTTTAAATCAGTGTGCCACACGAAGATCAATGACTCGCACAACAATTCTTTTTAATATCCGACAGAGCTGAAATTTGGGGCAGCACGATGGAGCAGTGGTTAGTGCGTGTGCGGCACAGGTCATGAGATCGAACTTTCCTGTGTGGAGATTGCATGTTCTCCCCGTGCTTGCGTGAGTTTCCTCCGGGCACTCTGGTTTCCTCCCACATTCCAAAAACATGCATGTTAAGTTAATTGACCGGTCCAAATTGTCCCTAGGTGTGAATGAGCGAGCGAAACCCTGAAAAACCCATATTCCGGCTTCCTGTTTAGTGGTGCCAAAGCTTTATTCAGAATAGTTTTTTTAAAAGTTATTTTTACATATTGGCACTCAAGAACGTGCAGCACATTGGTTAGCACGTGTGCGGCACAGTTCTGAGGTCATGAGATCGAACCTTCCTGTGTGGAGTTTGCATGTTCTCCCTGTGCCTGTGTGGGTTTCCTCCAGGCACTCCGGTTTCTCCCCACATTTCAAAATTTCAAATTGTCCCTAGGTGTGAATGAGCGAGTGAGTTGTCTGTCCCTGTGTGCCCTGCGACTGGCTGGCAACCAGTTCAGGGTGTCCCCTGCCCACTGCCCGAAGATAGCTGGGATGGGCTCCAGCACCCCCGTGACCCTACTGAGGATAAGCGTTGTGAAATATGAATGAATGAATAGGAGCTGTAATTTTACACCAGTCCGAATATACAACATATATATACATTGAATCGTAACTGACCAATTTATCTTCCACTATCCTTGTTCATCAATAAACTAAAAAATAAATGTGAGCAACATGTGGAAAGACATCCATGACTTCAACTTTTTACCACAGGAATCAACCAGAATCAACCATTCTTCAATGAATGAATGAACTACAATCAAAAACAAGTGATATGGACAGCTACCATACCATTCATCAATGAAATCTTATTGCAGAAAATATCAAAACTTAAAACAACAGCAGTAAAGCAGAAGGCTACTTGAAAATATGTGCAACAGAAATAACAGCTGATTTGGTTGCAGATATAAATGGTTTTCCGTGCTTTGCTATGCAGTGAGCAATGTGATAACTTGCTTCAGTGGTGGTGTTTTTAGAAGTGACAAAGGTTTTCAGGGTCTGTGTTTGTTGGCCGTACTTGGACACGGCGCGTTTTAATGTCTCCGCCTTGTCAGACTCATCCTTGAATTCATGTTCATATTTCGTCTCGTAATGATGATTAACACTTGATGTGGCGCAATGCACAAACAGCACGGTCCTTTTTTCTTTTTTTTTTTGCACAAAGCCCCAGTCACCTGTCCACGCTGGCTGAAAAGAACGAGATTTTTTTCGCTGGAGGAGCTGACATGATTCATTTATCGTGCGCTTTTGTTTCGTTGGCTGGGTTAATACACAGATCTCTCCTCCTCTTCTCGGCGCCACGCAGACACACGCTCACACACAAAGCAGAGGAGGAGGGGCGCTACCGTAAAGCCCCTAAACAACACGGAACGCAACTGAAAATGTCTGAACTGACAGCGTCATCATCAAGTACCAGACGAAAACTTCTTACGTTTGGGGGCATTTCAGTCTGGATATGCCAATAAATATAGACTACTTGCAAAGTTTTTCTAAGCAGACTTTGCGTATCATGGCAGTACCTCTGTAATGCGCTGACATTTATAGAGAAAGCACGACAGAAAGTTGAACGAAACGAAGTCTGAATGGCATTGGAACGCTTCAAGTAACATTTAAGCCAAAATAGTTTTCATTACAGGCATTGTATATTATATGTTGTATATTAACCTGCAGGGATGAACATAGAAGCATGTATATTTTTCGTTATTAAAGAGACCTTGAGCGTTAAACCAGACTGTGCCAGACAAATGCAATGTTTCTCATAAAATGTTCTGAGACTCCGGTGGGTGGAGAGTCTATGGTGGTCCATGGTAGTGCCTGAGGGTAGATATCTTTGTTGCTCTGATTGATATGGTTGGTTGAATCGCTTAACCACAAGGGTGATAGGAGCACCATTTCTGGTCGTGCGTCCTGGCCAAGTACAGCCTGGTGGCACCCATCCCTCTCCAAGCCAACATGTTTCCACCCGGTCTTGAACCAGGGACCTTTAGCGTGAATGTGCTAACCACTCTACTATGGAAACATACGAAGCCAATACCAGACATATACATTGCGGGCAGAAGTTAGCCAACACTAGCATAAAGCTGGCACACCTCCAGGGGCATCTCACCACAAAACATGGATATCACGTTGGTAGGGGCCCGGTCACACAGCCGTTTGCGGCTGAATCACGGCCAGAAATTTCTGCCTGTGAGGCGGACGCTATTGGACGCTTTGAGACCGCCATACAGACGAGATACAGCAGTGCTTAACACGCGGTCGGAAATTCACGCGCGGTTGGCAGCGCGAAAAAGTTTTGCGCTGTTCAATACTTTAGAGCGCGGGTACACAGCCTTTCACGGGCGTATTGAGGCTGAATCACGGCCAGAAATTTCTGGCCGTGAAGCAGATGCTGTTGGGCGCTGTTGGACGCTTTGAGACCGCCATATAGACGAGATACAGCAGTGCTTTACTCCCGGTCGGAAATTCACACGCGGTTGGCCGCGCGAAAACGTTTTGAGCTGCTCAAAACTTTGAGCATGTGTTAACCGCGGGCAGCACACGAGGTAATGACGCGGAACGACGTGCTCTGGCCGCGGCCAGGGCGTGGTTACACATGGGTAGGACGGGGGGGTTTGCGTAGGAGTCGGATTTGGGCACAACACTGGCTCGGGAGCTTTTATACCCGTGGTCCACACGAGAAAATGACGGGGAAATGACGCGATGAGGAAGCGGAACAGTCGCCGGCGTCTGTTTTGCGGGCATACCACCGATGAACAGCGGGTTGGCCAATTTTGCGCATTTTCCATCGCGGGCAACCACGGGCAAAAAAAAACGCAAAATTTTACCCGCGATACAGACGCAAACGGCTGTGTGACCGGGCCCTTAGGCACCCGAGTTCTTCAAGAGAAAACTCTCTGACATCAAGTCATCCCAGTCATCATCATGTTGCTAAAGCCAAAAACACGTTCACCATAACGGAAGACCTACTGCTCCCCGCCGCTGTGGTATTGGCCAAAACTATGCTGGACCAAAAATCAGCGAATACAATAAAACCTGTGCCTTTGTCCCAATGACACCGTTTGCCGCAGAATAGATATCATGGGCACAAACATTGTCAAACAAGTTTTGGGGAATCTTGCCGATTTATTTTCAATAAATATGATTTATTGGGTTATGGATTTAATCTGATCTCATCTCATCAGCCGTACCGCTTATCCTCATTAGGGTCGCGGGGGGGGCTGGAGCCCATCCCAGCCATCTCCGGGCAGTGGGCAGGGGACACCCTGAACTGGTTGCCAGCCAATCGCAGGGCACACAGGGACAGACAACTCATTCGCTCATTCACACCTAGGAACAATTTGGACCGGCCAATTCACCTGAAATGCATGTTTTTGGAACGTGGGAGGAAACCGGAGTGCCCGGAGGAAACCCACGCAAGCACGGGGAGAACATACAAACTCCGCACAGGAATTCTGGAGCTGGATTTGAACCCACGACAGGTTCCCATGACATGTGCCGCACAAGCGCTAACCACTGCGCCGCCGTGCTGTTCTGTGAACAGATTTTGGTTAGTTATGTATATTTTTTTAAATTCTATTCATTTTTAGCAGCGTTTTGCACATTTGAGTTTTGACTGTTTATATGCCTTATGGTGGTCGATGTCTTCTGTTTTTCTTTTGTCCGTGCAATGTTTGCCATACAAATGTTTTTGTCAGGTTCACTGTTGTTTGGCTTGAATACATGACTTTACAGCACTTTACTTCTTGTTTTCTTCCAAAAATGTTTTGCCCCTGTTAGGAGGTACTTGACTAGAAACATAGTTCACTGAAGAAAGTATGAGAACCACTGCTCTACAGTGAACTTTTAACGAATTTAAACTTTTATACTTGGCAACTTTAAAGTCAAGCAACACAGAATCCCTGAAAAACAAGCTACAGAACAAAATAAAAAATGTAAATATTTACTCTTCAGAGCTGTAAATAAAAAAGGTTCTTTTAACTAGTAACAACTCAACTTTTAATCAACGTAGACTGAAACAACGCAAAACCTCTGAAAAACACGAAAAAGTAACAAAATATAATATAACAAAAACATATTTAGTCTCTATTGAATATTGGCATTTGGAAAAGTGCTAAGCTTTGAGAGACTGATTCAGATTAATCCGTCAGTCAAGTCATGCTTATTTATATAGCCCTTGATCACAAGAAGTCCAAAAAGTGATAGACAATGCACAATATAATATAATTAAATATAATTAAATGAGTCCAAATAGGCATCATTTTCATGTTTTGCCCCATTTCTTAAAAACAAAATATATATAAAAATATATCATTTGGTCCTCCATATTGCAATCCGTTTCTCTGCTCAATATGCTGATTTTAATTCATCATTTATTTGCCTGTCGCTAAAAATGGAAAGGTTTATGTATGGATTTATGTCTCTACTAACTGAGCACTGTGCCTTAATGGTTTTATTTTATTTAATCTTGTATGTTTAATAAAAAATGTATTTTTCATTGTACTCGTTTTTGTGTACATTATCATTTGCACACATTTAAATCAACTTCATGCATGCTAAATTTATGAGAAAAAGTTATGTTATTCGACTAATTATTTCACTGGTCGGTGACTAGTCGACTATAAAAATAGTTCTTAGTTGCACCACTACAATCAAATAGAAAGATAAAGGATTGTAACCTGCTTGTAAATAATTGAGAAGTCATGCAGCAGGTTACGCTTGATGTCGTCCACCTTCACCGGGCCAACGCGCTCCAGCTTCCCGGTGGGAAAGCAAGACTCCATCATCTGCTTCCAAAAACACACAAACACGCACAACAGAAATTGTCTTCAGTCAGCTCGTTTGTGATGCACGTACAAGT
Source organism: Urocampus carinirostris (assembly GCF_059441175.1). Classification (NCBI taxonomy): domain Eukaryota; kingdom Metazoa; phylum Chordata; class Actinopteri; order Syngnathiformes; family Syngnathidae; genus Urocampus; species Urocampus carinirostris. The sequence goes on along the minus strand of NC_142367.1, from coordinate 6,118,463 downwards.
ATATGCATTTCTTAAACTCTGCTTATTTAATGTTTTGGGGAGTTTGGGTTGGTGTTTAGACTGCCTGAAGGCTTTTTCTTACTTTCACCATTTTCATACTACAGTAACAAATAAAAAATAAGACGAGCATGTTGCCCTCTAGCACTCTCACACCTCCTGCCTACTAAGTTCCGCCCCAAACATTTTTGCTAACAGCAAGACAGAAGCAGATTGAAAAATAAGTATAAGGGCTCTTTGAATTCGTTTCTGCATCGTCAACAAATACTTAATAGAGAAAATATTTAACTTTCAACCGTTTTAAGGACACCTCAAACAACGAACCCAACCTTTAAGTAAAAAAAAAAAAAGTAAATATGTTCTCGAGAAAGATCTTAACAGTTATAAATTGTTCTTATCAGCTGTATGATTATTCCAAATGCCCAATGTTAATGTAAGCCAAATGCTGAATAAAGTATGAATGCTGCTGTCTCTTTCAATGTCTGATATTCAGTTTCTCTCTCATTAAAGTTATCTATCCATTCATGACTAAAGTTTATAAATATTGAATACAAAAAAGACATGATCTAAATCAAAACAAGAAAACAGAACTTTACCCCCCAATGGAAACTTTGATTTTTTTTTTAATTTAATAAATAGTATAGCTAATGACTCGTTTAAGAATAATACCCAAAGAAAATCTTGATATTATCAATATTCTTTAGTATATTCATCCAAAATTTCTAGAGTATATCTTTTTAATTTGATACAAATAAAGGAATTTTAAAGGTCATCATTTAAATTGATATTTCTCAACTGGTGGGTCGGGCCCCAAAAGCAGGCCTTTGCCATGGCAAAATAAGCTGAGAAGACGAGAAAAAAGGAAGGTTACACTCCATAACAGTAGATGGCAATAATCCTCTACTCCATCTCTTCTCTCTTTTTAATCAACTGGCACGTTTGAGAGGGACAAAATCTAATATTATTGGGATTTTGTTGGTTTTATTTCCTATTGCTGCCAATAATAATGGGTCCCGAGAAAATTACTGATAAGGGGAAGGAAAAGAGGACAACAACTACAGAAGTAAACATATGCAAAATATGAAAATAATGTACGAGTGTCTGCCATCAAAACGACGCTGGAAGGTACAGTAAATAGTTTTAAAATGTTATATGTCTAGCTTATTACAAGTATATTAATGTTTAGTAACTACATAAGTGAATAACAAGCAATGTATAAGTACACATTTGATCAATATTTTAATTTTATTTTTAGTATGCAGATATGGATTTTGGTGGTATTTTTAAAAGATGCATTTTTACACTATATCTGCTTTACCCAGCAAAACCCTTTATTCAGATACATTTAGGAAGTGGAAATTGTTGTTTGTCTGGGTCGCAGCTTGTCAATTGGTTGGAATGGTTGGTCCTCAAATCGGATCAGTTGAGAACCACTGATCTAAATGAAAACATTTTCAGGTAGAACAATGTTATTTCAATACCTGTTTGGAGTTGATCAAACATTTGATACCTGTATTTGGATTATTGATCAAAGGGGATCAGGAGTAGCACGAATTTAGAGCGGCTCAGCTAAACCCGACAACTAATAAAAACATGAAAGAAACCTCGTGACGGAACTTTTAATGCCTTACATAAAGTTCCTTTTCACAAACATATTCAAAGTCTCTGTTGAGTTTAGAGGATGTCTTTCATAAAATTGCACCGAAGTTACTTGCAAGGCTTTTGTTGTTGTCATTACTATTAGCCACATATAGCCAAACGAGGAATGTTATGAGACTTTTTTGACGCAAACATCGGGAAATTAAGTAAGCTTTGCACGTGTTGCAGCTACAGTTACCATATAGCGTACAGGTTGTTTTGTTTTATTTTATGTTGCATTCACGCTCAACTCACCCTGGTGATCCTTAAGCTAACCGACAGAAGTCGCTCACTCAGCGCTGCATGTACGTCCCCGCTTAACTTTTTCAAACGGGAAGCGGACAACCAATCAACATAAAGAAAGACATCGACGTCATCAGAACGCGACGCGTGTCACATAGTTATCGGAATTTAAGCTCTCTTCAAGAAAGGTCATCCTTTGGCTCGGCTCTTTAATAATACCCGACTTTTTGGGCTTCCAAACAGTTCTTCAGATATTTTTTGCTTTTAATTATATGTTATCTACCTACCTACCTACCTACCCCCCACCCCCTCTCTCTATCTCTATCTCTATCTCTAACAAAACATTATGCTCCAAATTAATTATTTTGGAAATGCATATCTGTCAACCTGTACGGTTTTGCCATACAAAGTACGTTTTTTATGCATTTTAAGACGAGTACAACGTACAAAGAAATCTTTACGGAATAACACAAATATGTCAATCGCATGCGTCTGCCGCCTGGGGGGTGGGGGGTTAGTTGTAGAGGGTTATTGTTCTATATTCTTTATCAATTATCCGTCAAATCATAATACACTGCAAAGCCAAGAGGCCAAGAGACTGAGTCAAGGTCCTAGCCACAGGGCCAAGCAGCGTCGTTCCGAAAAAAAAAAAAATATGGTGTACAATTATTTTGTACGGGAAAATACGACAGTTTGTACAGGCATGGAGCCGTGGAGGTTGAAAGGTATGGGATTGGCAGGAAACAAAAAGGAACTCAGATCTGGTAAATCGCCTGGAAAAATCATCAACCCAGTATGAGATTGAACTAAGCATAGAAAAACAAAACTAATGACCAACAATCCCCAAGGTATCACCACAAACATCACTATCAACACAAAGAGCTAGAACCTGTCACCAAGATTAAATATCTTGGAGCTGTCAGATCAGGAGAAGCCTGAGAACCAGAGATCATAGCCAAGATAGCTAATTTCAGAGCCACACTTGCCAGACTTAAACCCACTTGGAAGCACAAGAACATAGCTGTGAAACCAAAAATCAGACTCCAGCAACTGCTGGTTACTTCCATCCTCCTCTAGTCTTGAGAGACAATCCACGCCTTGGAGATGTGATGCTTTAGGAAACTTCGAAGCATCAGCTACTTAGCCCATGTGACAAACGAAATGGTGCGCGACACCATCAGAGGGCACATTGGACCCTAGGAAGAACTGTTGTCAACTGTGCGCAGACGGAAAACTTCAGTGGTATGGTCCTGTCACTAGATCATCAGGACTGGGCAAAACAATTCTCCAGGGCACAGTCTAAGGGGCAGGAGGAGAGGAAGACTGAAAAAGAACCGGGCCGAAAACATTAAGGAATGGAATGGTGCCAACTTTGCCATGGCCCAAGAACAGGCAACAATGGAGAAGCCTGTCCATACTTGTTTCCTCATCGGTGCCCCAAAGACCCATGCGGGTAAGAGATCTGTGAACCGTAAACCGATTAGGCTACAATATTATAACTGGTGAGACCGGGAACAGTTGCAACACATTTTTGCTTTCTCCCTCCCGATTTTCTGATCTTTTGTCCCAGTCCTCTCAAACCTTTACACTGTCTATTACAAGTATACTGTACGTCAATGGTAAGTGCTAAAAGTCTGTGAGAGTCTCTTAAACAGATTGATACACAATGTTACAGTTGTGGACAGTTCTAACAGTGTGATTTATCTTTACAAATCAGCTTCAGATAGTCCCATACTTAAATAACTCTTTCTTTAATAGAAATATATGACAAAAAGAGCATGGAATTGAACACAGTGCTTGTGTCATATCTATCCTTTTGTATATCTATCCTTTTGCTAATCAGAGTCTGACAAGCTGTTGTAGCAAATCTATAGGTGAGTGCTTGGGGTGCAGCCTTTGTGCGCAAATCGCTTGCAATCAAAACACTGTATCCACTTTTCTTCCCTTCTTTTTTGTCTTTGCCTTAGCATTTGTCCACACAGACTATACAGAAGTTGTCGTTTTTGGTGTTTGATGTGTTACAACTGTCCCCGTACCTATCAGCCACCATTAAGTTACATTTTTCTCCATGTAGTTGTTACCCAGCATTAAAATATCCATACGATGGAAGCCAATAATGCGGACATTAAGCATGTCAATCCTTATCATATTTGGCATGAATATGAATAACAGCATCATCTCCACACAGAAGAACAGCTTCAGCGACAGACTGCTGTCACTGTTTTGTTCCACGGACTGTCACGAAGCGTGGTGGCGTGGAAGGTGACCGGACCAGAACGGAGGCAGGAGGCATGAAGGGAGAACTCAAATGCGTTGACGATCCATAGGTTTTATTTAATAAAATAAAAGTCGCCCAATACTCCAGGGCAAAACAGAACAATACAGAGTTCCTCCGGCAAGAACTCAACAGGACAAGGCATAACAGACTAAAACAGGACAAGGCATAACAGAACGGGATTGTGAATAATGAGTATTAATGAACCCGCAACCGCAGAGCCCACCATGCAGCCTTAAGTACAGACCCACCATTAGTGGAACTGCTTTCAGCTGTTGCCCAGGGGGCGGGGCAGACTGGTCACCAAGGCGACCGTGACAGAGCCCCCCTCTTAAGGGACAGCTCCCGAGGTCCCAAAAAAGAAAAAATTACAACCTCACGCCCCGGAATGGTTCGACGCTCACGATTGGGGCAACCCCGCTCCCTCCTCCGAACACGCAGGAACGGGGAGAGTCAGGCGCCATCTGCGTCGGGCGGATCGGAATCGGCGCTCGGCAGGGGGGGGTCCGGCGGGCAAACTGGACAGGGGATAACAGACAGGCAGAACCGACGAGAACAGGACAGGCAAAATCAGGGCAGAATCAGAACAGGTAAACAGGACAGGCCTCTACAGAAGAGTCGCGCTCAGGACAGGCCTCTACAGAAGAGTCGCGCTCAGGTCAGGCCTCTACAGAAGAGTCGCGCTCAGGTCAGGCCTCTACAGAAGAGTCGCGCTCAGGTCAGGCCTCTACAGAAGAGTCGGACTCAGGGGGTTCAGGTGCAGAAGAGTCGGACTCAGGGGGTTCAGGTGCAGAAGAGTCGGACTCAGGGGGTTCAGGTGCAGAAGAGTCGGACTCAGGGGGGATCAGGTTCAGAAGAGTCAGACTCAGGGGGGATCAGATTCAGAAGAGTCAGACTCAGGGGGGGATCAGATTCAGAAGAGTCAGACTCAGGGGGGGATCAGATTCAGAAGAGTCAGACTCAGGGGGGGATCAGATTCAGAAGAGTCAGACTCAGGGGGGGATCAGATTCAGAAGAGTCAGACTCAGGGGGGGATCAGATTCAGAAGAGTCAGACTCAGGGGGGAACAGATTCAGAAGAGTCAGACTCAGGGGGGAACAGATTCAGAAGAGTCAGACTCAGGGGGGAACAGATTCAGAAGAGTCAGACTCAGGGGGGAACAGATTCAGAAGAGTCAGACTCAGGGGGGAACAGATTCAGAAGAGTCAGACTCAGGGGGGGAACAGATTCAGAACAGACAAGACAGTACAGGGAGACTCAAGGCAGGCATGGGAGTCGAACAGGCAGGCATGGGAGTCGAACAGGCAGGCATGGGAGTCGAACAGGCAGGCATGGGAGTCGAACAGGCAGGCATGGGAGTCGAACAGGCAGGCATGGGAGTCGAACAGGCAGGCATGGGAGTCGAACAGGCAGGCATGGGAGTCGAACAGGCAGGCATGGGAGTCGAACAGGCAGGCTTGGGAGTCGAACAGGCAGGCTTGGGAGTCGAACAGGCAGGCACGCAGGGGAGACGGAATAGCAGGCAATCGGCACGGGAGTCGGGCAGGCAGGCATGAGAGTCGAACAGGCAGGCGTCAATTCCTCCTGTGAGTCGATTCGAGGCACAGCAAGGGCCACGACGGGCGGGGCCGTGGTTCGAACGAGCAGGGAAGGCCAACTCAGTAGGCGCCTGCCGAACTGCGCTCTCCAGCTCTCCCCAAGTCGCGCTGGGATCGTTCGCTGAGTTATCTTTGTTGGCGGGTTCATTCTGTCACGAGACGTGGTGGCGTGGAAGGTGACCGGACCAGAACGGAGGCAGGAGGCATGAAGGGAGAACTCAAATGCGTTGACGATCCATAGGTTTTATTTAATAAAATAAAAGTCGCCCAATACTCCAGGGCAAAACAGAACAATACAGAGTTCCTCCGGCAAGAACTCAACAGGACAAGGCATAACAGACTAAAACAGGACAAGGCATAACAGAACGGGATTGTGAATAATGAGTATTAATGAACCCGCAACCGCAGAGCCCACCATGCAGCCTTAAGTACAGACCCACCATTAGTGGAACTGCTTTCAGCTGTTGCCCAGGGGGCGGGGCAGACTGGTCACCAAGGCGACCGTGACACGGACAGACTGAGGAGATCATTTCTCCCTCATGCCATGAGGCTCTTTAACTACAGCCCACATGAAACCCCAACCCTGCATTTGCATATTTTGCTCTATTTTTATTACAGTGTCTTTTTTGGAACATTATTTAAATGCTCTTTATTTTACATGTTATATTGGGTATTTTTTATTCTATATCTCTTGTTTTATTTTATTTTTTAACATGAGGATACTGCTGGAAATGTGAATTTTCCTATGGGGATGCATATCTATCTATCTCTCTATCTATCTATGAAACAAAAATAGTGAAAAAGTTTGAAATCTTGCCTGGAAATGTGTTTTTTCACCATAGAATTGAGAAAATGTCACAGAGACTTTTGGATTGGCGTGTGTGAGGTCAAAATAAAATGGGGAGTGTCTGATATCAGTGGCATCATTAAAACTCTCCTTCAATTGTTCAAACTTTGACTGTTACAACAGTCCCTGTAAAACAACTGTACCCGGTCTCTTCTAGCCTTTTGTTTTAATATGCAACTTTTGGTACGCGCTACAGTTCCCTTAAAACAAAGACTAATAGGCTCAGTGGCAGTTTCTTTAGCAGGGCCATCACCCCACTAAACAATTGAGCAAAACTGAGAAAATACAAATCTTAAGAATAATTTGGTTCTCTTTGTTGTTGCTGCTAAATGTTACCGCTGTACTTTTCATTGCACTTTTGGAAAAATGCACTATTATTTCATTGCACTGTTTTTATATCTCAGCCTAGTATTTAAACACTGCTTTGTGAATATAACATGCCTATTTATCCTGACAGTCCTTTATCTGATTTTTCTCTCTAGCCTTTATTACATGTTTACCCTGGAGTACCATGTCTAATCTCGTGGCATATGATATCTCCTGACCACCCAGAAAAAACGTCTGGTCAGCTCCATGGTCTCACCCTTTCTTTTTGCGTGTCTGTCGCCATAGTTAGACCAAGCCTCCCTCCAATGGAAGGGATGCCAAGTGGGCCCTAAAGGGCCCCCCTACGTTATTGCTGCACTACCCTCACAACCTGCAGAATAAGTGGACCAATCATGACATGTGCCATGATGTCCCGTCAGCACGCAGAGCTATTATTTATGATGAAATTGGGTCATAAAAGCAAAAACAATTTTGTTTATCAGTGTTGCTTTACAACTGCAACCATCGAATGAACTTTGCTTCAGAACCCAACGATAACGCCGCCCGCCACAAAATTTCCAGTCAAATCCTGACTGCCAGTTGTATCTTGCTAATCTTAGGAAACATTAAGGTGGCTTGTGTTGCGTTGTGGTAAGTTTTTTATTCTTCAGGTGTCTAAAATTATATTGTTGTCTTGCTTTAACGCACTTTGAGTTGTGTCATAGAATTTTGACCTGTCCTATCATGTCTTGTTTTGACTTGTGCACAGTTCTATTGTATCATTACTTTTTAGAAAATGAAAACAGATGTCAGCCATCTTGTTCTTGTTTTGTCCTAGTTTACCAAACAAGATGACCTACAAAAAGCATTGTACTTTTTCCACTCTGGAGGTGATATTGACCGTCCTTTTTGTCGTCATGACGGCCGTCAGCGTCACTCTTATCGCCCTGAGGGTCACATCCTCCATCACGACTAGTAAGGACATTGTGCTAACCATAGGAAGGCCTTGTCTTTCACACCTAGGCCTTCTGCTTATGTGGAAATAAGCAATGTGTCGTTCGCGAACGAACCAGCTCTACTACGGCTCTTGAAGGAGAAATTTCCCATTTTATTTGTGAGGACTCGGGTGGAGGAGAGTTGATTTGACTCCTGCCGCGCGCCCGGTGCTTTTGGTTTGCTGGTATGCCACTCAGGAAGCCGGCAACGCAAACTGTGGAAGGGGGGTATGCGAAGGGCCGAGAAAAAAATCCTGTCTTTTGTAATAAAATCTAAGTTCAACAAGACAGTATAAACAGAGACAAAGAAGGACAATGATGGGTGGATAATACAAGAAAAAAAATTAAACCAGAGAGAAGGTCAGCCCAACCTGAATGTTATGATTGTCATTTTAGGCCCGACATAGTCTGAAATTCAGACAGGGCTTGGGCTCAGGCTTAAAATCTTACCTCTTGGCTAAAAGTGGCGGACAAAATCTTTTCCCGCTGGCGAAAGGCTTGGTCGCTTCGGAGTTGTCCGACCTTTCGCTCAGCTCGTTCTCTACAAATTTAACGGATGTTGGCGCAATCGCTTTGATAGATTACTGGCCCATAGCCGATCATAGTTTGTGAAACTGGTGACGTTTCCCAAGCACCGTTAACATTCGCTGACCCTCCAAATTGGAATCAGATTGGCTAAACCAACAGCTTTATCAAACTCAGGATATGTTGTGAAGGCCTCCAGGTAGATTTTTGAGCCTAGCAACAACTAATGGCTGAAACGTGTTTGGTTACATTCTGAAAGGGACAGTGTTTAATATTTTGTGCCTCCTAAAGGTACCAAAAACCCTTAATTCAGTAAAAAAAATCACATTCATTTGAATAATAGGCAAAATACATAAACTTATACCAATATTATTTTTTATAAATATTCATAGGTTAAGAAACTTGTATTTATTTTTGCATAGTGTAATCCATATTTAGTAGTCGCTGCCATGTTTGTCTCGGAATCTTGCTCCTACGCTGGGCTAATTTGGCACTGGTTTTCATTTGTATTAGACATCAGTGCCATCTTGCGGTCAAATATTACACAATATACCTTTATATTTGAGCATCTGTAGGTGGCGTAGCCAAGGAGAACCAATGCAAGGAACCTGAGGGACAATTTGGAATGATTTAGTAGGTATTGATGGACAAAATACAATCAACATTACATAAATCAGATATTTTGGGGGCCAGCAAAGAAGGCCCTGCATTCCCAAACTTGCCACCCCTGGTGCTAACATGTCGTTGCTCTGTAAAAAATATTTTCGTACCACAGTATCTTACAACATCACCGTTGTTAAGTTTGGCTAAGAAAATCCAGACGTGGACATGCGAGCCGAGTCAACAGCTTAATTGGGGTTGGAGGGATTTAAAAAATCATTTTATACGTGGTAGTTCTCCATTCCTTTATTTGTTTTGACGCCCTTGGAGGACGATGGCATGCTGAAACATAAGAATTATATTATTTTGACTTTAAGACTATTTATTTTTGTGCTAGGTCCTGACCCGACTCGGCCCCCCGTTTCAGAACCGTCTTTCCGTATCGGAGTAGGAAGGGCCGACTGCACCGGACCCATCGCCGAACTTCCTCTGGTCTATTGATTTGCAATGTTAACAAAACTTCCTGCTGTCCTTGGACCACGGTGGCTTAAGTGTTTGTGCGTTTGTAGATGGGCTACGCTAACCCCCAACAGACAGCTGCCGGGATTCACACCCGTTTGTTTAGTCGCGCTTTCATCATAGATGACAGCCGCCACAGAGTGGTCTTTGTTGCCGTGGATGTGGGAATGATCTCACAGAGGCTAAGGCTTGAGGTTCGCTCGTGTGTATGCGTCACTTTATGAACATGGTGTGGACCTGAGAGTGTTTCTTCTTGTGATAAGGTCCTGAAAGCCCTACAAGTGAAATATGGTAACCAGTACAGACAGGACAATGTGGTGCTTAGTGGAACGCACACTCACTCAGGTCCGGCTGGGTACTTTCAGTACACACTCTTTATGATCAGCAGCAAAGGTTACCTCAAGTCGTCTATTCAACCGCTCGTCAAAGGCATCGTCAAAGTAAGACCTAAATAGGCCCACGGCAGGCATAGATGTGGCCTGTTGTTCAAATATCAGCTTTAATTATCTTCCACTCGGTTCCAGAGTATCGACAGAGCCCACAACAGCGTGCGGCCAGGCCGCATTTACAAAAATCGTGGACGTGTGGGCGCCAGCAGCGTCAATCGAAGTCCTCACTCGTACCACAACAACCCACTGGATGAGCAAAACAGGTCAGCAGGTCTGACATGTCCCCAGACAGTGACGGTTTCCCCTTAAATCTTTGATCCCTTTCTAGGTACGAAAATAACGTGGACAAGGACATTGTGCTTTTAAAGTTCACAGATCCAGACGGAGATGGAATTGGTTTGCTCAGGTGACTATAGTGAAAAATTGCCCGCCTGCCACATGGCACAAGACAGGTCCAATTTAGCTCCTGAACTTGGTCCTCTTACAGCTGGTTTGCGGTGCATGCAGTCAGCATGAAGACAACCAATCTGCTGGTGAGCAGCGACAACATGGGCTATGCCGCGTATCTGATGGAGAACCACAAGAATCCCGGAGCGCTGCCTGGACAGGTATCACCATTGTTAAACTGCTCTCGATGGACAAGTATAGATCCCTTTGCGTGTTTGTAAACAAGTGTGTCATAGCCAAGCTATTTAGCCAGAATAACGGAAACCGTGTGCAACCAGCAAGATATTTTAACTTTATTTTAAAACACAAAACAAAAGAAACTTTCTCTTGGCCAGCGCTACACATAGATTGTGCGAGCAAAGTTGCAGAGCTTTTGTGTGTTTTGTGTCCATGTCAGGTAAGTAACAAGTTAAATAGAAACAAATGTAGCTTGTTTACAGTAGCTTAGTTCAAAGTAGACTTTTCCTTGGATTGCGCCAAACTTAAATATATTGTTAGTGATTGTGAGATCATTAATAATATAACATTTGCTCAATATTGATTAATTTCGACAATATGCTGTAATAATATATTACTGATTATTTATTATATACCATATACGTTATTATCATGTTAATAATGGTGTTATTGTTGTTATAATTATTATTATTATTGCTGTTGTAAAATATCTACGAGCTAGCACCAATAGTAACAGACTTGCATTCAGCAGTATAATAGCATCCATTGATAGACAACACTTACAATTCCCCAACACTTATCCTACCCCTACTTAAAAAGGCATTCCGGATTCAAGTAAATCTAAATCATACAGCCACGATAACTTACAAAAATGAGACACCGCAAATGCGGACGTTCCTTATGATGTCCTCGATTTATTTGAATGGCTACTGCAGTGCTTTTGAAAAGGACTGTTTCTTCTTGCAGACAATTTGTTTTCCTTGAAATTAAGATTTGTGCACCTATACACACAGCTCTGCATGTTGTTTTTTATAAACTATGACTTTGAAAATGAAACTCAACGTACATATCGTCTCTCGCTCTATTCAAACTTGTGTCCTACTTCCACTGTTTTGGGTCAACAATGCGCTCCCATCCTGTGGTGATCCACGGATGACGTTTGCTGCGGAGTGTTTTATTGTTCGCAGGTACTGGTCTTGGTGCTGATACCTGCTTTTTTAAAGATATATTTTTCTTTATACTAGCTGAAAATAGTGTTAGTTGCTTTCTAGTGGCCAATTAACAATCAGGAATTTGAATTTATTATCTAAATGCAATGTTAAAGAAAATATATTGTGATTTATAAGGTGTTTCTGTTAAAAAATGCAGAGGGAAGGAACTTTTATGTACCAAATATCACTACTCATGCGTTGGGTATTGGTATCAGTCTGAACTTGTGTTCTGGTGTGTGTATCAGGCAGCATTTGTGGCTGCTTTCTCTTCCAGTAACCTTGGCGACGTGAGTCCAAACATTCGAGGTCCTCACTGTGTCAACTCTGGATTAGCCTGTGACTACCTCAACAGCTCTTGTCCTGATGGAGGGGTAAACACATTCATACGCATACACACAAACACACATACTAGTGGTATTCCCAGAATTACTTATTTCTGTTAGGCATAGAATGTGTAGTGTTTCTCCCCACAATAATGAAAATATATTGCAAAATATTCCACGTGTTGGAGGACTCGCAAAATTTATTCTCAAAGTTGTCTGATTTGAATTGTTTTCTGTAGAGCTGTAACTTCACTAAAGAAACACAACACTTTCAAAATGTTGAATCCCATTAACACAACATGTAAGGCCAGCTTTGAAATAGACAGTGATTGTAGGGGACACTGATTGTAAACCGCTCATTTCTGCTTCGAAGTAGGGAGTTGTGGCTTTTCTTTTGTGTTTTTCGCTGCGTGTGTCACAGTTGGTATAATTTTGTCCGGCGAGCTCCTAGTTAGCGTCGGGACTGCTTTCCTATTTTGTTTACTCCCGGTAGGTGCATGTTGGCTGCCCACTGTTTGGTGTTTGGCTGGCTAGCCTGGATTAGCGGTGATTTTTCCATGTCCCTTGGTTTATTCCCGGCTGGCTTCTCATTTGTAACCGTTACTGATTTTCGTTGTTGGTTCCCAGTTTGCCTGGCTGCTCACCGCGTGGTTTTTGATCGGCAAGCCTGTCGTCAGCATCATTTTCTTGTGTCCCTTGGTTTATTTCCGTCCAGCTTTGCGTTTGTCGACACAGCCGTTGACGTTTTTTCTTGTTATTTCCGAGCTTGCCTGGCTGCTCACCGCGTGTTTTTTTAATCGGCTAGCCTACTGTTAGTGCCTGTTTTTTTGCTGTGTTCCTTGATTTGCTTATTACCGGCCAGTTTTGTATTTGTCAGCCTTGTGTTTTTCTGCCGACGCTGCGGCCGCCTTTTCGTTGATCGTCCCGGTTAGTCCCCTTTTGGCGTCTGCTCTCTGTGTGTTTTTTGCCTTTTTCTGCCATTACTGAATCCACCTGCGCAGAAACGGCTAGGCATTCGCCACAAAAACGATCAAAACTTCGCTTAAAACACACGTAATCTCTATGACTATTTAAAACGTAAAACAATATGGCATCTGGCTTGTTGGGGTTCTGGTGTTCCCGTTGTGACGCCACAGGTCAGGTTAGCAAATACAAGACAAGCTGTCTGCAAATCGCATTGGGACGGAAAATATTTGGATTATACCGATGACATATATATAGATTTTATACAAAACACATGTATTATTTCTTCATTTTATTGCATGTTTGCAAATTGGGATTACCTTTAAAGAGGAAGTTTGTTTGTCTTTCAGACAAAAGAGTGTCAAGCATTTGGACCTGGAGAAGACATGTTTGACAGCACCAGAATCATTGGACACAACATCTTCATGAAGGCCCGGGTGCGTGTTAGCATGACTTTGTATGTAAGCCTGTTTTGTTTTTCATGAAGATTCACGTTTGCAGGATCTTTATGCTAATGCAGTTGAGGAAGTGACAGGTTTTGTTCATTCAGCTCATCAGTGGGTCAACATGACAAATGTCTCCATTGACATCAATGACACACACACAGTAAGTGTGCACCAACACACACTAACACCTGCACAAACAAACACGTTTATACATAAATGACATATTAGCAGTGTTGGGTGTGTCACTGAAAAAACAGGAATTAGTTACAGTTGCTAGTTACCTTATTTAAAATGTAACTCAGTACCCACCAGATTACTGACTCCAAAAAGTGGATAAAGCATTACTCTGAAACTAACTAACTGCTTGAAAATAGCCACATAATAAAAAAAGAAGACAACGTGTACACCAACCTGTGGAACCGGTGACCCCTTTATTTTCCTTGTCTGGTGCAATCTTGAGAGTTTGCAAATGAACACTTTGCCGAGACACTCTATATCCGTTTTGTCTCTGGGCTTTGTTGAGGAATGGTATTTTCCTCAGTGTGTTTGTTGGTCCTGGATACTGGGAAGGCAGGTTTTTGAAATTGAGGCTAAAAACAAATGAGCAGTTCCTTTTAAAGGTTTTATTACAGAATTGATTATGATAAAGGAACAAACAGACAATGGCTGTAACAATCCACTTTAGCTAATGGTGATGTGTTTTACCATCCTTTTTGTAAAAAAAAAAGGGCAGTCCATAAGCTGATTGAAAATCTATGACAAGTCAAACATACAGTTGAATAGAGCACCATCCTGCTGATAACTGCCACGTCATCTCTGAGGATGTCATGGTTCGGCACCTGAACCCCCTCCCTTTCTCCAAGAGAGGGCAGCATTACCCCATTTCCCAGTCTTCCTCTCACTCTTCTGTCCAGGTGCTCCTAAGCAGGCAATTAGCCAACCCTTACTATCAATACTCCAGCCTCCCATTCTACTTTGCTGATTCGTTTTTGTTCCTGCTCAAGACTATCACACGCCAAGACGACAAGCTTCTCTTACCAAGACTTTCTTTTTCAGTTCCTTCCTCATCCTAAGACGTTCCTCACCAGCCATCTTCTTAAAAGTTCTCCAGAATCTCCTTTTGATGACTTTCACCATCCCAAGATTCCCTCTCAAGTTTTCCCTCCTGACCAGTAAAGCTCCCTTATCAATAGTAAATTCCTCTATTGTTTATTGAATAAAAAAAAAACCTTTTGGAGTTTGATTACATCCCCATTTTAATGTCTCATTGTGTCCTGCATTTGGGTCTGCCCGACATCCCATAACAAGGGAAGGTTTACTCAAGCCTCTCACCCTCAGTGTAGGAATCAATTGCAAAAGGACAAAAGCTGTACTTTACTTAGTTTGATATTCTCAGGAATGTGGTTGTTTAGGCATCTCCTCATAAACTGAAATTGATATTTCCTGTCTTTGTATAGTTCTCTCAAAGAAGTAAGATGATAGCGTAGATTTAAACATAACTGAAGTAACATAATTGCGACTGAATAAATCAAGACGTAAGAAATGAAGGAAGTGAATAATCATGACTAAATATGGGCAGTGACATATTTCAGTATTACAACTTTAAACCACTAGAAGATCTCCTTCTCCATTTCTGTCCAAGATGCTTCCTTTTTTTATCCAGGCATGGTGTATAGCCAAAATAATTTGACAATCAAAAAGACCAAAATTTTGCATACTTTTACCGTCATTTCTCTGCTTACGTTTGACCCATTGATTAAGTTGATTTGTTGTTTATTGTATTAGCCACGCCCCTTTCCCCACATGCTGCCTACTATTCACTACTGGTGACACGCAACCTAATATGCGCATGTTAGCTGACCCTGAAGAAGTATGACAGTTTTCTTTCTTGTCCTAGGTGTGTTCATTTAATTCCTGGTGAGTAGAACATTGTTAAAACCAGAGGTTGGTGATGAACTGCTTCTATAAAGTTTTTTATTGGCCGAAAATACTCCCGACATCATTGCAAGTCTATAAGCTATCAATTGAGTGTATCAGAGACATTTTAAAGCAAACTTCTTATACGTTTTCTGAGTCGTTCCAAAAGTCAAGAGCAAACTGCAACTGCAGTCTTTTGCTTTGTATTGTTAGCGCACTTTTGGGGTTATCAGCCAATTGTCAGAATTTGGGTTTGCACACTTTACTACACTTTACTGTAACATCAACAAAATTGTCAGTTTTTTTTTGTTCTTTCCAATACAATTTTGAAAATTCGCCCACACATCTCTTGCTCCTGTGGTATTGTGGTTGATCCTGTGACTTGTCATCCATCCATCCATCAATTCATTTTCTGCACCGCTTATCCTCAGAAGGGTTGCGGGGGAGCCAATCCCAGCTATCTTCGGGCAGTGGCCACCAGTTGCCAACCAATCGCAGGGCACACAGAGACAGACAAGTCACTCGCTCATTTACAACTAGGGACAATTTGGACCGGACAATTAACCTGAGTTGCATGTTTTTAGAATGTGGGAGGAAACCGGAGTGCCCGGAGAAAAACCCACGCAAGCACGGGGAGCACATGCAAACTCCGCATAGGAAGACTGGTAGCTGGATTTGATCCCATGACCTCAGAACTATGCCGCGGACGCGCTAACCATTCATCCGCCGTGCCGCCCTACTCTTGTGATTTTAGCTTGAACTTCTTGTAATGAGTTTAAAGTATTTGACATTGGTTTGAACTTCTAGTTTGCTCAAAAACATCCTTTTATTTCTTACGCTGATAAATTTTATGTACCATATTGTCACCCCCTTTTTGATTATTCTGTTTTATAGTTTTAAATTTGGATTAGATCTGAGTATGTATGGTATAGAGAATATCTGCATGAGGAGAAATTCCACATTCTCATACTGCTTGAGACGGCACTACCATAACTGTATTCACTTGCACTTTGAAGGTATGTAAAAACAGGCACATCCATTGTAATTGGCGTTCTGAGAGATGTACAGTATTTGGCAATATTATTGATGAATTACTCAACAGTCGGTAAACATTGCAATTATTACCTGCATTTAATGGTATTGCAGTGATGCCCCACATAGCACAAAACATATGAGTTACAAAGATTCATTAATAACACGTTACAGTACTCGTTACCAAAAAAAGTAATTGCATTCCTTTAATGTGTGCAGGCCAGTACATGCAAACCTGCGCTGGGCCACAGTTTTGCAGCAGGAACTACAGATGGTGGAGGAGACCTCAATTTCACACAAGGTTGCTCTAACACTCACAAACTCTCATTTTTATTCAACATTCTCACACTCATATTTACAAGTGCAAATATTATATGGGGTCTAATGTTTAGAACAGTGGTCTACAACGTGGTGCTTCCAGGCACCAGGTAGCCCCTTTTAGAACACTAGAATAGCTGGTGGACAGGTTCTGAAAACAACTCACCAATTAAGTCATTGGGATTTTCCAGGAAATGTGATTTACAACTGGCATGATGTTTCAGTGGTTGACTTAGCTTGTTTTTAACTCAATTTATAATCATCACAACCTGGTAATAACATAGTAACAACATAGTAATAATAAGTAGCAAATCAATAAAAATGAATGCTGCTCTCAGTTTAACAAAAGATGAATTACCCGTGCTTTAACCGAAATGTAAACTTTTTTGGGTGGGCTTGTTCTTATTTCTTATTTAGCGTTTGGTTTGAAACTAAATAGCATAGTTTTAGGTGGTTGTGCAAAACAACCCATGAAATAAGGTCAAATTAACCTTAATACCAAAAGTTTTGGGGAGGACAAGTCTGTGCTAAGTTTTTGGCTTCAACCTGTCATCCGTTTTTTCTTTTGTAGTACAATTTTTTTTAAGGATGTGAAGTTTGTTCAAGAAAGAAAGATGAACTAGACAAAAAAATACAAAATACTATGCTCTCGCAGGTGCCGTAGTGGGTGACCCATTTTGGGATGGGATCCGAGACGCCCTGCTTGGTGAGCCGTCCAATCAGACGCAAGAATGTCACTGGCCCAAACCAATCCTTTTCAGCACCGGTGAGGTGAGTCTAGCTTTTGTATCTTCACATGGGCTCCAATGCAACAGATTGTGTATATAACATGTCTATTGGTATATAGATGAAATGGCCGTTGCCGTGGCACCCAGAAATCATTGATGTTCAGATCATCACTGTCGGATCTTTAGCAGTTCTCGCTGTTCCTGGAGAGATGACGTAAAAACACACAAATGCACCTGCTCACAGAGTGTTGGGCACATTATTAAAAAAGAGTCATTAGTTACAGTTCTTAGTTACTTTATTTAAATCGTAATTCAGTAACCCCCTTGATAACCAACACCCAAAAGTACCACATTACTCTGAAAGTCACTATCATGTCACAATTTACTTTACATACTTGCATATAAGCCGACCGCCCTAAAACTGCTTGAAAGGGACAGTGTTTAATATTGAAGGGCTCCTAGTGGTACAAAAAACGACATTCAGTCGAAAAACATTGATTTGAATAACAGACAAAAATAGATAAGCTATCATACCATTGTTAACTTTTAATTAGGGTCGAGAAAACTGTATTCTTTTACATAGCCAAATCCATACAGTCGCTGCCATATTTGTCTGGCAAAAAAAATACAGTTTTTTTTTGTCTTTGGGTGATACCTGTAGCAGCAAGATGGCTGACTATTATGTCAGCTTCATCTAAGTGAGGCTAATGTTATGTATAATAAATGCATTTTTCTCTACCTATTAGTATTTGAAAACATGGACGTTTTTTTCATAGTACATGCATTTTTGCTTGGTTTTTAAACCAGTATCAATTATTTTTAATTCCTCCCACCAGAGGCGCTTAAAAATACACACTGTCTCTTTAGACTTAAACTATAACCCACGGGCCGCAATTGGCCGCCAGGCTGCAAGTTTAAGACCCCTGACCTAGAAACTTGCTTCCTTTTTTGACATACTCAGAAATTGTGGGCGGGTCGGTTTAAATCAATCAACGGGCCAGATCCGGCCCGCAGGCCTTATCTTTGAGATGCCTGCCCGGTGTACACCAACTGGTGAAAGCAGTGCAGCCTTCTTCTTTCTTGGCTTGTGCAATCTTAAGAGCTTGCAAACGAACTCTTCACCGAGACACACAATATCCATTTTGTTTCTCGGCTTTAAACCTATTCAAGAACTTCTTCTTCTTCATCCTTTTTCTGGGTACTCTCCAAGACAGTTCCTTTTTTTCTTCTGTCATGGTGTAATGCAAAAATAATTTAACAATACATTGTATTATACTCTGTGCTTGAGAATGCACCACCATAACTGTATTTAGTTGTACTTCGTGGGTATATTAAACACGCCGACCCCTTTTTATTGTTATTGGGGTATTGATGGTTACAGTATATGTAACTTTGAAAATGAAGTAATGGTGTTTAGTAATCACAAGACACTGTATACCGTGACCTTATTTTAATAAGTAGCAGAGTAACGCATCGTGATGTAACGACAGCTGAGTTACAAAATGATATCAATAACGCTTTACAGTAATACAGTTCTCATTAATGAGAAAAATACTTGCGGACTATCATTACTTACACTCCACACACATATGCATGCAAATAATGATGAGTATGTTTGTGTGGCAGCACCATGGCAGGTAGAAGGTTAAGAGAAGCTGTTCAACGGGTAAGTGTCAACATCACGCATACAGTGCCTGGCGAAAGTATTGAGCCCACAACCCCCCCGAATAAGGTTTAGATGGGACGGACAGGTTTTGCTAGGTTTGCGAGGGCTTTATGCACTCTCCATTTTGATATTATTGCTTTCACAGTGCCCCGGGAGATGTGTAAATGTTGCTCAATCATCTTTTATACCATTCCTGCTCTGAACTTTTTATTTGGTCTTTGGTCTTGATAATGCTGTCTGTTCTCCAGTGTCGCATTTCAGAGACCTCTAAGCCCATCACAGAGCAGGTGCATATAAACGAAGACTTTATTACAGACATTTGGACTCCTTTTGTCATTATTAGTCATTTAGGTTGACATTGGTTCATGCTTTCGCTAGGTACTTTACACACAGGCACATTTGTGGTTTGGCAACAAGTGTTGATGTTTGACAATTGTGTATGTGTGTGTCAGGAACTTCAGTCAACCAGGGCGTTCTCAAAGGTGGATGTGGTGATTGCTGGTCTGAGCAACGTATACACGCACTACATTACTACGTATGAGGAGTACCAGGTGTGCACACCAAAAACTCACACTTACATACCCGTGATGTGCAGTCAGGGGAGGCAGGCAAGGTTGTGCATAGCTGTCATCATGGAAATTAAACATTTAAAATATATGAAAAGGTTACATTTCTTCAGTGTTAAAGTTATATTTTGGGGTAGTACAAAACACAGTGCAGAAACACAGATTAGTTCAGTAATGGAGGTCTTTTTTGGAACAGGGTTAGGCACTGAGATGTCCGGTAGCAAGGCAACAATCGTGGTCCATTATGCAAGCGAGGGGTCCTTGTTGCGAAGGCAAAGAGTTTGTCAGGCGGTTCTGGAAGGGCAGGCAAGAATGCGGTGCACTGGAATAAAAAATAAGCTGAGACAAGAGTGCTTGGGACGTGACAAGATAAATAGCACAGAGCCAAAGGGACAGTCTGTGTAGCGTTATCGATATGACACTGATTCAAACCACCAGGACTACAGGTTATTGCGGCTTTAATTTCCTTCTTCGGATGGTGACAAAGGCATTGCCTTGTTAATCCTTCATCGTTAATGGGGACGAATGGAACACACAACTGACAAATCAGCCATAGCTTACTACAAGAGGCCCAGAATTGGAAGTAACTCTGGAAACCCGGAAGTAGTATTATTTGGCTTTCTCTTTTTTACTAAAAGCTCAAATAGCCTCTAAATATTTTTATTAAGACTTCTTAATTTACAACAGTTTTAGCTTTGTACTATATTTTAAACACATGAAATTATAACTACCTTATGGGCAACACGTTCCTCGCCAGGCCTCATAGGCCACAATAACTAAACGTTACAAGCACAGAGTATTAAAATATTGATGTGGAAGAGTCGTGATAGGAGGGAAATCAGTAAAAGTGAGTGCAGCTGTAAGAAGGAAAACTGAACTGAGTGGCAAAATTAGGTCAAGTTGAGAGAGACAGGAGAGAGATGGAAAAGGAAGAGACTCGGGACTCACAGAGACTCAGGAACCTAATTGGAGGAACATATTTATGTTTAAAATGTTTGGATTTTTTTTTTCAATATCTTGAATACCTGTAAGGCCTGCACTTATTTTGCTTTTCGGCGGAGGGAGATAATGAGCCCAAGGATCCTGATTTGGCACACACCTGTATCAGTATCAGCTCACTAACAGGAAGTCTAGCCATCCAGGACTTTTTTTTTAATCGCTGCATGGGCTGTTTTTCAGAATGTCTGTGTACGGGATTGATTTTTTGCTCGTTCCTGGGATTTTTGTTAGTGTGGCCTGAAAATACTAAAAGTTAGAATAGGACTGTTTCAAAAACAGTCCAAATGCTATCCCAAAAAGATGAAAAAAGGAGAGTTTATTAGTATGATCATGACTTAAAGCCAGAAGATTGTGGCAAGAGTAGCAACATTTTAAGTTGCGGACACTACCTTTAAGGTAAGACAATAAAAGTTCTATGTCGCAGTTTTTATATTGCTTTCTTGCTCAGCCAATCAAGTGATAAATAAGATGTTCATTTATTTGTTAATCTGACTGCCTCACCACAATTGAACCTCACTGCAAGTCACTGTCACAGACTATTGAAGTATCAAAATTGATAAAAATGATTGTTTATTTGGTGCAGGTTCAGAGGTATGAGGGTGCATCAACTATTTTTGGCCCACACACGCTGAATGCCTACATAATGAAATTTGTTGAGCTAGCACGTGCCATCGCTCAGGTGAGTTTCACTGCCATTTAATGTGTGTGTCAGATATTTCCTGTTTAGGTACTATGTCATTAAGGAGAAGGCTGGCTGTTGGAACAAGGCTTGGGTTTTAAATCTTTAGTCTTTTCCTTCTGATCTTTGTTCCTGGTTCTTGCGAGCACATTTGAGTGAGAGGAGCGACACGGTAAAGGCAGCTGCTAATTTCTGCAAACACATAGCACAGCACAAATCTGGGGACACACAGATGACAGGCAAAAAGTGCAAGTTGAGCTCAATGAATGATAACAGTCCTTGTTTTCGCCCCGCCCTCTTCTGCTAGGGCTTCGCCGTCGGTCGCTATCAAGTCACGGTGGAGGAGTTGCTGGTGGAGGGAGGCTTTTCTGTGTTTTTTTCTCGGACATTTTCCATTTCAGACGCTACATTGGTTTTGGTTAAAATAGAGAAATTTGGGTAAAGAGTGGACTGATCCACTACTTGGGAAAGAAGAATGTACTTGGATTGGATCAATACTATAGTCCTGGGATGGATACAACACTCCACCACCAATTTACTCAATGTGCAGCTTCTCTACATAGATTGCGAAGCCCCTTTCTCTCTCACCAGCGCCCTCTGCGACTCTAAATTTATGCCTGTGTGTGACTGACAGACACCTCTCCTTACCTGGCCTGCTGCTGCATCCTGCCTGTCAGACAGATGAGCGGGCCAAATCTATGTAGCCACCCTAGCAGAAAGTAAAAATGACAGAGGCAAACAGAGAGCCCAGCGCGGTGGGGACTTTTTTTCGATGACAGAAAAGCACAATTATAGGTGTCATTTTTGTGGTAGTGTGGTCTGCTACTGTGACAACACACATTTACATAAACACATAAAAAGTTCACCCTCTATAGAGCAATGAGCTGTAACCAAAAATGTAAACATGTTACTGCTCCTGAACCTGTAAATCAGTTGTCACTATGTCAATAAAGCAAATGAGAGATAACACATTTTTTGCATTACAGACTTTATATTCAAAATATTGTTTCGTAGAAGGTATTTAGTTCACTAGTTCTGTATTTTTTTCAAAATATTTTGAGCCAAGGCACATTTCTATCATTAAAAAAATCCAGCTGAAAACCACTATGTGAAAAAACGTTATATTAACAATATTAGCGTTTTTTTAACATTGAAAAATGACTTTACGTGATAAGGTCTTGAATAGGAATCAAATAAACACAAAGAATAAAGTATTTTATTATATTTTATATTTATGCTCACTCAATATGAAACATGGGTTTGTTAGGTTGATCACAGAGTTGACATCCTGGCAGGAATCCATGAAAGAGAGACACAAAGCCTCCACAGCTCTCAATTTTTCTCTCACTTGTCTCCAAGGACAAGGCCTCTTATGGTATTGAAGAGTAATACATGCTTACTCTGGCAGGCGCTAAACTGCACAGACACACAAAATGGATCATTTCTGACAGCATACCTGACAATATCCCACTGTGCACACCAGTATGCAGCGACACAGTGGTTTAAAACACTTCTCTTGTCAACATTGTTATACAGTGTTTGTATTTGTATTACATTGTTGCTTTTTTGGTTTGACTCTGAGTCTTTTGTTTTGAAACAGTTGTAATAGAAATATTATGTATCTATTTTTTTTAATACTGTTAAAGTTCGCTATGTAGTGATTTATAAAAAAATCAATAACATTTTGTGGCCGAATTATTCGTGCTGTGTTTATTGAAATGTAAACAAACTTAAATGGGCAGGGTTCCATTATTCAACAATCATGACGTTACCAGTCAAAAAGTAAAAGATTGCTTGGATCAATACCTAAATTTGACAGTATCGCCCACTGCTAGTGTTGAATAAATGAGAAAGCAGATTATGAGCCAGTCAGGAGTGCTGAATTGGGATTTTCGGTCCAAATGACAAAAAAACAAAAACAAAAAGTAGACGACAGAATGAATCATTCTCAAATCACTGTCATCATGCAGGATAAAGTCGGTTCGCTCCCATCAGGCCCACCTCCACCCTTTTTCGAGAAGAATCTTTTTAATCTGTTACCCATAGCCACGGTTGACAGAAAACCAGAAAACAGCAGTTTTGGCGAAGTCCTGCAGCAAGTCCTGCCGGTCTACAGACAGGTAAGCAGCACACATTCAGTCTTAATGTTTAAACCTGAGCTTAACTTTCGTCCTGGTGGCTGGACGGGTTTTACTTTCTAGGGTGATTTGGTGTCCGTCACTTTTGTGGCAGGGAACCCTAGACACTCGGGAGATGTGGTGAGAAAAAGCTTTTTCTTGTAATCCCTTGTTTTCCACGGGGGCTGCGTTCCAAAAAGGTCCTGCAATAATCAAAACTCTCGAATTAAAAACCTTTACTTATTTATTTATGAAATACTCGATTATACATTGAAACCAAAGAACAAACCCAATTTACAGTATTTTTCTAACAAATAAAAGTACTGGTCTTTATAAGCGTTTTTTTTTTAGTTCTTACAAATAACTTTTGTGCTGTCAAATTATCATTTTTAAAATACTCGTGCTGCTTTATTGCTCAACTGTATTTATTAAGGACGGAATCCACTTTACTTCACAGTTTACTTCAAGTTAAAAAATGATTTGCACATACATAATATAGGTTCGTCAAGCTGTTTTCCATATGTGTACAACTCAGACTGCAACATCATTGACGTGCAGGCAGACACAGGCAGAAAAGGGGCAGGGCGTCTGTTTAACCAGAATGCCGAACAAAATGCGTTATAAAAATCTGCCAAGTAGTGAAACCGCGATAAGTAGACCGTGATACTGCAAGGGATTACAGACGCTGTCCTACTTACGAACGAGAGGTTCCGGACGATCGTTCGTAAATTGAAGTTGTTCGTAAGTTGCTTCAGTGCTATATTTTGTATGGAATGTATGTTTAAGGTTTTTATAAATAACCTGTATTGTTTTGTCCTGAAAAATAAACATTTCTCAAAATAATATCCTCCATGAAGATAAATAAAGTTTAGTTTAACTTACTTTTGGGGGATGCACTTCAAGAGGTCTTCCCCTGTGGTAAAAAAGCGGCTGAAAAAAAGTGTTCCGACCATTTTCTCAACCGCATCAAGCTTTCTTATTCCACTTTCGTTTCAAAAGAAACTCTGGCCTTTTCTTTACACTTTAAACCAACCATATCGAATGGCTGCACGAGATATTAAACAATAAAAATGTCAAAGTTCCTAGCGCGCTGTAGTGTAGGCGTGGAATGTGAGGTGTGCATGAATGATGCGAGAGTTAAGTTTTGGAGAGAGTTCAGTTAGGGGTTTTTTTTTTATGAACGCGGAGCAATCCATTACCCACACAAAACGACTACATTGGTGGGAACGGTGGGATTACGAGCAGGTGAATGAGAGATGCTTATATAAGAACTAGGAAAAGGAAGCTGATTTTTTTACTTCCGGGTGAATGCTGGGTGACCTCTCACAGCGCCACTACTCGCCGGTAGCGGCGGAAAGAAGTAATTTCCTATACTCGGAAAAAGTTGCACACAATACAAAATCTAACTTACAGCAATGTCCGGATATTTTTCGACCACCTGAAAAAATGTTCGTACCTACCGTTTTACGTAAGTCGAATGGTCGTAACTAGGGGATCGACTTTACCTGTTTTTTTTCCTCCCATCTCCTTATTTCACGGTTCGTCTCCAGAGGGATCAATCCTTTGTTGCTGTGGAGATGCACGATGACTCAACCGACCGCTGGACGCTGGTCCACACCGACGCTTCATGGGAGACCCGGTGTGTAAGCGCGTAGCTGTTTTAGCCCGACATTTACGATGGCTGATCAAACGTACGCGTTGCAGGTTCCACTGGCTAAAAGGTTCTGAGCGGCAGAGCAACGCCACGGTAGAGTGGTATATTCCGAAGAATGCCGTGCCTGCATCCTACAGGATCAAGCATTTTGGACATTATAAAACCATGAAGGGCCTGCGACCGGTCATCACACCCTACCATGGCACGTCCGACGTCTTTCGGGTCATTGGCAGTTTTTATGCCAAGTGACCAATTATGAAATGCACTAGAATTTTTGATTTGAATGAACATATTTACATCTAAATAAATAATAAGATCCAGAAATGAAGTGTATTACTTCTCCAACATTCTAGAATTACAAGGAATTTTATAGTCCTACCCCTAATGTTCAAATAAAAAACATTCACATTAAACGACATAAAAAGAATAATATATTGTAATTTCCGGACTATAAGGCGCCCCCAAAAAGCCCCATTTTGGTCAGGATTAAAACGTGCGGCCTATATTCTAGTGCGCCTTATATGCGGACACAACTGGAAATGCATTACCATTTTTGTTCAGTTCTTGTATAGTCGTTAATGAAACACACTATTTTTAGTCACGGAACCAGATATGATGGAGTAGAGAGAATGTTGGTTCACGTTTTGTCAGCTCAAACTAAGCATTGTAAGTGACAAACGTATTGGATACGTGCGACCATGCCTTTATTTATATATTTCAGGACAACCGAATTACTTCCCACAATGCCCTCATTGTAATTCTGTTCAGAATCTTGCGCTCGTCCTAATGACTTTGCTTGTCGGCTGTACCACTGACCGGTTAAATGCCTGATAATATTCTCACCACCTGGCCCAAAAAAAACATTAACAATTTGGTACTGTGACTAAAAATAGTGTGATGATGAGATGATACCTATTTTCATGAAATTTCTGTACGCCTAGCGGCCCAGGGGATAATATCTGATGCACATCACTGTGATCCAGGTTCGATTACCTTTGCATCCAATGTCATGCAATTGTAAGCGTCAGGCGGCAGGTCCAGAATTGGATGATCTTGGAACGAGGAAGGAACTGAAGAAGAAAGTCTTAGGAAGAGAAGTTTGTTGTCTTGGCAAGTGAATGTCCATTATCCATCCATCCATTATCTGCACCGCTTATCCTCGGTAGGGTCACGGGCGGTGCTGGACCCGATCCCAGCCATCTACGGGCAGTGGGCAGGGGACACTCGGAACTGGTTGCCAGCCAGTCGCAGGGCACACAGGGACAGACAACTCGCTTGCTCATTCACACCTAGGGACAATTTAGACGGGCCAATTAACCTGACATGGATGTTTTTGGAATGTGGGAGGAAACCGGAGTGCCCGGGGGAAACCAAGCAAGCACGGGGAGAACATACTCCGCACAGGAAGGTTGGTAGCTGGATTTGAACCCATGACCTCAGAACTGTGCCGCACACGCGGTAACCACTTTACCGCCGTGCTGCCCTGGCTAGTGAATGTCTTGAACAGTAAACAAAATGAAATAGCAACGAGAAATGGGAGCCTGGAGTATTTATGCTAGAGGTGGCAAACTGTCTTATTGAGAGCACCTGGACAGAGGAATTGTGAAGGTGACTGAAAGAGGGGCCATATCAGGAGAGGGCTGGCGCTAAACCATGACATGTAGCTAGTCATTTAATGCACCGCAAGCGCAGAGGGCAGATGGTTGCTTCGCTTAGGAGAGCTGTGGTTTCGTCAACCAGATGTTTATTTTAGGGTCATCTTTTCCAAGATAGGGAGCTATTGTGCCTGAAGTAAGTTTCATTTTTAATTGTGAAAGGGCTTAAATAGGATATTTCTCCTTTAAGGCATACTTTATTCGATAATACTGCGTAAAATAATCACAAAATAAAAGGTCCGTCAAGATTTATGTAAAAACAACATTAAAATGATTGATCCATGGATTTATGATGTAGAGCAGGGATGCCAAACTAAATCGGCTCCTGGGCCAGATCCAGACTTTCTGTTTCCAGACAGACCGGGTCATTAAAAGAATGTCAGCTCCAAATGTTTACTTTGTTTTTCAGTATCATACTGTATCATTAAGACTACATTAGTAAGCTACCCTACATATATTAATCACAGATGACAATGGATCTTTTCAAAACACATTTACATAGCTGACAATACTGCCACTTAACGCGTTAGACTACGGCTTTTCGGCTGTAAAAAATACCCACTACTTTTTTGAAAAACAAATTTAAACAACAACAACAAATCTCGAGTCAAAACTAGTATTTTGGTTTACGGTTGCTTTATTTTACAGCTACCGGCCTTCCTGTGTGGAGTATGCATGTTCTCCTCATCCCTGCGTGGGTTTCCTCTGACCACTGTGGTTTCCTCCCACATTCCAAAAACACGCATGTCCGGTTATTCGGCCGGTCCTAACTAACCCCAGAGTGTTAATGAGGGAGTGAATTGTATGTCTCTGTGTGCCCTGTAATTGGCTGGCAACCAGGGTGTCTCCTGCCCATTGCCAAAGTCGGCTGGGATGGCTTCCAGCACCCCTGCGACCCAACTAAAGATAAGCGGCTCCGAAAATGGATGGATGGATGCAGTTTTACACCTGTACCAACTCACCACGCTATGCAAACTCAACACTGCCATCTGGGGCCGGAGAGAGCATTTTGTTTGCATTTATTTATAGAATTATAACTTAACCAGAGGTGTTTTGTGATTCTTCTGTTTTGCGATGTTTATGTTTTTCCAAAATGTTTTGCTGGTTTTTGTTGTTGTATTGGTTGCCAGGAGCGTAAGACAGCCACACAACTGTTTAATATTTATTCATTGCATCATCATAAAAATAATACTACAGTAGTGAAATGACAATAGAAACACAAACACTCGTGACATAAGATCTGGACGTGTAGGCCTAATGTTTTGCTTTTAAAAGTCCGAATCCCATCCTGAGTTGTCGTCCGGAGGCGGTTCATCGCTGTCGGCTGGATATTGGTCAAAGTTGCTGGTGTCGGTAGCAGATGACACCTGAAACCAGACAACTCAGGTAGTGCTAACATAAGCATCATTGTTGCTAGCGGTGCAATTTATTAACTTATGTGTATGGACCAATACTGCCTCTTGGACCTGATGTGCGCCATCATTTAAAACAATGGTTCCCAAAATTTTGCAGGCTGGCTGGCGCCG
This sequence comes from Urocampus carinirostris, assembly GCF_059441175.1. NCBI lineage: Eukaryota > Metazoa > Chordata > Actinopteri > Syngnathiformes > Syngnathidae > Urocampus > Urocampus carinirostris. The sequence continues at coordinate 6,090,326 of NC_142367.1, read as the reverse complement.
CCTTGGCTACCCGGTGAATTCCTAGCGCCTAACTGTTTACGGAGTCCGCCATGACACTTAATGAGCTCACACCGTGGGTGTGGCATATTGTGGTGCTTGCAAACTTAGAATAGCGTTTATTGGCTTGTGTCGTTATTAAAACTTGCCTCTGATTGGTCGTCGCTTTTAGAACTCGAACAGTAACACTTGTGGTTGGCCAAAACTCCATCACTCACTACAAACCTTGAAAAAACCGCAGTGCTTTGCGGTTTCACAACTGCACATGATGTCGATTCGATTTTGGTTAATCGTGCAGCCCTAACGTGTTGTGTACAAATCGTCAACCAAACGTTCAAACTTCTGACTACGACTTCGGACTGCCGCCCCCTTACCACCCCCCATTTAACTGTTAGAGTTTGGATTGTATTGTGAGTTGCAGTTGTCGAGGGACTTCCTGTTTTGTTTGCTCCAGGTTGGCGCTCGTTGGCTGCCCATCGTGTGTTGTTTGGCCGGCTAGCCTGACGTAAGTCCTGGTTTTGCCATCTCCCTTGGTTTATTCCCGCCCAGTTTCGCGTTTATCGCCGTGTTTTTTTTTTTTGCCAGCTAGACCCTTTTTGACCATTTTCCCTTTGTTGTGTCATTACTGCATCAACCTACGACATAACACCTAACCATTCTCCACAAAAACTTTGCTAAAACACTTAGCAAGTCATGTTTATTTGTATAGCCCTTAATCACAAAGAGTTTTAAAGGGCCGCTACTTGTAACCTCTTCAACTAATTAACACGTAAACCAATATAGACTCGCTAGCTAGTGTGCCGTTGTTCCTCCGATGACGTCACAGCTCAGGATGACAAAGAAAAGACAGGCTGTCTTCAAAAGGAATCATCTCGGAAATAATTGGAAATACAGTATACCGACAAATTATTTATCGGTTTTATGCGAAACACAAATACTATTGTTTAAGAATTTGTGTTTTCCTTTAAATTTTAGCAAGCAACCTGACTGCCACTCACCACAGGTGTGATGGGAGGGGCTAAAGTTCCTCTCTCCAGGCTTTCCCAATCGAAACCTGTAAACCACCTGTGGTCACAAACATGTACAAGGCCTTTGTCAATGGGTTGTGTATATTTTGAGGAGGACCAAAATGTATCTCGAGCTGCCCTCACAGGTGTTTTCGGATGTCCTCGCCATATTTCGAGGTCCCAAGCCTTTCCCTGGGCTCGTCCCTGCCAACAGAGAAGATCCATTTGCCTTTGGAGGCACCATGTTGAGGACTGCGTTATTTCTGACTTCACTCACCTGCACAACCTCCGAATAAGATCAGCAGCATCCTGGCCGATTTTTTCGGGGAACTCCAATGTCTCAAAACCGCACAAGACCGCTGCATATGTCTGCGCCGAGTCCGCCCCGCGGAACGGTGGGCTGCAAGCCACAAGTACAACATTAACATTGAGTGGAATAATGAGACGGAAAACACGAAGGGAACTAGAATGGCTAGAATGGGGTCCGCGACCTGGTGCTCCTAGAGGACAGCTGAGGTGCCCGCGGACCTCTTTTGAAAATACCCCACCAGTGCTGAGTCATTCAAAATTTTCTATAGAATGATTTTTTTTTTTGTGGTTTACTAAGTCAAATTAACCCTACTTCCTACTCATCTCTCTTCTTCTATTCTTTTCTCTTTCCATCTCTTCTTCTTTCTTTCTTTTGTACTTCCTTCCTTTCTTTATTTTTCTCTTTCCTTTTCTCCTCCTCTCTCCTTTTTTTCTCCATATCTCTCTTTATCTTCATCTCTTTTTGTCTCCATGTCTCTTTATCTTCATCTGCTTCTCTTTCTCCCTTTCTTTCTTTCTTTCTTTCTTTCTTTCTTTCTGTCTGTCTGTCTGTCTGTCTGTCTGTCTGTCTGTCTGTCTGTCTGTCTGTCTGTCTGTCTGTCTGTCTGTCTGTCTGTCTGTCTGTCTGTCTGTCTTTCTTTCTGTCTTTTCTCTCTCTTCTTTCTACTTCCAAGAATGAACCTGGTAATAACATAGTAACAACATAGTAGGTAGTACAAGATAAGTTATTATTTCAGAAACGTATATAAAACTGGGTGCCCATAGCACCAATAAGTAGCAAAAAGTAGCTCTCAGCTTGAAAAACATTGGATACCCAGGTTAAGATGCAAAACCATTTTTTGGCCACATTTCTCATTTTGTCAGGGTCATTCACATCTAGTGGGACCTACCTGATAGCTTGTAAAACATTGTGATCCTGGCCAAACTTGTTCTGGCCTGAGACTAGAATGTCTTTCTTGGAAAGCTGCTGAGTCAGCAAAACCAAATATGCCAAGACAGCTGCGATAACCTATGTGACTGCCTATAAAAGATGGTGTTGATATTCAAGCTTGTTCTGGCCTGGAAGAGTGTAATGTATTTCTGGAAAAAAATACCCCACCAGCAAAACCAAAAGTGGTGAGTAGAGTTTTTTGAAGTATTTTTTCACATATAGGTTAACCCTTCCAACTGTAAGACATTGTGTTGGATTTGAATGTTTTTGGCCTGGAATAGAGGAAAGTCTTTCTGGACAAACCCCTGATTCAGCAAAACCAAAAGTGCTGAGTTACCTTTTTTGGTGTCATTTTCACATCTAGAGTTACCTACCTGATTGCTTGGAAAATATTGTGATCCTGGCCAAACTTGTTCTGTCTCGGGAGAATAGAATGTCTGCTGAGTTAGCCAAATCAACAATCGTGAGTCGTCTTTTTGGGGGGGCAGTTTTCACATCTAGGGCAGCTGCTGTAGATAGTATATTTTTTCATATATTTTACAGAAATGACCAATTAAGTCGTGTTTTTTGTCAATCGTTTGTGGTGTGGGGTGTCACACTCACAGAAATTTGTTTGTATGTTTCAGTTTTGCTTTGGAATAAAGTGGAGCTAGAACGCTAATTTCACTCAGCACTTTCTCCAGCTCGGTGGCCTTGGGGGTAGGGCGCCTGCCCCAAGACTGGGAGGTTGCAGGTTCAAGCCTCGGCCGAGTCATACCTAAGACTTATAACATTGCCTCCCTGCATGGCGCCCGGCATTTAGGGGTTGGAATCGGGGGGTTTGGTCACTTAATGACTCCCAACACACCAGTTGGGTTGAGCGAGGGGGCTGGGAATCCCCCCTCCTTGGTATCAATCTCCCAAAAAGAGTCAGACTGTTCTTGACTCTAGCATTAGGGGGATATGGCTGTATAATATAATAATACACACACACATATATATATATATATATATATATATATATATATATATATATATATATATATATATATATACTGGACTGTCTCAGAAAATTAGAATATTGTGATAAAGTTCTTTATTTTCTGTAATGCAATTAAAAAATCAAAAATGTCATACATTCTGGATTCATTACACATCAACTGAACTATTTCAAGCCTTTTATTATTTGAATATTGCTGAATTTGGCTTACAGCTTAAGAAAACTCAAAAATCCTATCTCAAAATATTAGAATATCATGAAAAAGTATACAAGTAGGCTATTCAACTAATCACCTGAATCATCTAATTAACTCGAAACACCTTGCGAGGGTTTCCTGAGCCTTAAAAACACTCAGCTTGGTTCAGTAAACTAAATCACAAGTATGGGGAAGACTGCTGATCTGTCTGCTGTCCAGAGGACCATCATTGATACCCTCCATCAGGAGGGTAAGACACAAAAAGAAATTTCTCAAAGAGCAGGCTGTTCACAGAGTGCAGTTTCAAAGCATATCCACAAAAAGCCTGTTGGGAGGGAAAAATGTGGCCGGAAACGCTGCACAACCAAGAGAGATAACCGCAGCCTTAACAAAATTGTGAAGAAGAGCCGCTTCCAGAATTTGGGGGAGCTTCAAAGACAGTGGGCTGAAGCTGGAGTCCAGGTATCAAAAGCCACAGTTCACAGACGTGTCCGGGAAATGGGCTACAATAGCCGTATTCCCATGGTCAAGCCACTTCTGAACTCAAGACAACGGAAGAAGCGTCTGACTTGGGCTATGGAGAAGAAGCACTGGACAGTTGCAGAGTGGTCCAAAGTCCTCTTTTCAGACGAAAGCAAGTTTTGCATTTCATTTGGAAGTCAAGGCGCCAGAGTCTGGAGAAAGGCTGGAGAGGAGCAAAATCCAAGTTGCTTGAAATCCAGTGTGAAGTTCCCACAGTCAGCAATGGTTTGGGGAGCCATGTCAGCTGCTGGTGTTGGTCCACTGTGTTTCATCAAGTCCAGAGTAAATGCAACTGTGTACCAAGAGATTTTAGAGCACTACATGCTTCCATCTGCTGAAAAGCTCTATGGAGATGAGGATTTCATTTTCCAGCATGATCTGGCACCTGCCCACAGTGCCAAAACCACCAGTAACTGGTGCACTGACCATGGCATCACTGTCCTTGATTGGCCTGCTAATTCCCCTGACCTGAACCCCATTGAGAATTTGTGGGGTATAGTTAAGAAGAAGATGAAAGACACCAGACCTACAAATGCAAATGAGCTGAAGGCCGCTATCGAAGCATCCTGGGCATCAATAACACCTCAGCAATGCCACAGGCTGATTGCCTCCATGCCACGCCGGATTGATGCAGTAATCCGTGCAAAAGGATTCCCAACCAAGTACTGAGTGCATCAATGGACATTTTCAAATGTTTGATTTAGTTTTGCTGTTATAAAATTATGTTTTTACTTGGTCTGAGGAAGTATTGTAATATTTTGAGATAGGATTTTTGAGTTTTTTTCAGCTGTAAGGCAAAATCAGCAATATTCAAATGATAAAAGGCTTGAAATAGTTCAGTTGATGTGTAATGAATCCAGAATGTATGACATTTTTGTTTTTTAATTGCATTACAGAAAAAAAAGAACTTTATCACAATATTCTAATTTTCTGAGACAGTCCAGTATATATATACTTTTTCTAAGAGGCTTCTGCTAAGATTGTGTTTTTTATTTTTATTTTTTACAAGCGGATGATTGGGAGGGTATCGGCTGTGACTTCGGATGCACACAAGGCCCTTCCCACTGATTTCCCCAGTTTTGCCGCGGCACCTTGAGTTACTTTCTACCTACTTTGTGTAACTTTGATTAAGACTCTTTCCGGACTGCGTCTGCAGCTGTCGATCTTATTCAACTAGTGCAGCAGCTCATTTTATTAAATTGGCATTAATGTGAACATAGGTGTGCGACAAAAAAACCCTCAAAACAAAACTCATTGTATTGTACTGACTAAAATTCAGAAGCCTGTACAATCACAGCAGCCTGAGCCATGCTGAGCCAAGCAACTAATCTTAAGCTCTCTCATCCCTTGCACACATGACAAAGTGATAGAGACGAGAGGATGTATTACTCCATTCATCCATCCATTATCTGCACCGCTTATCCTCAGTAGGGTCGCTGGGGTGGTACTGCCCATTCCAGCTAGCTTCGAGCAGTGGGCAGGGGACACCCAGAACTGGTTGCCAGCCAATCGCAGGGCACACAGGGACAGACAATTCGCTCGCTCATTCACACCTAGGGACAATTTGGACCGGCTTATTAACCTGACATGCTTGTCTTTGGAATGTGGGAGGAAACAGGAGTGCCCGGAGGAAACCCACGCAAGCACGGGGAGAACATGCAAACTCCACACAGGAGGTGCGATCTCATGACCTCAGAACTGTGCCGCATACGCGCTAACCACTGCCCCGCCGTGCTGCCTTGTATTACTCTTATTACATAAAAAACATTATGCATGAAAGCTTGGAATCTTTCTAACAAGTAGTTTCAACTGATTGACTTTTTTTGGGGGTAGAAGTTGACTAATAATCGGGTATATTTTTACCGGTTGAGACAAAAACTGTGACATCATATTAGTCTGTTATCAGATTGATAACTGTCAGCCCGATAATTTTCATGTATCCCTCCTTAGTTAGTGCCGGGATGTATAATGAATTTTTTACTTTTATGTATGAGCTTAAAATCAGCATGTGTGCAGGCTGGTGTGGTTGGCAGACCTCTGAATTTAAGGTGGTACAGTACATTAAGTTTTGTTTCAAGAATGTTTTTGTCGCACTATTGTGTATATGTGAATGAGAATTTGATATGGAATGCTAAGCTAGTTGATTAACATTGACAACTGCAGACACAGTCTGCAAATGAGTGTCTTAATTGCTACACAGTGTGTGTTACTTTTCTGACGTTTACCCGCTTCATTGAATTTCTTCACTTTGACATTGAGAGCAATGGGCAGAAATCACATCGCGTCATCACCCACCATTGTCTCTCGCGATGCTTTGTTTTAATTAAACAGCCAGATCCCTGGTCCACACCAGTTTTAATCCAGCTGTTAGGCGCCCTCTTGTTGTAATGCCAATTGAATTATTATCTACTGCTTTGCTAATTGATTGAGATTGACAGCTCTGGACACAGTTCACAAACCAATGTCTTAATCACGGCACAACGTGTGACTTTTCTGTACTAGACATTTCCCCGCTGATGTTTTAAAACTATAAGAAGTGGACGTTAATGACTTCATTATTTTAACAAAATTGAGTTACTTCCTTAAAGCCCCGTTGTGTAATATTTGACCACCGTATTGTCTAGAGCAGAAACCAGTGCCTCAGAGCACAGCGTAGCAGGAAGTTGCAAGACAAACATGGCGCCGACCTTATGAAGAGATTCTACCATTTACAAAAAAGCAAATCTCTCGAGCTATGATTTTTTTGTACAAAAAAGATAACATTGATAAGATGGTTCAGGTATTTTTTGCAATGTTTTTTATACTTAATGAATGTTTTTTTGTACGCACTAAATATTACAAACTGTCCCTTTAAACGTACGCATGCGGCTTTTAATTACCAGAATTTACGGTAATGTGGTTACGCTGAATATTTGGGAAAAATCTCCCAACCCTAAAAGAAAAATAAGCTCTTACCTTCCAGTGAGAAGTTCAAATGTGAACACGCCAAGAGCCCAAATATCAGCAGATGTGCAGTGACCTTTGTTGAGGATGACCTCAGGGGCCATGTACTCAGGAGTGCCACAAAAAGTCCACGTCTTGTCTGTCTCGTCCCTTTTCGTCTTGCCTTTTCTCCCGACGCCGATTTTCTTCGCAAAACCAAAGTCCACCTGTGCCCAGCGCCATTTCTAGTCAGTGATCTGCATTGTGATGATGCAGATGACATCATACGCACCAGCTTGGCGTAACCACGGGTGTCTAAGAGAACGTTTTCGGGCTTGATGTCCCTGTAGACGATCTTTCGGGTGTGGAGGTAGGACAAGGCCTGTAGCACGCACGCCACGTAGAAGCGACTACTGGCGTCCTCAAAACTGCCCCTGCCCAAGCGACAACAGGACTGTTTATAACAAGTAAGAAAACGCACATTCTTTGCTTTTATCAGGGTTGGTAGGGTTACATTCAAAATGTAATCTGATACAGTTACTGTTTAAAAATGTCATCAGTAACGTCATCCGAACACCATAATATCAAAGTAATGAAACAAATACTTTTGATTACTTTTGGATTACTCCAATACCAAATATGCTGACAGAAAGACTGAAAAGGAACCATGTAACCTTGAAAAAAATAGAGGAATTTATCAGGTAGTTGCTTGTAGTCCAGCAAAAAAGTGCTGCTTACATTTTAACCACGTATAGTTTATTGTCAGAATTGGAACAGATGGTAGACCCAGATGCGTAACGTTTCACACAAAAGCTGATTGGGATATCGAGGAAGTCAGGTGCAAGGAAACAAAGGCCAGCGATCCGGTGATTGCTGGACAGGAGGAGCAAGCAGCTCCTGGGATCGGAGCGTGATCGGAATGCGGAAGTGAGTGGATTCGCATGGTCAGGGGCAAAACGGGTCGGTAGCCGGAGCGGGAGATCAGAGCGTTGTCGATGGGCAAAAACAGGTAAATAGCCGGAGACGATCGGGAAATAAGGAACCGACGGGTAGGATACGGATGAAGAAGGGATAGACGGGAGCCAGAGTAAAAGTGCTTGCCTTGCGTATGCTGAAGTTTGCTGATGGACTGACAAGGAGTGACTGGAGTGCTGAGTTTAAATAGGAGGTAAATCAATCAGGCAACGAGCAGCAGCTGGCGCCAAACGAGCGGGCACAGGTGAGGGCAATGAGCAATCATGACAGTTTATTAAGCAAAAACAAAACTTTCTATTTCACATGGCAGATAAAATATGCGTCGTTTTGGTTCAGATTAAAAGCACATCAAGACCAATATGGTTCCAAACACAGAAAGTGTTCAGCTTCTAAATTTCCAGTACACTCTGGGGCTTCTTGTCATCTCTTCTGTCTTTGTAGTGTCAGTAGTTAAAATTTGGGCAGACCTGCAGGTGGAGAAGGGTGCCTGAGAGTGAGCGTGCATGGAATGAATAAGACCGCAAAAGGGAGAGGAGAGAATAGACATGGCCAATGTAAACAAAGCTATTGCGAACAAGGAAAAGAATACAAAGAGTTTAAACTAACACACGCCGTACTTCAATATTGATCTCTGTACTGTGCAACATAAAAATGTTTTTAAATAAGAATGAAATCTTGTGAAGTAATCTTTTTTTTTTTTTTTACAAAACCTGATTACCTCTTTCTGTATTTCGAACGGAATACAATCACATTTTTTGTATTCTGATTCTTGACACATAATTTTGTACCCAAGAGGCCGAATAGCCCACAACCAGCGAGTTACAAAGGAACACGATCCTGGATCACAATTCCTTTTCTTGGTACTGAAATGTTGACAAAATTTAATGACTGTACTGTTGTTACTACATGGTGCATTACAGCGTTATATTAGCTACTGATTTTATGCATATCATTGCTAAATTCTCCTGCGTCACTAATGTTATCACATAAAACTGACAATCATGTGTAGAAGATGTCTAGTTTATATTTGACTACAAAATACAACTGAGTTCAGTTCTGTCGGCGCTTCCTTAAGCACAGAAACACTGAGGACACTGAAAACCTCCTCATGGAGATTTTCTCCCTACTGGACATACTTACATCTACACCGAATATGTATCCAGTAACTCATTTAGTATAAGGAAAATATTGAAAATGCGTTCAGCTTATATGCGCATATTTGATTGTGTGTCACCAATACTGAACTGTAGGCAGCGCATGGGGAGGGGGCCGTGGCTCATACAGGAACAACAAACGAACAGGCCAAACGCAAATGGTCTGCATTTATATAGCGCTTGTCAAGTCAATGAGGACCTCCCAAAGCGCTTCTTTACAATGTGCTTCACACTTTTCCCTTTTACACCCTACCTAACCGATAGCAGCGTCAGCCATGCAAGGCAACTACCTGCTATTGGGAGCATTAGGGATTCAGTGACTTGTCCAAGGACATTTTGAAATATAACATGGATCAGTCGGGAATCGAACCTGCGACCTCTTGATCCGAAGTTGAGCGCTCTTTCTCCTGAGCTAATGCTGCCCAAACGTGAATACACATTATACGGTAAAAGTGTGCTGAATTTTGTTGTTTTACAAAATCATTTTTAATACACCATGTCTGAAGAAAGAAGGAAACGTCTTGGACAGTATCCTGAAATGGAGCAAGTGTCACGGTTGCCATGGCGCCCAGTTGGTCCCAGCCAGGTGGCGCCGGGTTCTGTAGCGGTTGCCACGGCGCCCAATTGGCCCCGCCGATGGACGCTGAGACGCGTTGACTGATTGCTCCTTGGTAGTACTTAAACGCGGTCCTTTAAGCCGTTAGTTGTCTGAGCGTCTGTGAAACTTCTGCAAGACTCCTGTTAAACTCTGTGAAATGCCTAGTCTGTGAATTTGCCTGCGTTCGATCCTGTTTTATTTTTGGCCTGATGTGTTTGATTTTTACCACTCTTTTGTTCGGATTTCAATCCACTTCTGCGACCATCAATCCGCGGATCGAGTGTGCGCGCATTCCTCCTCTCCCTAATAAATTGTGAGTATGTTACGCTATTAGGTTCACAATCCTGTTTCCTGCCCTGGTTCGTGACAAAAAGAGATCTTCAAGTGGTTTGAAGCCCAGAGACAAAACAGATATGGAGTGTTTTCAGCTAAGTGTTCCAAGAAGCCAAGAAGTATGGACAGTGTACTGCTTCCACAGGTTGGTGTACACATTCTCTTCTATTTCTTTCATCATGTGGCCATTTTAAAGCAGTTTTAGGGGGTCGGCTTCAATGCACGTATTGACATTAATTCGTACTTTACTTTCAGGGTACATTTTTGGTGCCAGTCATATGTGGGATAACTGAATTACTTTTTAAATAAAGTAACTAGTGACATTAACTAATGCCTGTTTTACTGTCTTTTTCAGTAAGGCGCCTCAACACTGGTCACAACATCGTCAGTGGGAAATTGTGGCTCAATAGATATGTCTCAAAGGATTTGATATCTGTTTCTGTACCTGTTTCTGAGGAGAGTCCACAGCTCACCGCCAAGACACGCCTCCATCAGCATGTATACATACTTGCTGTCCTTAAAGGTGCGGTACAGCCTTTACACAAAAGCAAACCGAAATCAGTAAAGGTATTTCATTTGGGGGAGATGCTCTGGCGGCAATGGCGCTACCTGACCACAAATCGGCAGCGGGTCTGACTCATGAGGGTCTTTTCCGAGCGTACCTGTTCCTGCTGCGCCCCCAAAACCAACTGCCGCTTCTTTAGAACTTTCATGGCATACGTCTTTGTCTGCTCTCTCTTTAGCTGCACCTAATTGCCAAGGCCTCTGTCAAATTCAAAACCCGAAACTTAAAAAGTTTGCGCCATCTGATTAGCCGTACCAGCTGAACGCGTCCAAATCCTCCGACTCCGAGAGTCTGGATCACATTGAAGTCACTGAGCTGGAGATTGGACAAGAAAACGCTTTGGTCCTCCTCGGAACTGACAAAATTAAAGATAATAAGTCTGAAATGTTTTGATGGAGTCCCGAAGAATTGCAGAGTCCATTCTGGCGTTACCTGCGGTGTTTGACCACGTGGAAGAATGGAAAAGTCCTGGATGTCTTCACCGAATAGGATATCGCGGAACGGACAATGGGACGTGTACTGGGCAACAAAAACAAGTCGCGCATCTTAACAAACCTCTGCAGGCCAAAGGGTCAACTTTGTATTCAAAGATCACAAGAGTGTGTCAAAGAGACTAAGCTTTAGGTTGACTGGCCCACATGTCGTTCACAACTTCCAGTCCTGAGGAAAAGGTGCTGGTCCCGATTGACAAAGTCCGTATGAGAGCACACTTAATCCCTGCAATGGCCACGGAAACAAGCCGCTGAACCAAGCCAGCCAGCAAGCGAGGGTCCAAGGGACATCCGAGACTTCCTATGAGCCTGACGTGAGCGACTCAGGGTTAAAATTAGCTAGAAAACATTCCCCAGAGGGTCCTGAGCTAAAATAAGTCCACAAACGGCGATCACATGATCTCCAAGTGCTTGTACATGTTTGTTGTTGTTTTCATTGTAGGTATCATTCTAGGATGGAGGTTACGTGTCGCCACATATATCGAGCAATCATTGTTTTGTCCCCACCCATATTATGTGAGTGCTTAAAAAAAAAATCATATGTCTGCAAGCCACAAGTACAACACTAACATTGAGTATCGATCAGTTTACCATATCTTCCAGACTATAAGGCACTGTAAAAAAAACAGTTTGCTTGAAATTTGAAAGTGTGCCTCACAAGAGGTTTTACAGTGTAGTATTTGTGCAATGATTGATCAATCAAAAAGCATCCCTGACTAAAATCGCAAGACATTGGATGCAACAGGAATCAATCCCTGGTTACGACTCTGAGAGATGTAATATCTAGACCGCCAGTGATACAGAAGATATGAACATCATGAAAAGGCATTGGATTTCTTTCGAGAATAGAGGGAACAGAAAGTCATCTAAAAATATATAAATGAACGCAAAAAAGCACGACAAGGGAAACAAATCTTTGGTGTATCTGATGATGAATCACACTTTGTGTCTCATTATAAGCTGTCAGGACGACTTTCTGTTTTCTCCATTCTCTAACATTAATTTCTGGTACCATTAGTAAAAATATTGGTGATAAGATAAAATTGTTTGCCTTTCTGTATCTTGTATGTTATCTGTGTCACCAGTGGACTAGTGGTTAGGGTTCAACGCTCTCACCGTTGATACCCTGGTTCTATTCCCGTTTCATACTGTTTGATTTTTCAGCTCATCAGTGCACCTACATACAGCAAGTGTATAAAATGTGCAATGGTTATATTCTAATTCCATGATCCGTATAGTCCAGTTTGCCTTATGTATGAAAAACAAATGACAAAAGACTATTTTTGGGGGGTGTGCCTTATAGTGCAGCAAACTGTAGTTATTACTACTCATGTGCATCAAAATTGAATGACACGGAAGATGGCGATTTTCCAACTTGCAGTTTGGACTTTTGTATTGAAGTGCGAAAACAATATTTGGGAAAGGGGATGAGTCCTATAATTGTCAGTCCGATAATTATTCTTGGTTAGCAACTAGTGTTGGCATTTATAATGATTTTTCTATGTATTAATACCAATACTTGGAGTACTCTATGTGCAAGGGATAAGAGAGCTTAAGATCAGTCACATGGCACAGCAAAAGGTTATGACTGTACGGGCATCTGAATTTTCGTAAGTATTGTACATTGAGTTTTGTTGTTAAAATATTGCACAGAGACACCTTGCTTCTTCGCGCTTCAGTTATCACTTCTTCACTGCTTCGCATAGTTTGAATTGAATTGATAGGTCGTTAATGTCATTGATATCAACGTATTGATAGGACAAATTTACATGATATAGTCACCTGCTGCCAGACTAAAATATTCAATCAGCCAACACTACTTGTAACAAAGATTCCAAGCATGTATGTATAATGATTTTAATTATGTGGTAACAATACTTTGTCTTCTCTCTATCACTTTGTCATGTGCGCAAGAGATAGGAGGGCTTAAGATCAGTCGTATGGCTGAGTATATGTAAGAGCTGTTGTGATTGTATGGGAGTCATAGTTTGTCCCATCTTTTACTCACACATTATTGAATTTCTTTGCTTTGACATTCAGAGCTCTTGGCAGAAATCACATCACCTCATCACCCACTCTGGACTCTCGCGATGCTTTGTTTTAAATAAATAGTCGTTTTTCCCCTGGTTTGCACTAGTTAGCCAGCTGCTGGGCACCGGACAGAGCAGGGAGCCCTAGACGGAGGGGAGCGCCGGCGCGTTTACGTGGGCCCTGACGAGCATTGCAGCTGGGGAGATTTTCAAGGAAGTAACCGCAGACACCCTTGTGACCTTCCAACTCAAACTACTAGAAAAGAATAAGCACCGTCGTATTGTAAGTGGCATTGTTCTATACATTCGACTAACAACAATAAATAACGATTCACGGATCCCTTAACTGCCCAGGTTGTAAGGGAATCAATGTGGACCCAACTCAGGACAGCTCTCGCTTTGGTTTTTAACCCGGGTTTGGGTTGTGGTAAAGTTGGCACCTGTATATTCCTTGATTTTGTCGGCCCAGTTCCTTTTCTATCTTTTTCTCATCCTGCCCCTGGACTGTGCGCTGGAGAATGATCTTGGCCAGTCCTGATTATCTTGTGACATGACTATTCCACTGCATTTTTCTTGTCCGCACAGTTCTTCGTAAGGTCCAATGTGCCCTGTGTCTGATGGTGTTGTGCGTTGTTTCATCACATGGGTTATGTAGATGATACCTAAAAGATTCCTGTAGCATTGCATCTCTAAGGCCTGGATTTTCCATCCAGCTTTGCTGTGAAAGTCCACGTCTCGCAAGCATAGAAAAAGCTGGTAGTAACCAACACTTGTATGTGTCTGATCTTTTATTTCACTGCTATGTTTTTGACCAACCAGATTTAGTTCTATCAAGTGAGGTTGTGATTTGAGCTATGTCGGCCATATTTTCTGGTTCTGACCACTTTTCTGACATGCCAGTTCCAAGATGTTTAAATTTGTTGACAGGTTCAAGCTCTTGGTGGTTGACAGTTATGTTTGTGGTGATACCTTGGGGGATTTTGGTCATTACATTTTTTCTGTACCGATTTCCATCCCATACTGGGTTGATGTTTTGTCCAGGCGATTAACTAGATCTCTGAGTTCCTGTTCTTCTCCTGCCAGTCAGGCAATAGCATGAGCAAAACTGAGGTTAGTGACCTTGTATCCACCAATGCTGACTGTATCTTCATGTTGGTCCAGGGCTTCGATCATGATCCTCTCTGGGAAGATGTTGAATAAGGTTGGTGAGAGAACTATCACATACATTTATAATCAGTGCTAACTTTGAACTCGCTCAAACAGTGACTGTAGCCTTCGACCAGGCGAAGATGTCATCAGGTCGTGTCCAACTGTCACTGAGCGTTTCGACCCTGAACCACAATGCCTCGAGTTTGCGGGCCGGCAGTGATGGCCAGTCACTGCCCATCTTTTCCTGGTCCCCAGCTAAACTCCTCTCTCCCATTCCAGAGCCAGCCAGAGGCTCTCTCCGCGGCTTCCCCCACCCTATGGGCAGCTGCCTTCTTCTCCCTTCCACTTATTCCCAGAGCTGTTAATGTGTCCCATACCGACTGTGCTGGGAAGCCCCTGCTTCCGACCTCCACTGGGAATACCCAGGTCTACCATCCTTTGTCCCTGCACTGTTGGACCAGTTTTTGATATTTGGCGTTTTTCCTTTCATGTGCTTCGCTGCATCCATCTTCCTACGGTACAGTTAGCTCAATACGGATGATCTTTGGGGCCTCTTCAAACAGAATCACGATGTCTAGCCTCAAGTTTGGACTGCTAGGTAAAAGTGTAATTTCCTTCCCAGGTCTACCCTCATCTTCCATGCTGGTGCTGTTTGTAGAAGGCCCTTCTTGGTCTTCTTGGAGGTTGCTGGTTTCTCCCCTTCCCTGACGAACTGGATGGAATGTGTTGGACTAGGTGGAGGTTGGTACTTCTTCCGCCTTTACTGCTCCAAGATGTAAGCCAGTGCATCGAGTACCTTGACGTGGCGCCAGGGTTATCTCCCCTGGCTAAGAGCAGTCTGGCATCCTGCCAGTATGTCCGCCAGTGTCCCTCTTTGAATCAAACTACTTGCTCAGTATCCGCAATATCGATATTTGGATCGATCCGCCCAACCTCAGTGGCCACCCCAATAGTAGTTTGCATGTCTACTCCCACATTCAGCCCCTAACACATGAAGAGAAAAGCAGAAAACAGATCATCAATAATATTAAAAGGGAATAAAAATGATCTGCATCATCTTAAAAACTCATCATGTCTATGCAAAACTATCATTTCGTTTATGGACAATAACAACCATTTTTGTGTGTTTGTTTTGAGTGAGTGTGTGCATGTGTGTGTCTGTGAGCGTAAGAGCTACATAGATAACAGCAAGTTAAACATTAATGGTGCCTTGTAAAGCTAACACCGAGACAGTGAACCTTTGGAGTTTGATATGATGGGATCTCACACAAACACACTCATGCACTATCGCACACATCTACACATAGTGGTCAGAATGACACAGGCCTGAGTGGAGGGAGGTGATCTCTGAAATTGCTCAGGTGAGTTTTCATGATTTTTCCCGGACAAAGAAATAATAACAACCAAAAAAAAGCGACTAAATGCTTCATTTGCGTTGTGAAAGGAAAAATTCGGGTGTGCAGCGAACAAGCTAACGGCCATCACGACAGCCATCTCCGGGCTGCGACGCGATTCATCGAAACAAATCATTCGCTCACTTGTCACAGGAAGATAATCGACCTAAAAAAGTCCTTTCAAAATAAGATGAATGCATCATTTAGTAGTCAACATATGTATTTGTATAATTTCAACGCATTGGAACTATTTCAAGAGTCAACGTGCGACGCCCCTACGACTAACACGACTTATTGGCTAACCAGAAGTCATGTGACCACTTACCTTCCGTGACCTTTCACCAGTGGTGGGCACTTAGTTACGGTTACTAGTTCTTCATCTAAAAAGTATTTGTGTCACCCCCGGGATTCATAGTTTACAGATCCCTTAACCACCTGGGTTGTAGGGGCACCTCTTCTTGTGGTGTCTCTTGGGCAAATACAGCCTGGCGGCACCCATTCCTCGCCAGGCCCCTCAGAAGGTCCACCCAAAAGTAACGTGTTACTCAGACAACAATTAACTAGTAACAAACTACTGTATTTTTTCTTAAATGGAAGAAAACATGCATGTATTGATGATGAAGCCTTCATATTTCTCAACCTCTGCAATATTGAGAGCTTGCAAACAATCACTTAGCTGCGACGCTCTGTATCAATTTTGTCTCTGGTCTTTTAACCACAGATTTCCTTCTCCATTTCCGGGCAATATCTCCAGGCATGGTGTATTGCAAAATAATTTTACTCATAAAAAGACCAAAATTCAGCACTATTTTACCCCTAGATTACGTTTAGCCCATTGATTGTGGTGTTCCTGTAAAAGCCACGTCCCCTCCCAATGTACTGCCTTCCATTTGCTTCTGATGACAACCAGTTATGCTGATATAAACAGACCCCCTGATTTCAGTAGCAGATTTTGTAGTTGCAAAAATGGCTTGGATACAAGTTTTTGCGGAAGAGAAAATATCAGATTATCGGTAAGGAGAAATAACGCGCCATATACTCTGTGCTTGAGACGGCGCCACCGTAACTGTATTTTGTTGTATTTGTGCGTACATATAAACACGCTCTTAAAATCTAGTGATCAATGCCACATTGAGGGGTCATATGCTGATTTGAGACCTAAAAAGAACAGATAACATTGTGATCTGTGATCTGCTTGCAAACATTTTGGTAACAACAGTTGAATTAAAACATTTTATTGATACTGTAAAGCGTTAAAGTACGCTTTACCAAGAAAAGTTATTGCGTTTCAGGAACCGATACTCCCAACACTGACATTCACACACAAAAATATGCAGCTGTTGATCATGTAGCTAACCTTTATCTCCCCATTTCCCTCCCTTATCTCCTGGTCTTCGTCTTCTGGTGGTCTTGGCCCCTGCAGTGAGCTCTGCTAATTTCCTTGATTTATCAAGCTGTCAATCAAAGCCAATGGAAACCAATCAGAAGACTGGAGGGGAGGGACTAGCGGGAACACAGAAGGAGGCGGGACTAAGAGCCCTGGTGCAGAGGACGGGGTACCGCCTCCAGCAGGTAAAGTGGGTGGGTAGGTGGTTAGCCGTTGCGCTAAAATGCTAAAATACTAATTTTAATTTTAGGAAAACGGCCAGAGACGCTATGGAGGTCCACCACCTGGCTGGGACGGACCTCCTCCTGAAAGGGGAAGTGAAATTTTTGTAGGGAAACTACCAAGAGACCTATTTGAAGACGAGCTAGTACCACTCTGTGAGAAGGTAATAATAAAGACATTTATTGTGGGGCATACACTTTAGAAATTAAAGAGGCATACGCTTATTTGGGTCCCCTCTGGTAGGGGTGGTCAGATGATCCAAATATCAATATAATCGATACCAAGCACCTGAGGTTCTAAGGTTCAAAAGGTTGGCGACGTCTTCATTAGAATAACCCAATATAGAAACGTATTTTAACTCATTCAACACCAGATGTTTCTCTCAGATTACTATTTTGACTCAATTTCGAAGGCTTACAAACATTTTGTTCTATAGCTATAAAGGCATAGCACATATCAAAGGAAAGCTCGAACCCTTGAACCCAATGCTTCTAGTTTTTAACCATTGTGTAGTAAATAACAGTTAAACATTGAAAATAGTTGTTTGCAAGAAAACTCTTGAGAAAAAAGGCTTTTAGTGAAAGGATGCATTTCAAACAGAATTTTCACACTGGTGCTTTTACTTTGTATTTGTACCTCCAATATCTAAACAATCCTTTCCATAAACACAAGGGCACTTTGCTTGCAAAATAACATTTTATTGTAAGAACACTGAACTTATGCATGAACGAAGCATGAAATTTGCAATAACTTTTCAGCGCCGATGTTATCGGTGATGCGATCAAAGGATTTTAGTCACCATGGCGATCATGTGCTCCCGGGCATGCATAAAACTTCATCCCTCACCGCGCTGATGATCAAGAAAAAGACTCTGTTGAAGTGTCTGTCCGTGTTTATCCATATATTTGCTTTTCTCACCACAGTGATTCATAACACTGATTCAGGAGCCGCCTATACACTCTCAATCGCTGGATACGGGAAGCAAAACTAGGAAGTGCGGGCTTCCTCAATGTGTAGACAGAGATTTGATCATAGCGACTCCTGCCTTCTGATGTTGATCTATCATACTGAAATCATTCCCAGAGGCTTGACACTAACTGATGAGCTGCCCCAAACCCATTACAATAGTTTAAAATAAAACAAAAAATAACATATTTATTGAATGAGTTGAAAGCTAAACAGAACAAACCTGGTAATTGTAACAAACTGGTCCAATAAGTGAGTAAATTATTCTGAGACCTACTTTCATTTTTTCAAGGATTGTTATCGAGCCCCTCAACAGCTTGCTAAGGAGCTGATCATTTGAATCAGTTGAATTTGAATCAGAGTGCCCAACCCCGGTTTAGATCGAAGCTAAACACATTTTAGCATGGCAGAGGTCCGTCCAGCAAATAACCGGGGCTTTGTTCTTGCCTGAGTTTGGTCGGATCTTCGAGGTCCGGATGATGATGGACTTCAACGGCAATAACCGCGGCTATGCATTCGTCACCTTCTCCAATAAACAAGAAGCCCGTGCCGCCATCAAGCAGCTCAACAACTACGAGATAAGGTAAGTTGGCCGAAATTAGCCGAACAGTTCCGAAAAGAGCCCAAAAATCCCACCGGTCTTCTCTTGCGCATTTCCTATGACTTGTCACACTTAAGAGTAGTGATGTGTCGTTCGCGAACGAAACGATGGGGAGTCGGCTCCCCATCAATAAGGAGCCACTTGTCAGGAGGACCAGAACAGAGCAGGAGACCCTTAGAGCGTTCGTTACAAGTCTTTATTTGGGGAAGCGTACAGGGTTAGCGGGAGACGCGATGACCGTCGGACGTCAGCAGCAAAGCCGTGAAGACAACTTTGGAACACGTAGCCAATCGTAGCGTGGGACGGAAGCAGGTCGTGTTTACCGGGACTGGAGAGAAGATCGTAGCGTGGGACGGAAGCAGGTCGGATCGGAGGCAGGCAGGCAGAATCAGGTAAACAAGAAGGCACAGGTAATCGGGAGAGTCATACGGGGTACAGAAGTAATCCTCAGACGAAGAGGTCTCGGCGTAGCGTGCTTAAAAAGGGAACATAAACCAATCAGGAAGCGCATTCCAGCGCGCCAGATGATTACCCCAGGTGGCTCCACTTAGGTAATCATGACACCACTTCCCTTCGAGACACTTTCTCTTTAGTCTCTGCCTCTCTCTTTTGCGGCTTCTCTCTATTTCCCTCTTTCTCTCTCTCTCCCTTTGTATTTTTTCTCTGTATGCCTCTCCTCCTCTATTTTAATTTTTCTCTCTCTTTCTCTCCCTTCTCTCTCTCTCTCTCTCTCACTCTCTATTCTTGTTTCTTTTTCAGCATCACTCACTTTTTCTCTCTTTCTTTCTTTCTGTTTCTCTCTCACTCTTTCTTGCTCTTTCTTTCTTGCTTTCTCTCTTTCTTTCTTTCTTTCTTTCTTTCTTTCTTTCTTTCTGTTCCTTTCTTGGTTTTCCTCAACACTTTCTTTCTGTCTTTCTTTCTTTCTTTCTCGCTTTCTTTCTTTTTGTTTCTTTATTTGTTTTCCTCTACCCTTTCTTTTTCAAACTCCTTTTTCAAACCTTTGTTTTCTCTCTTCTGTCCCCTTTTCTCTGGCTCCACTTTTCTCTTTCTTTCTCTATATTTCTCTGTCTCTCTCCCTTTCTCTCTATTTGTCTCTTCTCCCCTCTTTTTCTTCCTTTTCTCTCTCTTGTACTATCGTTGTTTCTCTCTTACTGTCTTTCTCTTCATAACACTGTTTTATTCTCTCTTTCTTTGTTCATTTCTCTCTCTTTCTCTCTCTCTTACTATTGTTGTTTCCCTTTTTATTTCTATTTACCTCTGTTTTTCACTTTCTCTCTCTGTCTCTCTTTCACTCTCTGTCTCTTTCATTCGCTATTATAACATAGGAGCATATTTTTTGTTTGTATCCCTTAACCAGTAGTGTCGTAATGGCACCATTTCCTGTGGTGTGTCTTGGGCAAGTGCAGCTTGATGGCACCCATCCCTCTTCAGGCCAACACATTTTTTTCACCAATACATTTTCTAAATACATTCATTTGGTGCATAATGTTCCATTATTATATACCAAAACAATCTAAAGAACCGTTTGGGAGAGAACTAAGAGCTGGAATTCCCATGACTACAGGAGCGGTCGTCTGCTGGGCGTTTGCGCCAGTGTGGACAACTGCAGGCTGTTTGTGGGCGGCATCCCCAAAAGCAAAAAGCATGAGGAGATCCTGGCCGAGATGCGAAAGGTTACAGAAGGAGTTGTGGACGTCATCGTCTACCCAAGCGCGGCAGACAAAACCAAAAACCGGGGCTTCGCTTTTGTGGAGTACGACAGCCACCGGGCGGCCGCCATGGCGCGACGAAAGCTCTTGCCGGGTAACGTTTTTGACGCCGGGACTCTGACCTACAATTTTGGCACTTTTTTTGTGAACTTCAGGGATTGTGGTACTGTGAGCAAAAATAGCGTGAAGATGAAAAACAATTGAATGCCTTTTCCTATGTTATCTAGATCCATAGGTCTAGTGCAGGAATCTCCAACATGGTGGGTGCCCTTTAAGGACAGCTGAGGTGCCCAGGGACCTCTTCTAAAAAAGCTTGCCAGTGCTTGTTCATTGTGATGTTCTAGTACTACCAATAATTAACTTGTTAATAACATAGTAATAACAGAGTAACAACATGATAACTTTATTTTAGAAAAGTGTATCAAACTAGGTGCACTTTGTGTAATGAGTAACAAGAATTGTCTCTCGGTTTGGAAAAAAATTGGAGACCCCTGGTCTAATGATTACACAGTATATTTAGGCTTATAATTATTAATGTTACTATTATTATTACTAATGTTATTATTGAGCCAGGTTGCAAAGTTTTTGTTGACATTGACTGTTACCGCTGCAACCAACACTAACAAAAGCACAAAAAGACACATTTTTGTTGCAATCTGGCACTATTCTCCACATTATGGTTGCCCCCAGCGCTGTCTAAAATAATAGAGCTCACATTTGAGTTGTAAGTTTGTGCTCGTCTTTGTTATCACAGTCTTGAATGGTCACACCATCCAAATACACATGATCTGTGTTCCCTCTAAGCTGCGCGCCTGCGCAATTGCGCACAGCTCGCACATTCTCAGCGCACAAGAAAATCTAGCCAGCGCACAAAAATGAGGGCTCAAAATTACTAATTAAGAAGTGACTCAGGTCAAAGTTACAGTGCATGAAGGTAAAAATACACGGGTTCCCCTGACGTTGTGTCCTAAATGCGGTATTTTGAAGTCGAGTCAAAGGAGAATGAAGTTGAGTAAAGTTAGTAGAGTTTGTCGGGGAACCTGCTTCTTCGGCTCGGCTCACTAAAAGGAACCGGCTCTTTCGGGTCCTAAACGGCTCTTCGGGTTGTTTTTGCTTCTTTAATCCCAACATGACCAAATGTTATGTAAAATTATGCACAAAATGACTTAAAGGAAGGGGGGAATAGAACAAAAAAGAAAAAAATACCAAAATGAAAGAGTAGTGAAAAGCTGAGAAAAAAAGAAAAAAAGGAAGAGAAAAAAGAAGGAAAAATTTAGAAAAAAAGCCAGAAAAAAAGAAAAGAAAGAAATGTAGGAAAAAAGTAAATAGAGAACAAAAAGAAAAAAGTAACAGCTCGGAAAAAATAAAATGAGATTTTTTTCTAAAGGCATTTTAAAAAAAGTAGAAAAAAAACACAGAAAAAAGAAGACAAAGTTTATGTTGCATTCAAATAATTTCCAATTATATCAAGTGAATCTTGTTGCCAACATTGTACTTCCACTAAAAATGTGATTAAGTACAGTTCTGTATCTTACAACTGACTAAATAAGCCCCCAAAAATGTTACTATTATGCGACAAAATATATCAGGAAATAAAAATCAATGGATATCTTGTGAAAGAATTGTAAGAACAAACGACGTTTGTAGGCCGTACAACCTTTGCAATAGTACATGAGTCAATTCATTCAAAAGAGAAAAATAATTTTGCATTGCCGGAAACCCAGCAAAATGTAACTTGATGTCAAGTTTTGGACATGTTTGATAATTAATTATCTTGCCACACTTGGGATTATGGTTGCTCACTGTTGTTTCAAGCGCTGCTCACCGACTTTGTGTGAACGCTCAGACCCGTGGAAAATTAGAGGGAACACTGCACATGATGTCAAAAACTTGGAGCAGATCTGAAAAACAATGCAGCTGAAAACGGCGTCAGTGTCAGGACCAAAACAGAGACAGGACCCACTTGCGTTGCGTTTCTCACAAGTTTTATTGGAAGAAAGAGAAAGGGTTGCGCCCACGGTGTGCACCTACTCTAGTTATGTCTATTTAAGTATGTAAGTAAGTATAAGCGCAAAACCTGGTGGGGCTCTTAGTTGATTTTGGTTTTTGAATTGGATTTTTGATCATCTGCACTCGGTAGTTCGGAACTGACGGTAATAAATGTGCACATTGTCCTTAGGCCGCATCCAGCTTTGGGGTCACGCCATTGCGGTGGACTGGGCGGAGCCTGAAGTGGAGGTGGACGAGGACACCATGGCCTCCGTCAAGATTCTCTACGTCAGGAATCTTATGCTGCACACCAGCGAAGAGGACATCCACAAGGAGTTCAATGCCATCAAAGCAGGTGGCGGCTGAAGCGGTCAGTTTGTCTCTGTCAGTTTTCGCCTGACTGGTGTTCGTGCCGCAGATGCGGTGGAGCGTGTCAAGAAGATTCGAGACTATGCCTTCGTTCACTTTACACACCGCGAGGACGCCATCAACGCTATGAATGCCCTCAACGGGAAGGTATAGCAGATGTGACACACAATGGTGACTGTGCTGCAATCTGGCAATATTCTCCACAGTATGGTTGCCCTATTTTTTTTGTTCTATTGTTGCTTTTGTTCTTAGCTTATTGCTTCTATTTTTCTTGCTTTGTTCTTCTTTTCTCTCGCATTTTCTTTTCTCTTTTTCTGTTTTATTTTTTTCCTAGCTTTTTATTTATTTTTCTGACTTTTTTCTTCTTTTCATCCCTTTAATTGTCATTTCTGAGCTGATTTCTTCATAATTCTTTTTTTTTTCTTAAAGTCCTTTTTTCTCTTTTTTACATTTTTACTTATTTTATTTTATTTCTTTTTAGTTTGTTTCTTTTTACCCTAGCTTCTCACAACTTTTTTCTCGCTTTTTTCTTCTTCTTTTAATAATTTATCCTTTATTTTTTCCTTAATTCTTTTGTTTCTTTTCTTCTAGCATCTTACTATTTTTCCTTAACTTTTTATTTTTTACTTTCACATCGTTTTTCTTGCTCCCCCCTCTTTTTTCTTTCGTTTTTCTTTTATTTTTGTCTTCTTTTTGTCTTTTTTCACTGACTTTCTATTTCTTTTTTACGTTTTTCTTTTGTTTCTTCTTTACCTACCTTTGTACTTATGTCCTCTGTTTATCTCTCTTCTTATTTCATTTATTCTCTTTTGTTTCTTTTTCCAAGCTTTTTACTTTTTTCTTCTGTTTATCTCTCTTCTTATTTCGTTTATTTTGTTTATTTGTTTTTTTCCTAGCTTTATACATATTTTTTTTGCTTTCCCCCTTCTTTTTTCTTCTTTTGTTTCTTTTCCCTAGCCTTTTACTTCCTTTTTTTGCTTTTCTTTTTCTTCTCTTTTTTATTGCGCTTTATTTTTTCCCCTTTTTATCTTTTTTGTTTATTTTCCCCCCCTTTTTAAGTTATACCGTACATGTAATGTTACATAACAGTTGGTAAAAGCAACATAAACAATCTGAAGAGCCAATTGGGAGTCATAAGAGCCAGCTCTTTCCAGCGAGTCAGTTGTTGAAAAAGAGATCGAATTCCCATCACTACAAGGCATAACATATAACCACACGCGATACACTGACTGCCACGTGTGTACTGGTGCAGGTGTTGGACGGGTCTCCGATGGAGGTGACCCTGGCTAAGCCAGTGGACAAGGACAGTTATGTTCGTTACACGAGAGGGACGGGAGGACGAGGAGGACGCGGAGGTCGAGGGACTTCGCTCCTGCAGGACGACTATGCAGCGCTTACCTTAGGACAGGTGTGGGCCCCTTTTTAAAAAGTTTAACTTTGGGATATGTTAGGTTCAGTAGACACTCAAAATAAGGAGAAGACCCCAATGGATTTTGTACTTGCAAGGAGAAACAGGGAGAGGGGCCTTAAGATGAAAGAACTCCATTCCTCCTTTCTGCCCTGCTCTTCTTTTTATTTAAATCTTTAAGTTTACAAAAAAATAGCAACAACGACAACGACATGATTGATGGCAAAATAACAAACATCATTGCCCAGTAATGGTCAAGATACATTGCATTGGCCCCTCAAGAATTTTATGTCATATTTTCACATTTCAGGCTTCGAAATTAAGGCTATAATACTGAAAGTATCGAAGAATCAGCAACATGTGAGACACAATTGTGAAGCAGAACTAAATTTATTCATCATTTGATATTATATTGAAAAATAACTACGCGTTGCAAAAAATGTTGGCCCCTTGTTCTCTCTCGCCTCAGCCAACTGACTCCAGAAGTTAACAGATAACTAATTTTGCTACATTTACACACCTTCCGGAGCACTGTGCGAGCAATAATATAAAAAAAGAGAGAACATAAAACAACAGCAAACCTACCAAGACCTGGATGTCTTTATAAGATTTTGGCCTAAACAATGAGAAAACGAACCAGAGAAGCGACCAAAAGGCCCTTTAACACACTGGATGACCCACAGGCATACACAGCTGAGGTGGAACAATCTGTGCATACATCTGCCTTTTATGGAAGAGTGGAAAGAAGAAAGCCTTTTCTTAGGGCCTGGACACACAGCCGTTTGCGTCTGTATCGCGGGTAAAATTTTGCGTTTTTTTTTTGCCCGTGGTTGCCCGCGATGGAAAATGCGCAAAATTGGCCAACCCGCTGTTCATCGGTGGTATGCCCACAAAACAGACGCCGGCGACTGTTCCGCTTCCTCATCGCCTCATTTCTGCGTCATTTTCTCGTGTGGACCACGGGTATAAAAGCTGCCGAGCCGGCGTTATGCCGAGAAATGCATCCTTGCCGAGATTTGCATCCCCTCGCTACTACAACCACTTTTACCTCGTTTTATCTCACTTTTATATCACTTTTAGGGAATTTAATGGCGAACATATAACCACAACCACTTCGTCTTGCATTTGTTGGGAATGTAATACAACCTAAACCATTCCGTCTTTGTATTTGTTGTGAATGTAATCGAACGGTAATGCACGCCGTATACAAATCACTTTTGAGCAGGTAACATGTTTATTTTGCCTTTTTCTATTCAAATCGCTCGTTTCGAAACTGTTATGCACTCTACCATAAAGCTTATTTCTGCATAATAAGCTTTACGGTAGAGTGCATAACAGTTCTCAAAAGTGATTTATATACGGTGTGCATTACCGTTCAATTACGTTCACAACAAAGACGGAATGGTTTATGTTGTATTACATTCCCAACAAATGCAAGACGAAGTGGTTTTGGTTATATGTTCTCCATTACATTCCCTAAAAGTGAGATAAAACGAGGTAAAAGTGGTTGTAGTAGCGAGGGGATGCAAATCTCTGCAGGGATGCATTTCTCGGCATAACACCGGGCTGTAGAAATCATAACCGCTCAAGACACAGTCCCGTGAAGATCAAGATTTCAAGCTATGGCACCGAAGAAGCCAATATGTTATTATTGTAATAGTTTTTCATATTTATTTTATTATCTTGTTATGAAATGAAAAGAAATGTCAAGAAATAAAAATGGATTAAGACGAGGTCACTACGGTGACGGGGATCCATGTCCACCCCTTGACGTCTCGAGCACAACTGACGTGTGCTCGGCAAATCGCGCTGTATATACGCGGAGAAAGGCGTTTGACCGTCACACGCGTAACACGCTAATTTCACGTAATAACACCGCGATACAGGCGCAGAACATGCTATGACCGTGCTCCACCCACGATTACCCGCTGAAATTTCGCGTCCTACCCATGTGTAACCACGCCCTGGCCGCGGCCAGAGCACGTCGTTCCGCGTCATTTCCGCGTCATTACCTTGTGCCGCCCGCGGTTAACACGTGGTCTAAAGTTTTGAGCAGCGCAAAACTTTTTCGTGCGGCCAGCCGCGTGTGAATTTCCGACCGCGTGTAAAGCACTGCTGTATCACGTCTATATGGCGATCTCAAAGCGTCCAACCTCGTCTGCTTCACAGGCAGAAATTTCTGGCCGTGATTCAGACGTAAACGGCTGTGTGACCGGGCCCTTAACAATATCAAAAAAGGTCTGTTTGGCATTTGCAAGAAGCCACGTGGGTGACCCAAAAAAACATTTGGAACAAGGTGCTCTGGTCGTATGAGACCAAAATTAACTCTTTGGGCTGAATTCAAAGCGTTATGTTTGGTGTAAGAGTGACACTGAACATCACCCTGAAAACACCATCCCCACTGTCAAACGTGGTGGTTGCAGCATAATCCTCTGGGGTTGCTGTTCTTCAGCATGGGACTGGGTAAAACTTTAGAGTTGATGGGAAGATGGCTGGAGCCAAATACAGGGCGATTCTAGCAGAAAATCTTTTGGAGTCTGCAAGAAACCTGAGAATGGGGCGCAGGATGTCCTTCCAACAGGACAACAACCCTAAACATATCGCAAAATCTACAATGGAATGGTTTTAAACTAACAATATAAAGGTGTTAGAATGGCCGAGCCAAAGTCCAGACCTCAATTCTAGAGATCTGAAAAGTGCACAAACAATAACCATCAAACCTTAGGGAACCTGAGCTGTTTTGTGAATGGGAAAATATTTCTGTTTCAACATGTGCAAAACCTATTGCAGCTTAAGGAGGTTGTACAAATTATTAACTAAAAGGGAGGTAATATTGTTGCAACACCTACTTTTCAATTTTGAATTGATTGGCACCGTATAAAAGGTTAAAAGTGTTTATCTCTAAGTTTGAATATGGCAATCAGTAAAAACGTCGCAAACTGATGTTGAAACTGGCAGACTGCAAAGGGGAAAAAAAACGCATACAGTAATTTAAAGGATTTATTTAATGGATTAAAAGTCTTTCCATTATGTTTTTTATCATGTGGGCGCCGGGTTAAAATTAGTATGACACCCTTGGATTAAAGCATCTGGGTTTCGCAATGCTCAGCATGTGTGCGGATTACCTCATGTGCGGCCCCTTGTCAAGGTTTATTTATTTTTTCTCATGTTGAGGTTTTTGAGTTTTTCTTTGCCTTCATGTAGGTTTTGGATCAGGGGATGTTGTAATACTAGTCTGTAGTCTGTGCAGACCTTTGAGACTTCTTGTGATTAAGGGCTATACAAATAAACATGACTTGACCTCACCTAGACCAACTTTAGCTGTCTGTAGTGTGAAACAGTGGGTGTCAACTTGCATTTGCAGGGCAGTACCACCATCTACAGTCAAGTAGAGTAATTGACTCTCGATCCTCTCGAATGAAAACCTATTTATAAGGAGTAGAAATTGCAGTATTTTAGCATTAAAATTTCTCCCCGCAGGTGTACGACCCCACGGTGGCTTATCTCGGGGCCCCAGTGTTCTATGCCCCACACACATACGCCGCTCCGGCCCACTTCAGGATCTCGCCTGTCAAAGGACCCGTGGCAGGTCGCGGCCTGATCAGGACACCTTCTGTTCGAGGTCAGACGTCACTTCTCTTAAGAGCTTTTCAATCAAATGACGACTACTCGACGTTGGGACAACTTGCTAGGCTAACAAGTGCTATTTGATAATCCACATATCTTCTCATAATAATACTTAATTTGCTATTTACCAGTAGCTGGCCATGTTTCACACCTAGGCCTTCAGTAGGCTGAATGAATCCAATCCTCAATAACTGTTTTATGGCTGTGAAACATTTACTGCAGCTACAGCTGCAATACATATAGAGAAAACATCAATAACCTCATAAGATTGCAACATTATTCAGGAATATAGCCAAATCTTACTCACGAAAATCATTTTCATTTGTGCACAAAATCCGTCCTCCTTCCTCTCCTCGGGAAGATTTCAATTACCGGTCTAAAAATCCGCAAGCTAAGCCTGTCCTGTCATACCTCTGGCATAAGTTTTTATTCGATATAAAAATGGGGTAAAAATGTCCCCTTGACCGAAGAATTGGACATGAGAATTTTTACTTCACATTCCCGTTGTGAAACTTTAGTTACCGCCCCCAAGCCTGTAATAGTTTATGAAACGGGTGACGTTTCCCATTCTAGCAAGCGCTCAGACGCTAACTCGGAATCTGATTGGCTAAATCAGGTATGTTCAAAGTACGGCCTGGGGGCTAGTTACTCCCGTAATCAAATTTTTACCTGCCTGAGCTCTCTGTCATGAAATTAATAATACTTGGCCCACCAGTAATGTTGACCGCAGTATAAAATAAATTTGGATAAAAACCCAAAACAAATTAACCAGATGATGGCAGTAGCCCTTTGGTGAATTTTCACTTTGCTTTCTGTGAGAAATTTAGCCCACCCCATTTCCGACAGTAAGTAAAAAAAGAAAAGTTGATTGTGAGGGCCGCACTTACAGGTCAGTTGAGAGTTATTTTTCACCGAAATTCCCAAAAACTGCTTACGCCTAATTTGCCAAGAGACTGTGGCTGTTTTCAAAGAATATACTGTAATGTCAAGAGGCACTGCCACAAAAAGCTAACTGGAAACGAAAGCTGTGAAAAAGCGAAGCAACTGGAAGCTGTTTAAACAACACAGCAGCACTTTTTCAGGAGACGCCGTGAGTCCAAATGAAACACTACAAAGGCGAGCTACGAGGTCGCAACGCTGATTCCAAACAAAATGCCAGGCTGAATAGTCGTCTCTCACACATTTTCAACTTACCAAATCTGGGCCGCTTTCTGAAAGGTTTGGATCCCCTGGGCTAGATCAACAGCTTTTTTGAACACGGATGTTGCGTCGCCAGGGTGTTCTTTGCCCAAAACACACCACAGGAAGTATTGCCCCGACGACCAGGGCGGTTGATGGATATGTGAACCGTGAACACCATGGAACAACATCTAGCGGTTAATAATACACACTGTCCCTTTAATGCCATACACAGAAAGGCAAGTGTTGCAACGTCCAGTAGGAGTTTACAATCAACAGGAATGCTGGGGAAGACTGTCTGTACGTCTGTCTGTCTGTCTCCCTTTCTATTTGTTTGTGTGTGTGATTACGGCTGATTGGAACTGTCATGGTTGGTTTCTCCTGTAGAAGTTTACATGAGTGTGCCTGTAGGGGCTGCGGGGGTGCGGGGGTTGGGCGGGCGCGGCTACCTTACGTACGCGGCGGGGGGCGGCTTGGGCATTTGCCGCCCCGGTGCAGCCCCCAAGAGGCCCAACGACAAGCTCTACGACCTTCTGCCCGGCATGGAGTTGACGCCCATGACACCGGCCACCGTCAGCCTCAAGGGTGCAGCCATCAAGCCGGCGCCACAGGTAGCACACAAGCACTGTTTTACTGCCAGTGTTGGGCGAGTTACTGAAAAATAGTCATTACAGTTACTAGTTATTTCATTTAAAACAGTAATTGAGTTACCCACCAGATTACTGGCACCAAAAAACGTAGCACAGTACTCGGAAAGCCACAAGTTACAAATTACCGTATGCACTTGCAAAGAACCCGACCGCTTAAAACTACATTAAAATTGCAAATGAATCAAAAAAAGAAGAAGAAAAACAACCTGTGGAAGCGACTTCTAAATTTTTGGATTGTGCAAGCTTGAGAGCTTACAAACAAACACTTAGCAGAGTCACTCCATATCCGTTTTGTCTCTGGTCTTCAAACAGCTCAAAGATCTCCTTCTCCGTTTCTGGGTCCTGTCTGAAACGTTGTGTTTTGTTTTCTCATGGCATGGTGTAGCTCAAAAATAATCTTATTGATCAAAAGACTAAAATTCAGCATAGTTTTACTCTAAATTCTGTCATGTTTCTTTTTCTACTGGTATGAGCCATGCCACTTTCCCACAAGCTGCATACCATTTGCTACTGGTGACACACCACCAAATATGTGCATGCAAGCTAACCCCCTGATTTGAATATTTTATTTTGTAGTTTTGAATTCAGCCTGGATGTGAGTATACACGGTAGGGAGAATATCTCCATGATGAGAAATTAAGTGGCCTCATACTTTGTGCTTGAGAAAGCATAGCTGTATTCCGGTGTCAAAAACCTAAACCTAGCTCCAGCTAAAACCCCAACCCTAACTCAAACCGAAACCCAAACTAAGACAAAACACTAACCCTAACTCGAACCAAATACTTAACCCTAACTCCAATTAAAACATTGACCCTTGTTCCAACCAAAAACCTAACCCTCACTAGAACCAAAACCATAATTGTAGCTTCAACCCTAGCCCCATGCCTCTGAATTCATGCTGCATACTGCAAGCTAAACTCCTGATTAAAAAAATCAAATACATACGGTAGGGAAAATATCTCAATGATGAGAAATTCAGTGCTCTCATACTCTGTGCTGCCTTCATTTGTTTTTGTATGTAAATATAAAAACACTTACCTTTTCATGAATGTGTTGGTGGATCTAGGGTCATATGTGTCAATGTAAAAGGTGCAGGAGTGTTTGCAGTAGAGGGCATTGTAATTCATGATTTATATTTAGAAAGTAACGGAATAACGTGGTAATGCACCATGTAGTAACGACAGTAGAATTACTTAATATTTCTCACAACGCATTATAGTACTTGTTACCCTGAAAAGTAATTGCGTTCCAAGAACATGTTCCTTTGTAATGAGTAAGCCCCAACACTGGTCCCAACACCTTTTACTAGACACACATTCTTGCAAAACTACACTCTCACTCCCATTGTGCATGAAGGTTCTGGAAGAATTATGTGAAAAGAACAGCTGGGGGGCACCGGTATACCAGCTGCACTCGGCCATTGGACCGGACCAGCGTCAGCTCTTCCTTTACAAAGTCACGATTCCAGCCCTGGCCACCCAAAATCCTAACGTGTAGGTGCCGTTTTACATCCATCTGTGTAAATGTGTATTTGTTTATACGCAGTGCCCAAGCCCTGTTCCCTAAAGTCTGAATCCAAAACCCCGTATTTGTAAAGCAAGGATATTACCAGTGGAGCTACCAGATATTATTTTAAAGAAATTTACTTTAGGGCTGAAAGCCTAATCCCTCAATCCTAGCTCCAACCATAAGCCTAGCTACAACCAAAATAACCATAGATCCAACCCCAGTTTGACTGGGAGTAGAACCCACAATCCTGTCATCTTAAATGAGTCATCTTACTAGTTGAGCTACCTGTAAATACATTTAATACAACCACTTCAGGGATGTAACCCTAATCCACTAACCCGAGCTCCAACTAAAACCCTAAACTTATGTCCAAGCCTAGCCCCAAAAATGTAAGTTTATACAGGCTCGATTCCACAACTCTTTATATGCAAAACATCTTACCAGGTCACTACAGGTAATTACATATTAGACATCTAGTTTAGGGCTGAAAGTCTAATCTTCTAACCCTAACCCCAATAAAAACCCTAACCCTAGCTCCAACTAAAACCATAACCCTAACGAGGACCACAACCCTAAACTGGGATCAAACAAACAGCCCTGTTTTTGTAAAGCAAACCACTTACCAGTCGAGCTACTGGTGGTTACATAAATGTATAAACCCCTAACTCTAGATCCAACCAAAACCCTAATCCTAGTTCCAACCACAATAAGTTTGATTCTGGAAGATTGAGGGTTTTATGTGACAACGAGAGTAATGCAGAAGCGCAGAATGCAGAGGTGCGACTTGTAGTAACGATAGTTCTGGTTGTTACAAAATCTTATCAATAACGTGTGACAATACTCTTACAGAGAATAGTAATTACGTTCCAGAAAAACTTTTTTCATAATGTGTTAGTCCCAAGAAAATAAATACTCTCAAAAATTAAAAAGAGGTTGTGTTTCCTGCCTGCAGTCTACCGTTCACCCCAAATAAGTTGAGCACCGGCCTTGAAGAAGCCAAGGCGCATGCGGCCGAGCACACGCTGCAGACACTTGGGCTGCCTGCAGAGGGCACTAGCCTCGCCCCTGACGCTGCTCTGGCTGCCGTGGCTTTCCCAGGTATGTGAAGGTCGGTAGTCCGCGCCAAGTGCACGCACCCGGTGCTATGGGGTGTTGTGTCGGTCAGAATTCAGTATTGGCTAAAACACTTGCACCTCAAATGGTCATATTCATTAGTGTGAAAGGAAACACATGTGAAACTTTACACATTCTGGTCAAAAGATTTCAAAGACACTGGTCAAAAGTTTTATTTCTTAAACACAGGTCAAATATGCTCATTTATAGTACTGAAATCGTCTCATAAACCTCTGTCAAAACCTTACACCCGTACTGGTCCAAAGATTTCGAAGACACTGGTCAAAAGTTTGATTTCCTAAACACAGGTCAAATATGGTGCCCTGCGATTGGCTGGCAACCAGTTCAGGGTGTCCCCTGCCCACTGCCCGATGATTGCTGGGATGGGCTCCAGCACCCCTGCGACCCTACTGAGGATAAGCTGTGCAGCTAATGAGATGAGGTCAAATATGATCAATTATATTACTGAAATTGTCTCATAAACCTATGTCTGAATCGTACACACGTACTGTTCAAAAGCTTTCAAACACACCGGTCAAACGTTCATTTTCATAAACACAGGTCAAACATGCTCACTTACAGTGCAGAAATGGTCTCATGAATATATGTCAAAACCTTACACATGTACTGGTCAAAAGCTTTCGAACACACTGGTCAAACATTTGAGCTGAAAAAACTCATTCACGTGAGACAAGTTTGTTCATAGTTCTGAGATGCATGCATAAATGATAGTGGAACATATTCATCACATTTCAAATGCTTTCACACATCATGGTAAAATATTTTTGTTCATATAGAAAAGTAAATTTTTTGACCTGCGTGCTTGCAATCATTTCACATGTGTTGATGAAGATATTTCACCATCATCTATGAATGCATCTCAGTACAGTAAACAAATGTATCTCACTTAAGTGAATGAGCACAGTTCTGAGGTCGTGGGATCAAACCTACTGGCCTAAATAATAATCATGAATGAATTATGTGATGTTAATCATGTTTTGTCCATCAATACTTATTAAATAATTCCACATTGTCTGCCATCTTCATTTAATTGATTCCCCTCGGTTCCAATGTTTCTGGATGTGTGCTTTCATATTTAAGGATTACACCCTTTAACCAATCACATTTCAGCCATTGGTTGTTGCTCAGCACAGAAATCTACCCAAATGCCTTGACAAAAAATCCCCAAGGCCGATCCATCAATTATCTGCAACGCAGGGTTGCTGGAGCCCATCTTAGCTGTCCTCGGGCAGTGGGCAGGGGACACACTGAACCGGCACACAGAGACAGACAACTCGCTCGCCCATTTACACCAAGGGACAATTAACCTGAAATGCATTTTTGGGGAATGTGGGAGGAAAGCCACGCGGGCACGGGGAGAACATTCAAACTCCACAAAAGACGGTTTGATCCCATGACCTTAAAACTGTGCTTCAGACGAGCTAACCACTCAGCCACCGTGATGCTTTATCCCCAAGGCCATGTATCGTAAAATCAGTCTTCGAGAAAGCTGATGTTTCAGCACATCAGATTCCGTGTTGGCATCTGAGTGCCTGCTTGCAGGCCTTCGGAAATGTAACTGGTTTCACAAACTATGATTGGCTATCATTACGTTGGGGTGTGGCCAAGCATCTTTTTCGCAGACATTTTTTTTATTATCCACCAGTCATTGTTCTTCTTTGTCTCTGTTTATGCAGTCTTCAACTTAGATTTTGCGTCACCCAATCCCCCTGTCCCCTTCTCGCGCAGTCTGCAGACCGCACTTGGCGGCGGTGTCCAGCTCATTCGGACCCAGAGAATTGAGCTCGCAGTGGGGACTGGAGTCGGCACAAATCCCTTCTCCCCAAGTCCTCACAAATAAAATAGTTTTTTTCCCTTCCAAGAGTTGGCTCATAGAGCTGGTTCGTTCGCAAAAGACACGTCACTACTTTAGACGGTAGCTGAAGGCCTAGGTAAAAAATGCGCTGGTGTAAGTTTTTCGCATGTGTTTATAAGACCATTTTAGTAGTGTAAGTGAGCATGTTTGACCTGTGTTTGTGAAAAAAAAACAACCAGTGTGTTTGAAAGCTTTTGACCAGTTTTTGTGTATGGTTTTGACATGTATTTATAAGACCATTTCAGTACTGTAAGTGAGCGTGTTTGACCTATGTTTATGAAAACAAACGTTTGACCAGTGTGTTTAAAAGCTTATAACCAGTACATATGTATGGTTTTGACATATCTTCATGAGACCATTTCATTACTGTAATTGACCATGTTTTACCTGTGTTTGTGAAAACAATGGTTTGATCAGTGTGTCTGAAAGCGTTTGACCAGTATGTGTGTATAGTCTTGACATGTTTTTATTAGACCATTATAGTAAAGTACTGTAAGTGAGCATGTTTGACCAGTGTTTGTGAACACAAACTTTTGATTAGTGTGTATAAAAGCTTTTGAACAGTATGTTTTTCATTTCACTCTTATGTGTGAGAGCATTTTAAGTGCAAGCGTTTTAGCCAATCCTGAATTCTGGCCTGGACAGAACGCCATAGGCTAAAATAGGTACTTGGAGTGACTGTATTCTCTGATTTGTTCAGGTTATACTCTGGCTGCCCCGGCACCAGGAGCCGTGGCCTCGCCCCTGAAGCAGGACAACGTCACCGGGGTGACGGCTTATGCCGCTTATGAGGCCTATCCCGGATTATATGGCCTTTTGTAACTGGCGCAAGGCACTTTTATCGCGGAGGCACGATACCATGAAGTGCTTTAGTTTCTTTCTTCTTCTATCCTTCTACTTGGGAAGTCCTTTACATCTTTTATTGTCACAATTTACATTTCCAGGCCGTGTTTACAACTTTTAGCTTCGGTAATCTTGTGAAGGAGCCGTATTTTTCAGCATGACAGTATTAAAGCTTTATTTTGATAACACACCACACAAGCCACTTCATGTCTACTAGGTAAACCGCATGTGTCAAATTCATAGCCCGTGAGCCAAAAGCCACATCATTTTATATGGCCGGTCAGATGATGCTGAAAGAAGCACAACAGACGAATGATCCACAATGACCTGCAGTTTTAAATATGTCCGCTGGATGACGTAAAGGCCAGTCGCCACTCACCTCTGCGGCTGTATTTGCTAATCAACCGGAGAACGTTGAAGAAACCGACGCTGTTGTGATTAAAGGTAAATAATAGTCACGGGTTTGCTGTTAAGCCAATACAAAAAAAAGAAAAAGAAAAAACAGCACCTAAGTGTACAGCACGGTAGCTGGGTGGTTAGTGTGCAGCCTCACGGTGTGAAGTTCTGAGGCTCATGTCCCGCTGATGCGGCCTTCCTGTGTGGAGTTTGCATGTTCTCCCCGTGCCAGCATTGGTTTCCTCCTGTTTCTTCGCACATTCTCAAAACATGCATTTTAGGTTAATTTGCAGGTACAAATTTTCCCTAGGTGCGAATGAGGTTGTCTCTGTGTGCGAAGATGCCTGGGATGGGCTCCAGCACCACCGCAACCCTTGCTAGCACAGAAAATGGATGGATAGCACCTGGGTAAAAGAAGCTTTAGCTCCTCTCTATAATTTGTATGAAATATAACAGCAAATTGGCAGCACGGCGGCGCAGTGGTTAGCGCTTGTGCGGCACAGTTCATGTCATGGGAACCTGTCGTGGGTTCAAATCCAGCTCCAGACTTCCTGTGCGGAGTTTGTATGTTCTCCCCGTGCCTGCGTGGGTTTCCTCCGGGCACTCCGGTTTCCTCCCACGTTCCAAAAACATGCATTTCAGGTGAATTGGCCGGTCCGAATTGTCCCTAGGTGTGAATGAGCGAATGAGTTGTCTGTCCCTGTGTGCCCTGCGATTGGCTGGCAACCAGTTCAGGGTGTCCCCTGCCCACTGCACGGAGATGGCTGGGATGGGCTCCAGCCCCCCCGCGACCCTAATGAGGATAAGCGGTACGGCTAATGAGATGAGATGAGATAACAGCAAATTTCCCAAATTCAGGAAAACATTTTGATAGATAAAAATAAAAAGCAGAAAAACTTTTAAATCACAAAATTATTCATTTGAATTAATTTTTGGGGGCTTTTTTGGCACCTTACAATCTGCATGAGTTTCACTGAGTTAAATAAACCATATTGGAAATAAATCAAATTGTTAATTTTATTTTATGACAAATGCACAGTTGATAAACACTTCAAGAGATTCAATCTTAGTGAAGAAAAAACAAATTATAATCAAATCATACATCGCTGAATTATTATTTCATTGTAAGCTTCCAAAAAGACCCCCAGCCCTTTAGTTTAGGCACACTTTTTTTGCTAATCATTTACGGCTCTGGCCCCTATGAGAATGTTTTTTCTACCATTTGGCCCCTGGGCTAAAATGAGTTTGACACCCTTGATCTAAATACAAGTACAGTATCTTTAAAGCTAACTAGTAAAAGCTAGCGTTAGCTTACACATTGCAAAGGCTAGTGTTTAGTTTCTTTGTCGCTTTTCTTGTTCTTTCCTTAATATCTTTTGAAATGACTCTACACGTGTAATGACTTTAACTGCTGCAGCACGAAAAAAGCTATGTTGCAAGTCATTTCTTTATTTATCCTTAAACCTTGATGTTATTCATCTATAAATAACAAAAACAAAGAATCACACCCTCTGACTGCACTCATCCATAAAGTTCAAAATAGACAAAAAATGTATAATCCTTTTACAGAAAAAATGTACCTATTAAATAATAAAATAATGAATATAATAAATATGTAATTTGGTAGTGCATAGTATAGTGTAAAGAATAGTCTATGATATAATAGTTATAATTCAAAGAACTATTCAAAACAAAAATATATGCTTGAATAAATTTCACCACTATAGCTGTTGTATAGTGGTGTGAAAACTTATTCGCCCCCTTCCTGATTTCAGTTTTTTTTTTCATATTTATCACTTACAAAAGGTTTCAGATCATCAAACCAATTTTGATATCACACCAAGACAACCCTGGTGAATACAAAATGCAGTTCGGGAATGTTGATTCAATTTATTAATGCACCAATGTTCTCCATTTGTGAATAATGGCTCTGACAGTGGTTAACTGCAGCCCTTTTAGCCTTGGAAATTGCTTTGCGACCCCTAAATTGCCAAAACCAAAAACCAAAATGAAGCTTCTGGAGTGGCTACATTAAAGTCTGGTTTTAAATTCAATTGAGATGCTGTGGTGTGACCTTAAACGGGCAGTTTATGCTAGAAACAACTCCAATATACATATTTGTAACAATTTTACCAAGAAGAGTGGGCCAAAATTCCTTGCGAAATTCATTGCGAAAAATTAATTCCCAATTAT
The DNA here is from genome assembly GCF_059441175.1 of Urocampus carinirostris. Lineage (NCBI taxonomy): Eukaryota > Metazoa > Chordata > Actinopteri > Syngnathiformes > Syngnathidae > Urocampus > Urocampus carinirostris. The sequence continues at coordinate 6,052,737 of NC_142367.1, read as the reverse complement.
CGTAATCGTTTTATTTCTGTTTTCGCTGGCCCAACTCACTAGTTTCTGAGGCAATTTATTTTTCACACGCGGGCCAAATACGTTTTGATTTTTCTTGTACACTAAAAGATTGAAAGTGTGAGATTTTAGAGCACTACATGCTTCCATCTGCTGAAAAGCTCTATGGAGATGAGTATTTCATTTTCCAGCATGATCTGGCACCTGCCCACAGTGCCAAAACCACCAGTAACTGGTGCACTGACAATGGCATCACTGTCCTTGATTGGCCTGCTAATTCCCCTGACCTGAACCCAATCGAGAATTTGTGGGGTATTGTTAAGAAGAAGATGAAAGACACCAGACCTACAAATGCAAATGAGCTGAAGGCCGCTATCGAAGCATCCTGGGCATCAATAACACCTCAGCAATGCCACAGGCTGATTGCCTCCATGCCACGCCGGATTGATGCAGTAATCCGTGCAAAAGGATTCCCAACCAAGTACTGAGTGCATCAATGGACATTTTCAAATGTTTGATTTAGTTTTGCTGTTATAAAATTATTTTTTTTACTTGGTCTGAGGAAGTATTCTAATATTTTGAGATAGGATTTTTGAGTTTTTTTCAGCTGTAAGCCAAAATCAGCAATATTCAAATAATAAAAGGCTTGAAATAGTTCAGTTGATGTGTAATGAATCCAGAATGTATGACATTTTTGTTTTTTTAATTGCATTACAGAAAATAAAGAACTTTATCACAATATTCTAATTTTCTGAGACAGTCCAGTATATATATATACCAGAGCCATATTCCCCTCGTCGGAGGTGGCTAGAGTCAAGAACACATTCCCATTTTTTACTCTATCTGGGCGATTGATAGATAGGAGGGGACTCCCAGCCCCCTCGCTCAACCCAGCTCCTTGGAGTCATTAGGTGACCAAACCCCCAATTCCTACCCCTAATGCTGAGTGCTAAGCAGGGAGGCGACGGGTACCAATGTTGTAAGTCTTAGATATGACCCGACCGAGGCTCGTACCAGCAACATCCAAGTCTCGGGCTTAAAATACACTCTTACATTCATTAAATAAAAACAACACAACTGAATGTATTTAACCTAAAGTCCATCCATCCATTATCTGCACCGCTTATCCTCAGTAGGGTCGCGGGGGTGCTGGAGCCCATCCCAGCTATCTTCGGGCAGTGGGCAGAGGACGCCCTGAACCGGTTGCCAGCCAGTTGCAGGGCACACAGAGACAGACAACTCACGCTCATTCACACCTAGGGACAATTTGGACCGGCCAATTAACCTGAAATGCATGTTTTTGGAATGTGGGAGGAAACCGGAGTGCCTGGAGGAAATCCACACAAGCACAGGGAGAACATGCAAACTCCACACAGGAGGTTCGATCTCATGACCTCAGAACTGTGCCGCACACGCGCTAACCACTGCGCCGCCGTGCTGCCCTAACCTAACATTTATACTGGTAATCCAAAATTTCAACAGGATAGATTTTCTGCTTTGTGCGTAGGAAAGCATCATTCTCCACCAGAGGTGGGCACCCCGATCCTTGAGGGTCGCATATGTTTTTGGAGGGTTCATTTCTTCAACTTGGGTAAAACAAATCATCAGCTCGCTAGCAAGCTGCCAGGAGCTGATTGGGGTACAGTAAACCCTCGTGTATCACAGGGGTTACATTCCAAAAAGAACCGGCAATAGGCAAAATCTTTGGAGTAAAAACCTTTGATTACCCCCGCGACCCTACTGAGGATAAAGCGGTGCAGATAATGGATGAATGGAAGCAGAATGGCTTGACATTGTCGGGTATTCTCCTTGAGCGAGGTTGTTGGGGTTGTAAGTAAAGCGAGCGGAAAATGCCGCTTCTTAAAAAAAAAGAGTTCCTCTCACTTATCACTCGTCCGAAAGGGACCCGGTGTAACATACACGCGAGCCGAACGACACTTCCTGCCTGGAACTCACCTCCCTCCACGGCCCAGTGACAGCTTGTAGAAATACAGCTTCCCGTTCGGCTGTAAAAGGAGCACTGCCTGGAGCGAATTTATATTGAAAAAAACAAAAGATGCCCAGCCTTACCAGCTCTCACCACCAATGAGCGACGCCTACACACTCTCAGGACTTATAAATATGTTTATTTAGATAGATTAGATTTTGATTAGATCACATTTAGATAGACATAAAAATTAAGGAGAGAAGACATTAATGAATTTTGAGCTTGCAGGGAGAACAAGAGAGGACCGTACGAAATTCCCAAGATGTACAATATCCAGCCTGTTCTAAGGGTCCTCCCCTGTACCTTATCGTTTTATTAATCTCCTTAGTGACAAAAAGCATATCAATCCTACAGGGTGTGGATTTCAAAAAACAACAACATGATTAGCAGATATATGACAATGATGCTGACAATCAGAAAAGACTCAATGACAGTCAAAATAAAACAATAATGGTTGAAACAACCCAACACTAGCAATTTAAGCATTCTTCTTTGCAGGTGCTCAATCGTCAAACAAGAACCACATTCTTCATTGTTGTTTAATGTTTAGAACCAATAAACTAGTCTTCATTATCTAGACATTAAAATAAGAATCGTTGTTTAGCAGCAAGTTTTATGGATATTTTGGGTAGGTTTTTATTTTAGTATGTGGCTATTTTAAAGCAGTTTTCAGGGGTCTGCTAATATGCCATTTGGTTTTATATGCGAGAATTTATGGTAAATGAAATTCTTGTTCCATCCATGAAAAAAATTACTGATATTAATAAAGAAATACATTTTAATCAAATTTTATCAGCTAGGGGTCACCAATCTTATTGAAGCTGAAAGCTACTTTTTTTTAACTAATTACCATTTTAGTATGCATTTGTAGAATAAAATATTATTATAGATTATTACCATCTTATTACGTGGTTGTAATTACTAGAGGTTAAAATACGCTCATTCAACTACGGAACATCAAGTCAGTTACAAATCAAATTTTCTAAAAAATCACAATGACCTGTGATATGTATTCAGAAGCAGCCTAGTCATCTGGTGTTAGCGGGCTATCTGGTATCCGCGGGCACCACTTTGGAGCCCCCTCTGTAGTAGGTAGCTATTTTAGAGCAATTTTAGGGGGAAGCTTATATGCAATGTAGGTCTATATGCGAGTGTAGATGGTAAACAAAATTCATGTTCTGTTGTGGAATGTGGATAATAACTAATTCATTTAATTTATTTTGGAGAGAACGTCGTTGGGCGTCGCCCCCAAAAATACGCAGAGAGGACATATGGCAAAAAGGGAACGCGCTTTATTGCATTCGGGACACGTTCAAAGTTCCAGACGTTCAACATTGGCTTTTATAGTGTTCTCAAATAAAGTTAAGATATCTCGTGAAGGTCGTACGCCCCGGGTCCTCTGCACACCAGCTCGTGACCTCTTGCAACAACGTCATTCCACGACCTTCACCAGATGCCTACATACTTATCATTAATTATCATCCACATTCCACCACAGTTACATTTCCCCAAAAAAGGAATGATACTAGTACAGAAATACATTTCAACATTTCTTTTCTTTATTATTGCATTTGTTTAAAGACAGTTTACCTTTCCTTTGATTTAGCCGCAGTCAACCGCTAAACATCATACTAGTTAGATATCAAATTTCCTAGAAAATCACAATGACTCAGGATGTGTTCACAGAACCAGTACTTGGGCTACTCAGGTTGTGTTGGGGGCTGCAAGCACCCCTGGTTTTAGAATGTGGCTATTCTAAAGCAGTTTTAGGGGCGGCTTATATGTGAAGAAGGCTTATATGTGAGTATATACAGTATATTTCCCCCCAAAATGTGTGATATCATTAAAGAAATACATTTTAATTAAAAAATGTGTCCTTAGTATTGCATTTATTTAAAGCCAGTTTACCATTCCTTTGATGTAAAGGAAGACCGTGTTGGTATGAGCTACCATAGCGAGTGCTAGTCTCAATAATAACCAGAATATACAAACAGCATTACGAGATGCCGGTTTCCACAGTCCGCAAAACAAGTCACTTTGGTCAATTGGTTGGTAAAAAATGCCCACTGGAACACTAGGAAAAGTTTGACATTCCGATTTTGTTGGTTTATCCACGGGCAAAATGTTTCAAACGACGATTATTTCCAAGCAGATCTGTCCTGAAGCTCACTCGGACTTGGCGAGTCCCAAACGTTCCTCCGCCTCCCGTTGCAGTTCGTGTTTCTGGACCTAAAAAAGAAGGCCACCTCTTGTTTAGTCTTTCCTCCCTTAAATACCATTTCTATTCATGTAGTACGCAGATTTTCTTTTAGCCTCAAAATGAACTTAAAGTTTGGGTGAGTATTATAAACAAGGTTTTACGGATGTAGATTAGAGTATTTGTTCAATGATCAGTTGGAAATTATCGCTGACCACAATGGCAAAACATTGGATACAACGAAAAACGAAACTGGGTAGAAGCAGTGAGAGGGCTGATTCCTAACCACAAGCCCACCAGTTATATAGATAACATATGAAAAGGCATTCAATTTTATGTCATTATCATGCATTTTTATTCACGGTACCATAGACGAATGTAAGAGAACGGAGTAAACAAAAAGAAATAGATAAACAATGCAAAAAAGCATGACGAATGAATTGGACTTTGAAGGACATTGAATAAATACAGACGCTCCCCTAAATCTGAACATTTGCGTTACGAAAAACGGCACATTTTTTCAAGATGTCAAAAAATATTCGGACATTGCTGTAAGTTAGATTTTGTATTGTGCACCTTTTTCCGAGTACAGGACAGTACTGTTGTGCTTCTTTCTGCTCCTACCGACGTGTGGCACTGTGAGAGCTCACCCAGCATCCACCCCGCAGAAGAAATCCACTTCTTCCTAGTTCATGTGTAAACATTCTATACTGTATCTCCAGCACGCTAAGTACTTCGACATTTTTATTGTTTAATACCTCGTGCATTCATTCAGTATGGTTGCTGTAAAGTGTAAAGAAGAGGCAAGAAGTTTCTTTCGAAAAGAAAGTGGAATAGGGAAGCTTGATGCGGTAGAGAAAATGGTTGGATTGTTTTTTTTCAGGGCAACTTTTTACCGCAGAGGAGGAAGTCGCCAAACTCTTGAAGCCCAACTTCCAAGAGTAAGTTAAACTTTATTCATCTTTATAGAGCACAATATTTTATGAAATGTTTATTTTTCAGTACAAAACAATACAGGTGACTTATACAAGCCTTAAACATACATTCCATGCAAAGTATAGCACTGAAGCAATTTACGAACAAATTTAACTTACGAACGATCGTACGGAACCCTTTCGTAAGTAGGGCAGCGTCTGTATTGTACATTTTATCTTGGTATTGTGTTCATACATTGTCAATAAATCATTTTAATTATGACTGCATGTATTAAACAACGTTTGTCACGATTCTTAGTTTGGGCTGAGAAAAGGTGAAACAACAATTCTATACCGATTTTTGATGAAAACTTGATCAAATAAATACGTAACTTGCGGCATCAATCTTACCTTTCCAGTGACTGTGAGTGGAAAACTGCTGACAAACAAAACGTAGCGAGGAATCTTGAAGTGCGAAATCTGGACACACATCAAGAAATGCAATGAAAATGACTGGATGCCAGATTAGCGACTTCGGTAACCTAGAATACAAGCAAAGGTAAGGTCAGGCCTTAACAATCCATCTCGACCCCACCCGGCCCGCGGGTATTAAAGCCTGAAGCAGCTCGAGCCTGACAAATTAACTTGATTTGAAGGACTGAGCCCATATTTTATTTGTGAGGAGGAGAAAGGAGGACTCTTCCCTCGCTGAATTTTCTGTTTTTTTTCTACTAAACCCTCATTTTCCTTTTCTTTTTTCTTTTTTGAGGATATGCGCAATGGATTTTGTCCTCCAATTGTGTCACTGACAGCGTGTATATGCCGAGCGTGGTCACCAAACAGAAAAAGAAAAATGATGGGTGGATATTTTTTTTTAAATGAGAGAGAGGGAAACTTGGCTCGGCCCGAACCCAAACCTAATGATTGACATTTCAGATCTAAACTGATTTTGGGTTGGGCTTAAGGTCTTACCCATGGTGCCTAGTGATCAGATCTTTATATCACCCTGCCTTCCAGACTATAAACCACTACTTTTGGTAGATTTGAAACAGTGTGGTTTTAAACACGGTGCAGATTCTTTTTTCTTCTTCTTGTGGCACAGAAGGAAAACGGCAAGCTGCTCTTTTCCACAAATTATGCGCTCTAAATACAAAAAACTGCGTCTGAAGAGGTGGGTAGTAACGCGTTACATTTACTCTGTTACATTTACTCGAGTTACTGGACATTTTGTACTTGTAGGATTACTTTTAAATCATATCGTTTTTTTGTTTTACTTGAGTAGATTTGTGAAGAAGAAACTTACTTTTACATTAGTGTCATGATGACTCATTGCCCTCATCTGTGCCTGCTCATTTAGCGTCAGCCGCTGCTCGTTGCCTGATTGATTCCCCTCTTATTTATACTCAGTACTCCGGTCACTCCTTGTCAGTCCGTCAGCGAACCTCCGCATAAACAAGGCAAGCACTTTGACTCTGGCTCCCGTGTGTCCCGTCCTCATCCTTATCTGCTTGTCCGTCCCCGATTTGCCGATCGTCTCCGGCTCCCTGACTTTGCTCTTCCTTCGACAACGCTCTGATATCCCGCTCCAGCTAATGACCCGTTTTTGGCACATCGACCACGCTCTGATCTCCCGCTCCTGCTATTTGACCCGTTTTGGCACAACGACCATGCTCCGATCTCCCTCTCCGCCTATCTGACCTGTTTTGGCACATCGACCACGCTCGGATCTCCCGCTTCGGCTACTAGATCTGTTTTGGCAAATCCACTCACTTCAACGTTCCGATCACGCTTCGATCCCGTGAGCTTCTCCTGTCCAGCGAGCACCTGATCGCTGGCGTTTGTTTCCCCGCACCTGACTTCCTCGATATCCCAATAAACCTTTGTGTGAAACGTTACATGTTTTGTTCTACCATCTGTTCTGGTTATGAGAAATTAGGCTACATTGAACCCACTACTTAACTCCCTTACAGGTAAGTACGCTTCTGTCTCAATGGCGGACAGTGCATAGTGACGTAACATAGTATATTTTTTGTTGCACTGAATAGTCAATACTTTAATTGAAATTTTTATTAACATCTTGTGTCTTTTTTAGAGATTCGAGTTGCTCGAAGTTGAAATTAAAGTTGTTGAGTGTGAAAAAAGTTCAACGTTTAAATGAGTTAAACAAAACACCGACATCTTGTGATAGAGTGAAAAAAAAAAAATGCTGTTATCATTTAGTACATAGACTAATAGATGTTTTCTAAATTATTCATTTGTTTTGTGCATGTTTTTACATTATTTACATTATGTTACTTATATTTCTAACCAACGGTGTGTGCCAGATCGCAACACAGACATGTCTTTCTGTGTAATTGTCATTGGTGGTTGTCTCGTTCCTCGAGGATTAAAGGAAACTTCAGCGACCTGACATTGATGCCGATTCGGATGTATAAATTGAGGACTTGATTTGTGAGTATGTTGTAAATATGTAATAAAGTACTGTGACATGTATTATATGAATAATGTTAGCAAAAACAAAACTCTCAAAATGTTTTCTGGCCTAACTGCCGGGTTTTGTATTACGAGCACATGCGTGTGCCGACATGAAAAAAAGAAGGATAAACCGCACCATTTTTAGAAAGGCAGTGTTAAAAATGTAACAAATAGTAGTAAATCGATGTCAAGAGATTTTATAGTATGTTATTTATTTTTTTATACTTGGTAGGAGGTCTTGATCAATATTTTGCAGTGTCCTTGGCACTCATTTGCTATACTAAGCGAAGGCCAATGCCGACAATGCTAAACCTAGTAAAGCTTACCTTTCCTTGACAGAAATTCTTGATATCTTCGCCACTCAACTCTTGATCATCTTTCACTTTGATGCACGCGCAAACCTCCTCGCCCATGCGGGTATCGGGCACACCCACCACCTGCACACACAAAAATATAACTTAAAAAAAAACAGAGTATGTAGGTTTCATCTAAGGGTGTTTAGAGAATGTTTAACATGTCAAGTCGTGTTTACTTGTATGGCCCTTGATCACAAAAAGTCTCAGAGGGCGGCCCAGACAATCTGAAACCGACATGAGGGCAAGGTTGACCAGGCTCCAACGGATGTTGCAAGGGAATCAACAGACAATACACGGACATAATCAACATGAAATATAGGTAATAACAGAATGTCTAGCTGACAGCTTCTGGTCCCCAAATCTTGACCGATACAGCGGCTTTTCGATAAATGGTTCTCAACTGGTCTTACTTCCAGATCCACCATCCTTACTGACAAGCTGCGCCCCAAACAAGAAATAAATTCAACTTCTCAAATGTATCCAATGAAGGGATTCTGCAGTTAAAACCAGGGATAGTATAATATATTCATCGTTTTTATTTATTTTTTTCAAATAAATAATACTACTGTATATACGCGCATATCAGCCTACATCGCATATCTGCAACCAAACAAAACTGCTTTACAATAGCCATATACAAAAAGAAATTCAAAATATCAAGAAAGTGTGTACTACAACATTGATAATTATAGATTTATGTAGTCAGTAAACATTAACTGGTAAAAAACTAAAAATATGACATTATTAGAGTCAATTACTGTACGTTCCAGCAGCGCTTCAATAGCAGACACTCATATACCATTTTCCTATTTTGCAATCAGTTTCTTCTTTGACTTAATCATTGTTGTCACTGTTCTGGCCTTTTTTTATTATCACTAACTTACTTGAGATCTATTATCTTGGACAGAAAAAGGAAAAAAACAAAACAAAATCACCATAAAATGAGACGTGGTCCCTCTAGAATGCGCCGATTGGCTGAAAAAGAAGAAGAGATCGAGAGTGGCAAGACCAGATACTGTACTTTGATGCTCTGTACACCTGAACAAAGTTCCTTATTAAAAAATTCTGTTAAAAACAATAATCTTATGTATTTATTCATCCATCCATTCAATATCTGCACTGCTTATCCTCAGTAGGGTCGCGGGGGTGCTGGAGCCCATCCCCTCTATCGTTGGGCAATGGGCAGGGGACACCCTAAACTGGTTGCCAGCCAGTCACAGGGCAAACAGAGACAGACAACTCACTCGCTCATTCACACCTAAGGACAATTTTGACCAGCCAATTAACCTGACATGCATGTTTTTGAAATGTGGGAATAAAACGGAGTGCCTGGAGGAAACCTACGCAAGCACGAGAGAACATGCAAACTCCACACGAGAAGGCTGCTGGACTTGAACCATGAACCTCCGCACCGTGGGGTGCGCGCTAACCACCCAGCCGCCGTGCCGTCCTGATTTATTCATTTTAGTATTTAAAAAAATAATAATTCATTTTAAATAATGCCTGTCTTAGTGGTGAGCGGAAAGGACCTTCAACTGTCCTGTTGCTACAGCATCCGTATTTGTTTTTTTCTTTCGGGCCGTCTGGTATCCGGCCCTTGAGGGGTAGGTTATGTTATGGTCTGGGGCACCTCCTTCCACCAGGGGGTGCCAACCTGGTTTGGAACTGGGCCGGGGTTGGGTAGGGTAACTTTAACTTGATTACTTTCAATTACTTTTGGATTACTCCAATACCAAATATGCTAATAAAAGACAAAAGAAAAGAAATATGAATAAAATTATGACTCACAACACGTGGTAAGCTTTCTCTCCTGGCTTTGATTTCTTTGATCTCCGGCAAAATTAAATGATCTGAAATGAAATGATCTGCATTTATATAGCGCTTTTCAAGTCAAGACTTCCCAAAGCGCTTTACAATGTGCTTCACATTTCCCAATAGCGGCAGTGCAGCCATGTAAGGCGCCAACCTGCTTATTGGGGGTATTAGGGGTTCAGTGTCTTACCCAAGGACACTTCAACATGTAACACGGAGGAGCCAGGAATCGAAACTGCGATCTCTTGATCCCAAGACGAGCTCTCTACCTACTGAGCCACTGCCGCCCTAACTAAAATAAAATGCGACAGAAACCAAATGAAAATAAATCCAAACAGCTTGCCAACATCATTTTTGCCGTTCCATGTATACCGTACTCCCCAAGGCTGCACAAAATTTAGTAATTTTATTCATATTCAGTTTATTTTGTCTTTTGTTAGCATATTTGTTATTGGAGTAATCCAAAAGTAATTGAAAGTAATCAAGTTAAAGTAACCCTACCCAACCCTGAACTGGGCACAGGTGTGTCCAAAACCCCGCACCTCAATCATCCTTAACCTTTATAAAGACATTTTGAACAACACACTTCGTTGGGTCATTTTCCTTCCACTACCATTTCAGGTCTGCTTTTTTTGGTTGCACATTTTGTTAGTGGTTTAGTGCCTACTTGTTATTTTATTTGGACATTTTAGATTTCCAGTTTTTTTTTCTGGTTTGGACTTCATTAAGTTTTGTTTTGTTTGGACATTTTGTTGTTTTGTGAACCCTTATTTATTTGTCATTCTGTACCTCCTTTAGTTAATACTGAAGGATTTTATACATTTGACTATAAAGGATTTTATACGATTGAATACAAGTTACATTTATTGGGTGCAATGAAGATTTTCACCGAGTACGCTTAAGTTCAATGAGCAGTGAAAGTTCAGGGGACCCTGGTAGAAAATATTGTTTACAGGAATGGTGGGAACGGGACGTGAGGCTGATAAGATAGTCAGCACATCCGACGATGCAGAAAGGCCCAGATGACGGAGGACAGCAGGCATTGTTATGAGAAACGCTTTCCGCTGCTTTGAGTTTTCCAGACATTGCGGCGAGGTGGTGGGGCTCACGTTGGGCTTCATTGGCACGCCCATGGGAGGAGCCGGCACACCATCTTGCAATTGTGGGCCGAGAGAAAAAGTTAGAGGACTTCAGAGAAGAAGACTAATTCGACTAGTTCGGCCGTATTCGATGGAGTTTACTTAGTTCAATTGTTAATGAAATTAAATCTGCCCCCGTGTGAAAATGTCGGCTATTCTTGTTCGTCTTTTCCATCAAGAAACGAGCGCGCATTGTTGGGTAAGTGTAGGTTGTGTTTGGTTAATGGAGTCGAATAACTAATTTGAACAATTTGGTAAACGATAGATTTTAATATTTAATTCCTAACAATACTAATATGTTAATACGATCCCTCTTTTTGAGCACCCCTGCCTCAAGTATCTGATTCCCCACATGGGTCCATCCTCCCCAAAAAACATAATAGTCTGAGAGTCTGACCTGTACTTCTTTGACTTTTGGGTGCGTGTGAAGGAACTGCTCGATTTCAGCCGGGTAGATGTTTTCACCCCCGCGGATGATGAGATCCTTGATTCGACCTTCGATGCGAAGGTAGCCGAACGCGTCCAAGCTGCCGATGTCCCTGAAGAAACACGGACACAAACATTGCGTACTGCACTTGCACTCCCCCATGAAATTACATCATACATCACCATGACAGCTTTTGATCTGTGTCCAAGCACACACTGAAGATCTCACACTCGAATGCGACTATCCGCCAGTCAAAATCAAAATAGGCCAATTCTAACAGTCATTTACTTATCGCCGTTTTGCTACGTTGCAGATTTACATCGTGCGTTGTGTTCTGATTGGCTAAACAGTCATTCTGCCCATTTTCAACACATAGAAAAAGCTTGACGAACCAACATTACGTTCGTGCAACATTTTTCAATTTCTAGTTTCTCTAAAAGACATGATGTCAATAAAACGCTCCGGACCGACAAAAGCACCGACGGCCGAGGCCAAAAGGCAGACGAAAATGCTTTCTTTTGCCAACAAAGTTGAAATTCTCGACCCACAAAACCTGCTCTGGGTGAGCGTGCCATAGTTTCTCCGTGGCGCTTTATTCCGAAATTTTTGATCATGGAAAAATATATGGTTTCTGTAGAACAAACAGTAGACAACCATAACATTGTCCTAAGAAAATAGCTAGGATGTGTTTCCTTCTTCATGTAGCGTATATGGATGGATGGCTCCTTCAACATTTTGGGTTGCCGACCACTGCCTAAGGGACGATAAATGCAGTTTCCCACAATGCCCAGATAAGGGTGAAAAATTATCATGTGAAGTAAAAATATAGTGTCCTGAATATATTTAAAAATATTTTTTTGTTGCGAGTCGATGTACTGAAGCAGTGTAGTGAGACTCGCAAGGCATAGCCATATGGGCAAGAAAGTTTCAACAGAGCTTTTTTCAAACTCCCATCTTAAACGTCTGGTAAGCGAAGGATGACGTTTCGTGCACCCGGGAGAACACGATCGGCATGGTGACTGAAATCATGTGATCACTTCTCCGTAAAAATTGGGTGTTGCTAAAGTTCTTGCAAAGTTCATGCATAAGTTCAGTGTTGTTGCAATGAAATATTATTTTTCAAATAAGGACAGCATTGTTGAGATTAGCGGTATCACAAATACATATTAAAAAAAAGCAACAAAGGTAAAGTTCTGCTTGAAATGCATCATTTCACAAAAAGCCGTTATCCAGATGTTTTCTTGGGAAGGAGTATTTTCAAGAAATGTGGGCAATGTTTAACTGTTGTTTACTAAACAATGGTAAAAGCTAGAAATTGGGCATTAGAGAGAAACATCCGGCATTGAATGAGTTGAATGAGGGATCCCTTATGTGATGATATATTCGAATAATTGAAAAAAATATTTACCGCACAATGGGTTAGAACAACACAACATGTCCTGAATTTTTGAAGTTTTCTCATCTTCAACTCAAGTGATACAAAATATCACCTCATTAGCAAGCTAACAGGAGCTTTTTAATGACCCTGGTGATCCCGGTGATCTGTATCACCTGAGTTTAAGAGCAACCTTCAAAATCATGCAGGACACGCTGCCCTCAAGGAACAGGTTGTCCCCCTCACGAAGGAAAACATATATTTTTAACTGGTGAGAACGGCTTTCCGTGGGTTCAGCTTAGTTTGTGGGTGCCAAAACTCAACTCACCCCGTCTTGTACCAGCCATCTTTTCCGATGCATTCACGGGTCTTTTCTGGGTCGTTCCAGTAGCCCAACATGACGCAGTAACCTCGGATCAGGATCTCGCCCGAAGAAGATAACGGCAAGAGCTGACCACTTGACGGGTTCACAATTTTGGCCTGAAAAACAGTCCTACAACCATTCACATTTACCTAAAGTTACAGAAACCCCTCGCTACTTTGCGCTTCGGTTATTGATTTGTCTTTATTGTCATTGATATCAACGTTTCGATTATTGTGGTCAAAAAGAGCACACAGCAAGTGCTGCTTCGGGCAGATTGTATGTGTGTGTATTGGATCGGAGTGACTCCGTGCATGACAATGCTGGTGTATTTGTCAGTGAAATAGGTGGTGGGAGGTCAAATCAACGTCTCCAAACCAAAACAAACTGGGAAGCATAGTGACCGCGAGTTTTAAGCAGCTCATTACATTTAAAAATCATCATCTGAGGAAAGTCAGAATAGTGCAAAGAAATGGTGATCACCAGGAGGTACTCCCTGGATTATTATCGGGTTCGGAAATCGTCTGTGGCAGCGTCGGTAGAGATAGATAGAGCGAGGCTGCAAGTACGGCTTAATGCTACGGCTACGCTAACAACTCTCTTAAGCCACTATGGCTGAACTTAGCGAATGACCAACGCCAGATCCATTATTCATAAAACAGATGACCTGGAGCTACAACTCGAGGGAAAGCGCTACATTCGGGACGGTTGTATTTTAATCATCCTGGAGACCTTGCTAAAGTGGCGGTAACCTGTTGCTAGCGTGCAGCTAGCCAGCCGGACTCTAAATTGCTTTCTTACTCTGAAAGGAAAAGCCCTCAGATTCCGTTTTGTACATTTTGTAGTGCACTGGTTAGCACATTCGCCTTACACGCGAAAGGCCCCAGTTCGAGACTGAGTGGAAACATTTGTTGGGCTGGAGAGGGATGGGCGCCACTAGGCTGTTCTTACCCAAGACACACCACACGAAGTGGTAACCCTACGACTCTCGTGGCTAAGGGAAGTTGTTGGGTCATGGTTAGCCTAGTGCCAGACAGCATGCTTTTTTGCGCCCTAGTGTTCCTCACGTGACATCACAGCTCAGGAGGTCAAAGACAAAACAGACTGTCCTCAAAATGTATCGTCTCGCAAAATAACTGGAATATACCGGCCAAAAATATATGGTTTTCATGCATCAAACATGTGCTATTTGCTCACATTTTGCACGTTTTTTAATTTGGGAATACCTTTTAAGAACACACAGCTGAAAGGTAATAGTGGGACTAATTTCAGCTAGTAGCTGACTTTGTTGTGGATTAACTGTAAGCCAGCAGCCTTCGAACTGACAACAGACATCTGGCAGGATGTTATGAGATAATGTTGATACAAGAAATCACAAGTTATTGACTAAGCGAGACGATTCAGAGAAAAAACACTTTCGATTACGGGAAAAACATCACGCGATGTTGTGAACACACAGTGTAAATGACAGCGTCTCTTGGACGACTTTCAAACGTGGCTTGAACGTTTCAGAATGAATGTTGCAATAAAGGACGCTACCTTTCCGCCATATTTCTATCTCTTCATATATTTTGGGGCGATGCCCTACGACGCCCTCTCCAAAAACTTGTAGCTAGAAGAAATCAGGTAGACAATTCCAGCCCGCTCAGGTATTGAGTGGTTGCAATACTGAGCGGATATTAGGGGTGGGTATCGATCAATACAATTGTGTATTTACTTGAATCAGATTGATACCAAAATTCCAAGTATAAGCCGGCGCCTTGCATGGCTGACGCCGCTAACAGTGTGTGTGTGAATGGGTTAAGTGTGCAATGGTAAATGTAAATGGTCAGCATTTACATAGCGCTTTTCAAGCCAATGAAGACCTCCCAAAGCGCTTTACAAGGTGCTTCACATTTACCCATTCACACACTCACTCACACACCAATAGGGAGTCAGCAACCTGCTTATTGGGGGCATTAGAGATTCGGTGTCTTGCCCAAGGACACTTCGACATATAACACGGAGGAGCCGGGAATTGAACCTGCGACCTCTTGATCCCAAGATGAGCGCTCTACCTCCTGAACTAATGCAATTGTAAAGGTCTTCAGCGCTACCATTGCAGACCATTGACTAATTTACCATTTAATAATAAATAGGTTATGAAGGAAGTGATGGGTGTGGCCTCAAACCTCCGTATGGTCCATGATGTATCCGACCGTCTGGGACTTCCGGTCCATGTTGTCTAATGGCGATCCACAAAAGGTGACGGGACTGTTCTCTGTGGTGCCGTATCCGATCTGTTGATGACAGGTCACGCGTTAGCGCCCGCTTAATTGGCCGCGCGCCTCCGGGCAAAACCTTTCGCGTCGACATCAGACGGACGGCGGCGTTCCCGGCGATGTGGCAGAAGTGGCGAGAGAGCGGCACATTCCTTACGCCCGTGCTCGCTTTCCCCGCAGGAATGTTTACAACAGTCGTGTTGAAATCATTTCAGCTCGGGGGCCACATGGTAGAAAAAAAAATGCTCTTACTGGGGCCCGACCAGTAGAATTAAAGCAAAGAAAGAAAGGGGGATATTGAACTGAAAGAGAGAGAGATTGTGGGGGAAAAGAAAAGAGAAACAGAGAAAAACAAAGAAAGTGAGAAAGAAACAACCGAAGTGAAAAATAAAGAAATAAACAAAAAACAAAGGGGCAAATAAATAGAAAAACAGAAGAGAGAAAAATGAAATAAATCGAGAGAGAGAAAGAAAAAGAAAGAAGTGAAGAGACAGTCAGAAGGGAACGAGAGAGAAAGATTAAAACTAGAGAGAAAGAGAGAGAAAAAGAGAGGAAAAGATGAAGAAATGGGAGAACAGAACGAGAGAAGAGAAAGAGACAGAGAGAAGAGAAATAAAAGAGAAGAAGGGAGAGAGAACAAAAGACGAGAAAGAGTAAATAGAAAAAGGAGAGACAAAGAGTGAGAGAAAGGATGATAGAGAGAGAGAAATAAAGAAAAATAATAGAGAAACAGAGTGAAAGAGAGGTTGAAAAAAGGAGACTGAGAAACAGAGAAGAGACACAGAGAGAGGGGCAGAGTGGAGACAGAGAGAGAAAGAGAAATAAAAAGAGCATTAAAGAGAGGATGGGAGATAGAGGAAGAGAGAGAAAAGAAAGAGAGTGATAGTAAATGAAAAATGAGAAACAGAGTGAGAGAAAGAGAAGACGAAAACGAGAGAAAGCAATAGAAAAGAACAAGTGATAGACAAAGTGAAAGAAAGAGAGATGTTGAAAGATGTAAGAGAAAGAGAAGGGAAGAGACAGAGAAAGAAAGAACGAGAGGAAGAGAAAGAAGAAAAACAGAGACAGCGAGTTAAAGAAAAATTGAAAGCAAGAAAGCAAGAAAGAAACAAGGTGTTTTTTTTTTCTTTCACAAAGTTTTTGGGAGTACCCTCAGTAGCAAGATGGCAGACAATCAAAAATAAAAATAGATAATAATTATAATGGCAGTGCACCGTTACAACGCAAAAGCAGTTTGGGGGGCAATTCCCCATTTTGGCAAGGTCATTCACCTCTAGAGTGACCAACCTGATAGCTTTTAAAAGATTGTGATCCTGGCCAAACTATTCTGAGAGAATATAATGTCTTTTTGAGAAAGCTGTTGAGTCAGCAAAACCCAAAATGACATGTCAGCTTTTTTCTGGCACTTTTAACATCTGGGTTAACCTACCTGACTGCCTGTAAAAGAGGGCAAACAGCCAAACACACAAATGGACAAACAAACAGATATTCATACTTACATCTCTTTGTTCGTGGGTGATTAAAAAAAAACAGTTAGAAAAAAAGGAAGAAAAAAAGGAAAAGGAAAAAAAGACAGAAAGTAGGTTGAAAACTGCGATGTCATATCAGGCTGATAATTATCATGTTCCTCCTCCTTTGTTAGTAACTAGTGTGTAACTAGTGTATAATGATTTATTTATGTACTAGTAGCAATACTTGGTCTCTTCTCAATCACTTGGTCACGTGCGCAAGGGATGGGAGAGCTTAAAGCTCAAAAGCTCAGCTGACCACACACAAACCTTTACCCTCAGACTTTTAAATACTTTCCCTCCTTCTGTCAAAGGGGTTGAGTGTTCTCAGGATGAGTGGGCAGGTCCTTGGGGAGGGGTCACCGCCCTACACCTTTTTCCAGCGCCGGAGCGTCGACTAGCTCAGTGCACGAGATGCGGCGCGTGAGCTGCCTGCTTTTATTGGGGAGCGTCCTGATGGCCGGGGGCGCGCCCAGCCAGTGCCCGGCCCCTTGCCATTGCCACGGTGACCTGCAGCACGTCATTTGCGACGGGGTAGGCCTCAAAAAGATCCCTCGGGTTTCGGCGTCCACGAGGTTGCTCAACCTGCAGAGGAACTCTCTCGGCGGGGTCCCGACCGCCGCCTTCACCGATAGCGTCGGACTGGTGTCCCTGCACATGCAGCACTGCGAATTGCGCAGCATCGCCGCCAACGCCTTCAAGGGTTTGACCCAACTGGTATACCTCTACCTGTCGCACAACCAGATCACCAGCATCCAACCCAACGCCTTCCGAGACCTGAGCCGGCTTACCTATCTCCACCTTGACCACAACCGCATCGGCGAGTTGACCAAAAGTATCTTTTCGCCTCTGGTTAACCTGTTTGTTCTACGCCTGGACGAGAACAAGCTCCGACAACTTCGTCCCGGTACTTTTACCGGTGCTAAGGACCTGCGCTGGTTGCACCTGAGCGGCAATCAACTGAGCACGCTCCAGTCCGGCTCCCTGGACGATGTGGAGAACTTGGCGGTGCTGCACCTGGACCGCAACAAGCTAGCCGGTTATCCCATTGCCGCTATGAGCAAACTGCGGGTGGTGGAGAAGCTGACCCTGGGCGGGAACCCCATGAAAAGCATACCGGACCGCGCCTTCGGCAGCTTCGGTCGCTTTATGGAGATGCTTCAGCTGGATCGCATGGGCTTAGAGAAGGTCAGTGGGGCCCCAGCCCCTTTTGGAATTCTTTTTTTACTCCTTTTCGAGTCTGATACATACCGTATTTAATCGTGGATAACGCCCATTTTTTTCCACCTAAAGAACCCAAAGTTTGGGTTATCCACGAGGTCAGGCCAGTGACTTTGTCTGATGTGATGTAAGTTACTCTGTAGTCGAAGATTGGCATACACAGTGGATCCCAGTATTTAATGCCTAAAGCACAGGTAACAAACAGGCGGCCTGCGGGCCAAATCAGGCCCGTCAATGGTTTAGACAATATCGGACAGGAAATACCAACAGGAAACAGGACCGAGTCAAAACCCACGTCTTGCGGGGCAGAGGTTCGTTGACGGACTGACAAAGGAAAAATGAGAGCACTGAGTTTAAATAGACGGAAAGCCAATCTGTCAATGAGCCACAGCTGGCGCCACATTGGCGGGGCCAATTGGGCGCCATGGCAACCACGACAACACCAATGGTTTCATACATTTTTTATACTGGATCACTCATTGCATATCCTCTAAATACCATTATATCTCACAAAACTGAATCTATTTCTATGTAGTTTATACGGGGCTTCTGACTTTCTCATAGATCGCCAACATTTTGCATCCACCTTCACAAGGTTAGCATCTTTGGACATCTTGATGCCATGAATATAATAATTGAGATCCTTTTCTTCCTACCTTTAAGATCAATTTAATAATCCGTAAGAAATGGTACGGCTATGCTATCAGGAATATCAACCAAAGAGTCGCTCGATGTTATTGCCGCCATATTTGCTCCGCTTGCGATACATGGATACCCTAACTATGGTGGGCGTGGCTTAGCGCTCGCTGTTGGATGTACAAATTCATTAAGCATTGCACACATAGGATAGTATGCCATAAAACCTTATGTAATAGTGCACACGAATAAATACAGTATGCATTTCCAATTCTATCCACCAGAATTTCTGGTATATTAAGGCACACTTTCAAATGTCTGGACAATGTATGTTTAACGTGAAAAATTGGTAGAAAACTGTGTTTCCTTTTTTTCTCAGCTCAAACTAAGCATTGTAAGTGAGAAACGTTGTCGTGCAGTCATGATAAAAATTAATTTGCTATTTATGTCACGGTTGCCCATTGCCCTCACTTGGCCCCGCCCGTTTGGCAGCAGCTGTGGCTCGTTGCCTGATTGGCTTCCCTCCTATTTCAACTCAGTGCTCTCATTCACTCCTTGTCAGTCCGTCAAAGAACCTCTGCTCTTGCAAGACTTGTGTTTTGACTCTGCCCGGTGTCCTGCTCGTGTATCCAGTATCCGGTATCGTTCCCGCCTGTCTCGTCCTGTCCGGTATCTTGCTCCAGTCTCCAGTAACCGATATCGATCCCGCCTGTCTCGTCCTGTCCAGTGTATTGCACCAGTCTCCAGTATTGGGTATCGACACCATCTGTCTCATCCTGTCCGGTATCTTGCTCCGCCCTCCAGTATCCGGTATCGATCTCGTCTGTCTCCTCCTGTCCGGTATCTTGCTCCAGTCTCCAGTATCCGATATCGATCCCATCAGTCTCGTCCTGTCCGGTATCTTGCTCCAGTCTCCAGTATCCGATATCGATCCCATCAGTCTCGTGCTGTCCGATATCTTGCTCCAGTCTTCGGTATCGATTCCATTCTCATCCTGTCCGGTATATTGCCCCAGTATCCGGTATCGATTCCGTCTGTCCCGTCCGGTATCTACCCATGTGTCCTGTGTCAATCCCATCTGTTCTGTCCGGCCTCAATCTCATCTGCCTCTGACTTCTCTGTCTCACTCCCTCCGCCCAGCGATCGCCGCATCCCTGGTGTTTGTGTTCACACGCATGACTGCCCCATTCCCGTAAAATAAAGCTTGTGTGAAAACGTTACGCGTCTGGGTCCTCCGTCTGTGTGGGCTGTGACAATTTAGTTTTGGAGTATTATTGTAGTTGTATTCTTGTAGTACTTTGTAATTTTTCTGTAATAGAATTATTGTAGTGTTTCTGTAGAATGATTTTTGTCATATTTCTACGACGATTTTTGTCTTATTTCAATATGACGATTTTCGTAGTGTTTTTCGTAGGATTTTTTTATCATAGTATTACTGTACTAATGTTTTTGTTTGTTTCACATAATATTTTTTTCTGAATTAAAGTAAAATAATATATTAGGTCCCTGTTTTTGAGCACTAATTTTTATATTTAGTTAGTAATTTTGTAGTATTTTTGTAGTATTTCTTAAGTGGTACTTTTACAGTAGACACACAAAGAGACAATGAGGACAAAGTTGTTATTGGTAGTACTATATCTACTGTTATAAATTATCTTTATATCTTGACCATTTTTGTTTGGCGGGCTAGATGAGGCTACTCGCCCATGGGCAACTCATTTTCATTCTTTTCTACTTTAAATACTGGATTTATTTGTGTATAACTCAGGTTTCTTTTACCTGAAAAAGAACATTAAGTGTGGGTGAGGGTTATTCACAAGGTTTTACAGTACTGTAGTTCATTACAGTATTGGTGCAATGATTGATCAGATGAAAATTATCGTTGACCACAATGGCAAAACATTGAATGCAATGGGAAATTAACCTGGGTAGCAGCAGTGAGATTGCCGATTCCTAACCCCTGGACCACCAGTTATATAGATAACATACAAAAAGGCGCTCAATTTAAATGTCATCATCACACTATTTTTATTCATGGTACCAGAGATGAATGTTAGAGGATGGAGAAAACAGAAAGTTGTCCTAAAATTTATGAATAACAGCAAAAAAGAACAACTCTTCTGTATATCCAAAGATGAATTGAATAACATTAACTAAATGTTGTGAATTTTATTTTGTTATTGTATTCAGAGTCTTATTCATTGTCAATAAATGATTTTAATCAGAGCCGCTCGTATTTAACGACGTGTGTCACTTTAAAATGTTTAGTTTGAGGCGAGAAAAAGTAAAACTAAGTTTTGTGCTGATTTCTCATAAAAAATTAGGGGAGCACATCATAACTGAGTGTGTGGTATACACAATTGAATACACTATTGGCTTTACGCAATAGACTAGTGTTTTCATTTTTACATTTTAACAACAATAAATAATCTGGACTCGAAACTAGTATATTAGTCTACGGCTGGTAAGTCTTTGTGCGTGAATGAACCACTTCAACGATCGCATTAGATTTCGGTTTTGTAAGAATTTGCCACAGTTAAAACGAGACAATTTTTTTCTTTTTTAATTTTAGAGAGACGAATTCTGTTTCACACGTAAAAATAGCGAGCGTGATTGTAATGTTAATAGGATGGCATGTATCGATATGCAATAATCATTTTTAAAACATATTACACACAATGTAATATTGTTTTCACAAGAGAAATTCAACGAATATTAAGCTTTTCTGTATTTCAGTTTACCAGGGAGACTCAGTTTCAATCAGAATTGTCCTCATTTTATTCATTTGAATAACAGCTGGGGTTAAAACAGGTATACACTGAGTTAAATTCGTTAAAGTCCATTCTCACCTTCAATTTTCTTTCATAAATAATGCTTTCAAAACAAGGTGCTAGCAGAGATCTTTTGTAAAAAAAGTCACAAAAATACTGCAAACAAAATGTTTATGGGTTCAATGTAGCCTATTGTAGTGGAGTAAGAGTACAGTTTCCTCCTCAGAAATGTACTAATAGTAAAAGTATAAACATAAAGTAAAAATGTAGTGGTTTAAAAATACTCTACAAAACTTACTCAAGTAAACTTAACAAAGTAAACGTAACTCCTTACTAACCACTTTTGCAATCACTCGGCAACTATTCACTCACAGCAAGTCAGACTATGTAGAATACCACACAATATGAGTAATCTTTGATGACGTTGTTGTCACGGTTGCCATGGCGCCCAATTGGCCACGCCCGTGTGGCGCCAGCTGCGGCTCATTGACAGATTGGCTTTCTGTCTAATCAAGCTCAGTGCTCTCACTCTTTGTTTGTCAGTCTGTCAACGAACCTCTGCCCCGCAAGTCGTAGGTTTTGACTCGGTCCTGTTTCCTGTTGGTATTTCCTGTCCGGTATTGTTCCCGTTCATTTTTGTCCGGTTTAATATCGGTTTCTAGTTTTATTCCCGTCTATTTTTGTCCTGTTTATTATTCTCTCCGGTTTTTGTTCACGTCTAGTTTGTCCTGTTTATTTTTGATATCCTGTTTCGTTATCAACCCCTTCTGTTCATCCTGTTCGGTATCGACCCCATCTGTCCGATATTTATCTCGTCGGCCTCTGGCTTCCTGTCATTTCACGCCAGACTGCTGCCTAACGTGCATGACTCCCCATTTCCTGTAAAATAAAAGGCATGTGTGCGAACGTCACGTGTTTGGGTCCTGATCTTGTTCTGGTTCATGACAGTTGTCATTATTCTGGGATTGGTCTAACTACAATTTTAATTCGTCCCCCAAAAAAGAATCATAAAATACAGGGAAAACAAATCAAAATAACAGGTATGTGAAGACTCCCGCCCGAGCTGAATACCTATGTGCCGGGCAAAACAACAAAACAGGAAGTGGTCAAGTTGAAGGGTTTGTTTTGGAAGCTGTAGCGACACGCAAGCGCTGAAACGTTTTAAATTATGCGCTACTTTATTTTGAATAACCAACACGTTTGTATCTGTTAATCACTCGAGAGGAAAAGTGAAAGTGCGGGTCCTTGCGTAAGGATTGTAAGTTTGTGGGATTGTGTCGACAGAGCGCGTTTGTTTGTATCGCCGGTGCAGAGGCAACTCTCTGCTTGCCGGGAGGGGTCGGGGAGGGTTAGTGGAAATTTCCAAAAAGTGAGCGGGCGTTTGTGGCATCTGCGCGAAGCTTTTAGCATCAGCTCGGATGTTGACACAGGATGAGAGGAGCCTTTCTTCCTAGGGCAGCAGAGATCTGCGACGGTCGCTACTACAATTTTCTTCTCAATGCTCTCGAAGGCATCACCTTCTAGTTTCCGGGTACTAGTTTCCGCCTATTTCCACCAGAAAAAGCAATAGCTGTGACGGTCGCTACTACAATTTTCTTCTCAATGCTCTCGAAGGCATCACCTTCTAGTTTCCGGGTACTAGTTTCCGCCTATTTCCACCAGAAAAAGCAATAGCTGTGGGGTAAACTAGCATTGGTATCACATGTCTCAATCATGTTCGTGTCTGGTGAGGCAGAGTCAGATTTAGGAATAAATAAACCTACTTCTTATCCATTAATTGTTTGGCAAAGCAAAACAAGCAAAATATAGACTGTAGCATAGTAAAAAACTTAAATTGTCTTACTTTAAATCCGAGGTGTAAACCTTTTTGACTCAGGGCCGTGACAGCAAACTATTTGGATTTTTTTTTTTTTAAGAGTGTTTTCCAAGGTTTCAGGACCAAATTCAAGCACTTTTAATGAACTTTCAAAGCCAATTTCCTCAGTACCACTAGAACAAGAAACCTGGTGTGAATCCATGCACAGCCACAAATGTATCAGCAATTTACAAATGTGTTATTCTGAATGTGTTGTTGCATTTATCAAAGAATTGGATTTTTGGATCTTGAATATTTGTGGATCTGAACATTACTAGTGTTAATATTTTTGAGAGAAATCTCTCCTCATGTTGATTTTTAGTTGCAAGAAGTTCTTCCGTTATGATTTACCATTGGAAAACGCCACCTTAATTTTTTGCATGGCCCATAATAAATGTCCATAATTGATATGTAATCCTTGCACTAATGCACATTTCTTAGTGCCATGTTTAGATGTAGCATGCACCAGTCCTCTCAGGCGAGTCATGTAGGGGGCAATGAGGCTTCATAGGAGACTTGTACAAACTAATGCCAGCTGTCTTTAAGAGGGAAAGAATGCAAGGCAAAGCAAAGCCAGCAGAGAGCAACGTCTGCATTTATAAGCAGACTTGTTGACACACAGCAACAAAGTCAAGCATTTACAAGCACTTCATCTACGATTTAAGCGCTTTTCTATACTTAAAAACACAATATAATTATTCAAGAATTTTCAAGGAATACAAAGTACCCGTACAAACACGGTATATCATATATTTAAAATCAAAATAGAATAAAATCGCCAAACACACTCTCCAGACAAAGCAAATACCTTAGCACATTTCATTTCACTGTGTGATTTTTAATGTTTTTGTAAAATACATGAAATAATAATATTAAGGTCGCTCCTGTATCAACAAATATCCCATAAGTCTCTTTTGTCCTTCATTCTGTGTTATAGAAGGAGAAGAAGGTGCTTAATAACACACCCTGTCCCTTTAACTTTAAGGTCTATTCTCTGAAGAAATAACTATAACAATGAATCTATATAACCAATAAACATATTTTTAACGTTATACGTTATATTTCCATGATGACAAGTAAGAAACAGCCACACCTGCCTCCACCTACCCCTGTCAAAAAGTGAGTTAGAAATAATTAAATAAATACAAAGATAATTTGATATGTACCAAAAAATATAAAAATTGGATAGGAAACACAGTGTAGTAAATCTCTGATCGTATAACTAAATGATAATGACTAAATGAATGAAATTATTTTAATTAGCAAGAAATGATGATTGTTAAAATACATCAAATACATCATAGCGAGTGCTGATAGCCAGTCTTTCATCATTGCTCACTGTGGGGAGAACATGCAGGCATGACTAGACAATGGACAGAACTTGCGATTATGGTAGCAATCGTTAGCACAACATTCCTCGGAATTAGAAAACATAATCTCTCATTTCCTTCATTGACTCTACCTGTGACGGTGTGGGTCACAGTGGATGAAAAATGCGAACTAGACGAGTTTTGGCAAGGTTATTTTCCTCCCGGGAAAATTCCTCGATCCCTCGGACGATTGGAAATCTCGGTGGTCCTAATGGCGTTGATCCAAGACTAAAAATCCAGCCAGGATCTGATTCATCATAAAGCTTCACATCAAGGCCGCGGTTAGGAATCAAATTATCCTTTTGATTTTGACCGTGAACTCATGAACTGTGAAAAACTAGTGATACAAATGGATTTGGGATCCGTTGAATTCAAAAACATCAGAATTGTGTAGTCTTTGTTTATTTGATGAACTTTTTTGTATTCCTCCCTTATTTGAATTGTGATTGGAATTTGAAGTTTGAAGATCTGACACAAAACAGCGGGGAAATGTCTAGCACAGAAAAGTAACACATTGTGCCGCAATTAAGACACTCATTTGCGGATTGTGTCAGCCTTAATCGACTAGCGCAGTAGTCAATATTAATTAAATTTGCATTAACATATGCCGGAGTGCGATATCAAACATTCTCAAAACAAAACTCAATGTATTGTACTGACTGCAAGTGAACTTACTCCCTCCCATCCTTTGCGCACATGACAAAGTGATCAAGGAGACCAAGTACTGCTGCCACTCCATACAAAAGATTATACACAAATGCTTGTAATCTTTCTATTAAATATTTCTTGAATATTTTAGTGTGGCAAGTATTGCATATATTTGTCCTAACGGGCCCAAAACTGTAACGTCATATTAGGCTGTTGTCAATTCGATAACTGTCAGCCCGATCATTATTATGAACCTCTCCTTAGTAAGTAACTATTGTCGGCAGTTATTTTAAAGGTATTCCCAAATTTCAAAATGTGCAAATTTTGCATAAAATCTATATATATTTAATCGGTATGTTCCAATTATTTTCCAAGATAATGCCTTTTGAAGACAGGCTGTCTCGTCTTTGATTTCCTGAGCTGTGACATCATGTGAGGAACACCTGCACCCAAGCAGGCTAGTCACCTTATCTGTTTATGTGTTATGTGTTTCAAGCAAAGTTTTGGTAGTTTATGTGAAGAATGCCTAGGGATTGTGTTGCACGTAAAGCAGTAATGGTACAAAGAAGGGTAAGCATCTAAAAAGGGGCTAGCTGCCAAAAACACCACACGGCGAACTAACGGGGGCTAACCAAAACGATCAACAAAAGATGACTGCAGCTTCTGCAAAAAACATGAGGATAGCTGACCAAAAAAACACGCAGTGAGGAGCCAAGCTAATCGGAGCCAACAACAAAAAACAGCTGGGAATAAACCAAGGGCAAGGGACACAGAAAAATCGCCAAGATTGCCATGCAAACAACACACTGTGTACAGCCAACAAGGGCCAACCAGGAGCAA
The DNA here is from genome assembly GCF_059441175.1 of Urocampus carinirostris. Classification (NCBI taxonomy): domain Eukaryota; kingdom Metazoa; phylum Chordata; class Actinopteri; order Syngnathiformes; family Syngnathidae; genus Urocampus; species Urocampus carinirostris. The sequence goes on along the minus strand of NC_142367.1, from coordinate 6,026,587 downwards.
ACAAAACAGAAAGCCCTCGGCAGCCAAACGCTAAGAGGAATTTAGCCAAATTTGCACCAACAGCAACAAATGAAACGCCACAATCTTCTAACTCCAAGCAGAAATGAGCATTATACAAACACTTTTTACTACAATTGATGTCTGTTTCTGAGCTGGCCTCACATGTTCTGTTCATGTGATTTGCCACTGACTTCACAGCTCTACAGCAAACACCACAAATAGTTTCACTTTGAGAATACAGTTTTCAGGTTGCTCGGTGCGTGGAATATTTTGCAACAGCTTAGTTTACAATATTTACATAATTACAGTCTGTGCCTAATTGAAAAAAATATGGTTATTTGGGAATACTTTAAGGAATTTTTTTGTATTCCTTCCTTATTTGAATTGTGATTGTAATTTGAAGTTTGAAGCTCTGACACAAAACAGCGGGGGAAATGTCTAGCACATGACCGAAACTGCACGTTGAAACTGAAATTTCAAAAACAGTTTCAATGTGGAGTAAAATGTGCTGAAATTTCGCCCACGAATTGTTTGATTGTTGTGATGTCGGTGTTTCAGATATCAGAGGAGGCTTTCACAGGCGTGACATCACTCAAGAGTCTTGACGTCAGCAACAACAAACTGCGTTTGCTGCCCCGCAGTCTGGATTTATCATTGGTGACCAACCTGACCATCTCCAACAATCCTTGGAGTTGCTCCTGCCAGCTGGCGCCACTACGCAGGTAGCTGCAAATGCCGAGTAAAGTCACATGTATTAGCCTAAAAAGTCTCAAAGGACTGCACATGACACATTTACAAATACCCCTGATCTGAAACCGACATCAGGGTAGGGAAAAACTGATATGAGGAAACTGAAGAAACCTTGAGAAAGGGCCGCACATGATGTACTTCCCCTTCCAGGATGCCAAGCCCAGAGGTGTCCAAACTACAGCCGGGGGGGCTCTAAAAGCCTACTGAACATTTTACAGTACTAAAAGTATACCTTCTCCCCAAAAAGGTTTTAGAAAGCAATGTTTAGTCATAACTGTAAAACTAATTTCGATCAAAAGTGGACCAATCCATATTTCAGTTAATTAAACCCAACTCTAAAAACTCAAACCCCAGAATGAGGCTGTTTAGTACCAAATGTAATCACAACAAAAACAATGCCAAACGGTGCACCATTTAGTTCACATGAAAAAATGGAGGCATTGTGTATAAAACAAAAATTATTCGCTGCAGTCAACAAAAAAAATCCCATTTGCCCCCCAAACATGTCATTTTTATGTATATACTCTCATTTAAGCCTACATTGCGTATAAAGCGACCTTCTTAAACTGACCCCACCACATATTAAAAGAAATGCGCATCCAAAATATAAACAAAGTGTGTACTAAAACAACAATGATTATCTAAAAGTGTACATGATAAAAATTAAAAACTTGCTACCAAAAATAAAACTATTTGAAACCATTGACTGTACCTATTGCACTACTGATTGAGGACACTATGCACTTTACATCAGATTACATTTTTTTGCCATCATGTAAACATTATTGGAAAACAAATGTGGTGTGAAAATGCTTTTATTATACTATTGATGAGTCCAACTTTGTGGATGATAGAAAGCATCTTCCTCTACCTTCAGTGCTTTTCTGCAGAGCGTTTTGTTCACATGATGGCTTTTAGAAAAACTGCAAATTGAAAAATATTCGTGCATATATACATGTAGGTTTGTTTACAAGTTAGACCGCAATGTTATTATTGCACAGGAAGACACAAGTGGAAAAGGGGCAGGCCGACTGTTTAGCCAACCAGACTGCAGAACACAATGCCCGATGAAATTTCGCAAAGTAGCGAAACCGCAAAAAAGAAAACTGCAAGACAGTGAGGGATTACTTTACTTAACCAATATCAAGTAGATAAAACATGTTTAAAATACTGTATTTTCTAGACTATAGGTCACACTTTTTCATAGTTTTGCCTGAGGTGTGATTTATACTCTGGTGAGACTTATCTCTAAAATTATTGAAACATTATTACCCCGTATATCATTTCACGTGTTATTTTCACACTGAACTGCAAGGGGCTTGTGTTGATAATTTCAACCTTGCTGTGTCGTGTCGGCAAATTTCCCCCAGCATACGTCACTCACACAAATATCACTAAACCTAGAAACTAGATAGATCTATTGTATTTGTCATTTTTGTATGCATGTATATAGAACGAAATGTCGATACATCTGACCCGCAGTTTCCAAAAATATATAAATAATACATATGATGTTAAAACAAGTATCTAGTAAAAAGGGATACTGGACAATAGTGTAAAATGACTG